>NC_083723.1:81984610-82287640 GCF_028564815.1 Eubalaena glacialis | reverse complement strand
CATGAGTTTGAAAAAAATGTTGACCGAGTAGGTATGCAAGAATATTTTGACATTAGAAAATCTAATAATTCCCTAGAAAACCTAGAAGTTCCCCAAAAGAGGGAAGACATGTAAAACAATCTCAATAGATGCAGAAAAAGCATTTGATAAAAATAAATACTCATATAAATTAAAAAAATAAAAACTTAGCAAGCTCAAGGGAAGGGAAGGGTTTTGCTTTACTTGATATGTACATATTTCAAGCCTACAGAGCATCCTAACACTGAAGCTTTGGAAGCTTCCCCACTGGAGGCAGTAGCCTGACGAGGATGTCCATTATCCCACGAGATTCAGAACTATACCAGAGATATGCTAGAGGCAGTATAATGAGACAAGTGAAACTGACAACCCCAGGGCCAGAGTCCAGGTTTCCTGACCCAGGCTCACCACTCTTTCTACTACCCTGCTTCAAACAGAACATCCTTTTGGAATAAACAAGAAGGTTCGATGGTAATGAAGCAGAGAGCTGTGCAGTTGTCAATGGACATACCGAAACCGGACAGATGAGCCGCAGGTCCAGCTCGTGCCAGAGAAGACTGGCATCATCTGGCAATAGACTGATTGCCTCACGTCTCAACTTCCCTTTGACCAGGATCATCTTTGTGAAGCTGCAAGGGCCATCACCTCCAGTGATTCTGGGTTTCAGCTCTTCGGGCCCACCGCACGTCCACCCACAGGCGCTGTTTGGCCGTCTGTGCGCTTGGCAGGCACCTAGGAGGCACCCTGGGAGGAACGGCTGTGCTGTGTCGTGTTCCTTCCCTGCCTTCCCAATGGTGACTCTGCACAACCCTTGTGATTTAAAGGCTCTTATCAAAGACTGAACTTCAGGAGGGGTAAGCCTTAGCGAGGTGGACCCCTGACGGCAAACTAATGTAAAAAGAACTTTTAAAAAAATTCTCCAGAGAAGAAAAGATTTCTTCTTTCGACTTTCCTGCCCTTTGGCTTCCTGCAGAGGCTCAGCCAAGCTCCCCCAGATGAAGACGAGGTACAGAATCATGGTGAGTTAGACCTGGAAGGCACTCAGGAGTCACCTGCCATAACCTTTGGTTTTACAGATGAGGAAACCGCGCTCTGGAGAGAGGAAGGGGGCTCCTCCAGTGTCTCCACCTCCCAGTGCTCAGCCCGAGGGGATCCATGTCCCAGCCTCAGGAAGCGCTCCACCTCCCTGGGCTGTCACATCCACAGGCCTTTTTAAAATTAAGCCATCAAAGAACATGAGGTCTCATTAAGGGCTGGGTTATCAAGAAGTCATCACGTGCACAGATCTCAGTTTTATACCTGGCAGTTGCCAGTTCTCCAGCTGTTGACCATCAACATATAAAAGGCATCTTTTTGTTTTCCTCTCTCTTTTCTCTTAAGGATGTGGAAAACCTGACTGGAACTGCCTGGTCTGAGATTTCCTGTGAGAAAGTGCTCTGCTCGGAATACTGTGAAAGCAATCTGCCTTAGCAATTCAGCCCAAATGAATTATCTTCCTGAAACTAGTGAAAAACTTTAATTGGGAATTGGGCTGCATACCCAAGACTCTCTCATCCGGGCTGGACAAAGGTTGGACAAAGATAGGGATCGCCCGGTGAGAACGGACTGGGAGGGGAGGGGTCCCTGATGGCCCTGCATCCTCCTGGAAAAGCAATCGGCTCAGCCTGTCGAGCTGGAGAGAACACACGTTGTACTCTCGCCTCCTGAACCATTGTTCTTTGAGGGTGATGATTTCTCAGCTTAACTCTCTTTCTGTATGCACCCCTCCCCACAGGCTTTGGCAAACATCCTTGGCCAGAAGTGTGCACAGCTAGAGCAAGATCCAAAACCAAGTCCAACATTTCTCCTTCCCTGAGTTGGGCTGGATTCTGGCACATTTCAGGAACAGAGAAGAAATTTACCCCGGTCACCAAGTTATCAGACTGGGAGGGTTCCCGCATGGGCACACAACTGGCAAAACAAAACTGTACCAGATGTGACCTTCCTTCATGTTATTCTCCCAGTTTGGCACGAGGCCTTGGCATACAACTGGTGTTTAATGGATGCTCCCTCTGGAAGCTGAGGAGTACTCAGGGTTCACCTAGATAAGCCTCATCCATCTGGAAGGGCTGGAAGGGCTAATCCAGACCGTCTAGTCTGTCAGGGGTGGGGATGGGAGGCAGAGCTTCTACCAAGAACCCCTGGGTCGTGGGCAAAGCAGAAATAGAATGTCAGGCTCCAGACTCTCACCTTAGCTCATTTTCATCTATCCCATGCTGGATGTTGGAGCCACTGACTGTGTTTTCTTAAGACCCAGAATGCACTGGGACCGGCTGGTCGCTCTTCCCGTAAGGGATGCCCACTAGCAGGATTGGAGGCTCCTCCAGCTCCTATCTCTCTGCCCTTCTCACAGCCTGCAGTTTCCCGGGTGTGGCTGAGCTCAGCTCCACATGGCAACTGGTGCTGAGAGGCAGGCCTTGCTCAACGGGAGGTGAAAAGGTGGCTCCAGGGAAAGAAAAATACCCTCTTGAAGGACAAGTGGTCTCTATGGAGTACACCTCTGGGACACGGCCAGATCCACTGAGTAACCACTCATTCACCCGAACTGTGCAGTTCACCAAGCACAATGTTGCTAGCCCACGATCTTCCTTCCTCTTGGTCTTGCCTCCTCCGCTCTGCCCACCAGCACTTGGCTGCGTAGCTCAGCCAAGCCCAGCTGTTGTGAGATGCTGGATGAGCCCAGTGACCAGGGATGGAGCGAGAGACATGATGTGGTAATGGGCCCAAGCCGTGAGCCCCGCCCCCCTCCCGGTGTGAGCCCCAGACTGCACACCCAGCAGGTGGGATCACTAAGGCTGCCCCTGATTAGGGCTCCGGCGGAGTGAGGACCTAATAGGATGGTTCCGTCAGAGACAAAGATTCCCCCTGGCCCCGCCCTCCCTGAAGCTAGTGTGACAGCGCAGGATGGAAAGGATTGCCTCTACAACCTTGGCCCGGTCCCAGGAGGTCTAAAGTCACACTTGGAGTTATAAAAGGGAAGGTTCTAACGTGCGCCTGAAAGACATTACATAAGAGTTGCCGCTGGTTTCCATCGCGGATTGGAAAGCTGTGCGAAGATGTTTACTTGGCTGCTAGGAGAAACTGCTTTTTGGCACCATGACTGCTCTTCACTGTCCTAATAAAGGACAACGCATCCAGGGAAGGAGCTGTCCCAACGAGAGAGGCCGACTTCTCCCAAGTCCCATTAAACATTAAACCCACTTAGGTTCTGTTTGGTAAAATATGCCAAAGGGTGGTGTAAAACAACTTCTGAGAAGAAATATTTTCATTTTAAACTCACAAAACGTTCCCCTGCATAAGCATTAATAAAAGAGCCATAAGCAGCAAGTCTGAAACAATACTGTCTGGGTCCGAGGTTAACTTCATATCAATTTGAAAACAAAGCAACTGGGGTTCGTTTACTTTTAGAAAGGGTGAGGAGGCGTACGCTTAACTTTTTTTCTGGAGCGCCTGTCCTTCCCCAAGCAGACATGGATGAATCTTCACCTTCCCTGGGCTTCCACTGTCTCCTCTGTGACATTCTAAGGGTTCTAAGTTTTGTCCTTACAATAGGAATTGTTTATCTGGGTGTTTATTTCTACTTTACCAAGCACTTTGAAGGCACAGTTTTTAATTTACTTCTCACAAAAAGCCTGTGTGCGGGGTAGCAAAGGGACTTTTTAGCCTCACTTTCAAAAATGAAGACATTGAGGCTCAGAAAATCGAAAATCGTCCAACACAAACCAGTCCGTGGCACACAGATCTATGGCCAAATGGGGACCATACGATACTGTGAATCTTTCTTGAGGCTTAATTTATTCATTTCAAAGGTTGGACTTTTCTTTCAAGATTATATTTAAATTTTACAAAATTGTTTTAATATTCTTACTTAGCCAGAAAAATAATAACAACCTGAATAGTGTCTGATTTATCATGAAGTTAATGGGGCTTAAGCTTCAGGGACCCTCCCTTGCACAGGCCCTTCCAAGAGGCCCTAGCACATGTTGGCATGGTCTTCTATTTTTGTCAGATTTGCAAAAATGAGGTAATTTTATATTCTTTGTCTTCAAGAGGCACCCAAACGGTGTAAGTTTCAGGCTCACAACGTTTGGATCTGAACCTGAACCCAAGGAGTTTGTTCTTTTGTTTTCTTTTTTATTTGGCTAATCCATGAGTTCCCAGTGACCCACTATACCAAGAGATGTCCCAAAGTCTCCTCCGCCCCAGACACCCTGTAACTGTCTTGTCCAAGTTCGTACAGAGAAAGGTAAAGCCAAGACTGGCTCATGGAGCTCCCCTTTCTTCCACCCCATGCTGCCCAATCACACACACAAAAAAGGAATCTCTAGGAAATTTTGACTTACACCAAAAACACAGAGGACTGATTGTTTTCTGGGCATTTCTTAAAAAAAGGAGAAAGAAATGTTGCTTTAAACCCTATTGAGCTTTGAAAACTTTGAGCATTACACCACTCACACACATAAAACCGGAGAGCTGTGGAATTTCCATGGGTGAGCCAGCCCCCGTCAGGACACGCACACCCTGGACTAAAATTGGATGTGTCCCTGGGCCAGCTAGGTGGCCTCCCTGTGCCTCTCCAGGTAGTGCCTGCACTTGAAATGAGGTGTGAGGGTCCTCGGGTACCAACCAGAGTGTGGGAGCCTTTCCTCCCCACCCCTCTGGGGTTACCACCCCTGCCTCTAATGAGGGTTTCTCAGGTGGAGAGCCTGGCAGGGGGCGGGTATTCAGCGGGAGCTGGGATGTGGATAAGCACAGCTGCTCAAAGGTGGGGAATCTGTGCTGGAACTTTCCATGAGCCCCAAAGCAGGGGAGCGCAGCACCCACCTCACAAAGAAGTCAGGACGTGGGGACTGAGAATTTTAGCACAGGGCAAGCATTCCTTCCCAGATCCTTAAGAGGTAACAATATTCCATGTGAGTTTGCAAGGAGGGAAAAAAAAAAAAAAATCAAAGCAGCACATTCTCTTTTCTCCTTAATAGTGGAACTTCTGCAGAAGTGGAATGAAGCCCTTTGGCAAGGCTCTGACTCCCTTGGTTTCTAGGGATCTAAATGCAAATAACACAGGCAGGAGATTGAAAGCACACGCCCTCCAAAACCCCCCCTGGAGTCCTTGCTTCTCCAGGCCACTCCCTTCTGCCAAGGTTACCTATCCCTGGCAGGGTGGACGTGCAGGGACTTGCAGACTGCAGGCCCTGCTGGACCGTGTGGGCGAGCAATGGTCCCAAGGAGCACAGCCAACGGGAAGAGCTTTGACCAAAGGTATCTGGAGCTTTTTCCAGGACAAATAGAAAAACCATGTGAAGCAGCTGGACCCACGTCGGGCAGTCTCCTGTTGGAAATGTCACATTGAGCTTCACGATGTGGGTGTAATCAACTGTGAGTTTCGAGAAAACATCCGGAAGGTATGGAGCAGGAAGATGCGGCCAGGCTGTGGGCGTGCGCATTCCAGGCCCAACAGCGTGGGTGGGGGAGGATGGATCTGGTGAGGGAGGGTAGGAATGGGCTTCGCAGTGCCCACCAGGATGACACCAAAAGAAGCTGCTTTCTGTGCATCTGGAAAACATATATGAGCTCTTGTTTCTGTCACAGCCACTGGTTCCTTGGAGGTCAAAGGGCTCGAGGATGCCCATATACAACAAGGAAGGGGCTGTGTTGGGGTGATTCCTTGGTGTCTCCTGGGCTAGCCTTGTGTCTGTACCGTCACCTCACCCGGATGCCACCATTCCATAGTGACCCACTATGACCCTATTACATTCTTCATGATCTTTACTGAGAGACAAAAAATAGATCCTATTGACTCTCCATTTTTCCTATTTGTTCCATACAGACTTTCCCCTTTTATTTTGAAAAGTGTTAAACCTACAGGAAAATTGAATGGATTAATACCATAACACTGGCATACCCCTCACTTACAGCGACAAATTGTTAATATTTTGCCTTATTTGCTTTCCCCCTCTACTTCTCCTTCTCTCTCTCTCCAAATACACACATACACACACATTTTTTTTTTTTGCTGGACCATCTGAAAGCAAGTTGCAGATATTACGTCAGCCTAACTCCTAAGAACAATAACAGCCTTCTACAAAATCCATGGGGGGTTTATTTGTAGGACAACACTTTTTAAAACCAGGATCCTTGTTTAAGCTCTCCCAGATTCCTGCGTCTGATAAGTGTACCATTTTGGAGTTATTTTCTTGAAAAAGAAGAATGATAAATCAGTCATAATGTCTTTAATGGGCCAGGTCCGTTTTTGGTTTTTATCTAACATGGATACTTTCAACTTCTCTCTTCTTCTTTTAATACACTGTGTAGGGTGGGGGGAGAAGAGGCTCTGGGTTATAAAGGCATGTGGCTGGATTTCCTTGGCAGCTTCTGGCTCTGGCTCTTAGACACTTGTTGAAATGCCCTTATAAGTTCATCTGCCCTCTGGATAGTAGCTTCTGGAACATGAACACTCAATGTGTCATTGCTCCATGAAGAGGTGAATAAGAAAAACGAGGCAGCTCTAAGCCTTGCAAAAGAGCCTCCAGTCCCCAGATGGGTACTTGGTTTGGTTTCCATCACTGACTCTTTTAGTTTGCTCAATTTTTTTTTTTTTTTTTCTCATTCAAAAGAAGAAGGGAGAAGGCCAAACAAAGTGACATTGGGAGCAAAGGAAGCGTCATCATCAATTATAGGAACGCCATCCTCCATCATGGACTTCCCCTTTCGCTACACTCCATCAAGGAATCTAATGAAGCCCCAGGCCTGGAGCAGAAGCCGTGAGAGTGTGGACCACAGCCCTGTGGGCCCGGGCAAGGGCAGCTCACTGTGCCAGCCCACCGTCCAGGCCTGGCCTCAGGAGAGCTTCTGGAAAAAAAGAAAGGCGGGAGCGCACATCCAAGTGGCCCCCGCCTCAGCTGGGCCCTCAGTGTACAGGATGGACACGCCCTGCGGAGGAGGGCCTGCTCTGTGCCTGAGTCAGGGAACCCAGCCCACGCTCCTCACTGCCCTCGGCTGTAGCCCACACAATGGGGCTGAACTTTTCTCTTTAACCATCACCATCTTGCATAATCCACCTCTAATCTCACTTCCCATCCCTTTCTTACAAAATGTTCATTTATTCAGGAACACGTCCATCCATTCAAGAAACAGGGTGTTTGGGCTAACTAAATAGTAGCAAAGAAAGCAAGTATTTATTAAAGTAGCTACTGTGGGCCAAATGTTTTACAAACATTATTTCATTTACTCTTCATAACATAAAGATAACATAAACGTAAAAGTAGGTATGTCATCCCATTTTTTAGATGAAGAAAGTAAGTTGTAAAGTTTTTTTGAAAACACACACACACTGTGCCCAAGGTCACCCTGTTAATAAGGGACAGATCTGTCCAATTTTAAATCTCGGGCCCTTTCAACCTCACCATGCTGAGTTACTAAATATATTAAAGATGGAGAGCCACCTTGCAAAGTCTCAGAATACAATAAAATGCAATGTTTCCCAAACAGCAGTCCTCAGTAACTTAACAAAGATTTGCTTAATTGGAATAAATTTCAAATAACTCAGAAACTCTGCTGAGCAGAATTGGCTCTTTCACTGAGGATTTAAAAGGTACTTTGGGAACTTGTAATGACCCGGGCCCGTCATTACGGATATCAATTATCATTGTGGAGCTTGGCAGAAAATGAATCTGGCTACTGTGGCCGCTGCCCACTCCCGGGCCCGCCCAGGCACACACTTCCTGTCTCCTCAGAGTCTCTATGAATGATCAGTTTCTCCCCTCTGCTCCTGCCGCCCAGCCCTTGGCTTACAAATGTGCTCCTATCTCTCCCATCCTGGAAAGAAAGACCCTGTGCCCTAACCCTCTACCCTCTTGAGCTGCCATCCTGTCCCTATGCTTCTCATCCCCTCTAACTTCTTTTATTTTTTTTTTTTATAGATTTATTTATTTTTGGCTGCGTTGGGTCTTTGTTGCTGCGCACGGGCTTTCTCTGGTTGCGGCGAGCGGGGGCTACTCTTCGTTGCGGTGAGCGTGATTCTCACTGTGGTGGCTTCTCTTGTTCCGGAGCACGGGCTCCAGGCGTGCAGGCTTCAGTAGTTGTGGCTACAAGGGCTTAGCTGCTCCACGGCATGTGGGATCTTCCCGGACCAGGGCTCGAACCCATGTGCCCTGCATTGGCAGGCGGATTCTTAACCACAGCGCCACCAGGGAAGCCCTCTAACTTCTTTTAAAAAGCTGCATGCTCTCGTGCGTGTCCTCACCCTGCTGCAGGTGACCTTCTGCCCCCAGTCCCTACTGAAAGTGCTCTCTCCAAAACCACTCTGTCACCAGACCTAGTGACCTTCCCAATCTCCCCGCTAAGGGTCCGAAGCTGCCCACACCTCCTGCTTCCTGGAGACCCTCTCCTCCCTCACCTCCTGAGTCCTCCTCTGCTCTGACCACCCCTCTTCCTTACCACATCAAACATGTGGCTCTCCCGTTGCAGGATTCTGACCTTGACACCTTTATCCTGCACCTTTGGCCATGTCCACCCCTCCAAGGACTTCAGCTCTCAGCCCCGTGCCAGCCCCTCTCAGATGACCCCTCCCAACCTCTCATGCAACATTGCCCAGGATCTGCGTTTCTGCCCCACTCCTGACTGTGGAAACAACAGCTCCACTGGACATCTCCAGGAACAGCCTCTTCATCTGCTTCCTGACCCAGTGCCTCCCCTGTCGGGTCCCCTCTCCCTGCCGTCTGCATGCCCAGCCTCCCGGCCCTCCAAGCCCACAACCTCCCTGCACACCAAGTCCCAAGGATTCTCCTCCCAGATCCCCTGCTCCTCGCCCCCCTGGTACAGTCGGGTCAGGGCCCACCCCACTTTCTAGGTCAGATTCCTGCTACTGGTCACCCTTCTCAGTCCTGCAGCGCCCCTGGACTAGTCTCCCTAAAGCACAGCTCTAACCAGCTAAAAAAAACAACCACCACCTAACCAAAAATTCGAGAAACCTTTCTGTTCCTCTCTACTGCTCTTTAGCTTGGCTCTCAAGCACTGACCAGTCCTCCAGTCGCCTCTCCTCCTGGTCCCCACACATGCCCTGGGTTCCAGCTACACCACCTCACC
Organism: Eubalaena glacialis; assembly: GCF_028564815.1. Taxonomy (NCBI): domain Eukaryota; kingdom Metazoa; phylum Chordata; class Mammalia; order Artiodactyla; family Balaenidae; genus Eubalaena; species Eubalaena glacialis. The sequence goes on along the minus strand of NC_083723.1, from coordinate 82,278,499 downwards.
CGCCTCTTCACACTTGCTCACACTGGCCCCTCAGCTTGGCGTGCGTCCACTCCCTGAATAACCAGACCAACCCTCTAAGTCCTCGCCCATGTCAGCTCCCAATCAGTCCTTCTTCCTCAGACAGGGGCTTGAGGATAGGGGTTAAGACTGAAGTCCCTAGAGCCAGACTGCCTGCATGAACTCAGGCTGGTTGGTAATTCTGTGCCTCAGTTTTCCCATCTGTAAAACGGAGCTGATACCCCTCCTAGTGTTGCTGTCAGAATTAAATGAGGTAATACATTGAATGTTCTTGCAACAGAATGAGTATTCAATAAATATCAACAGCTTAATTACCCTTCAAACAATCTAGACTCCAGCTCCATGGCACCTGCCCTGTCCGCTTGTCACTTTCTTTTCTCTTTTTTTGTTCTTAATCATGATTTTATGTGTATGGAGGTCTCGGCCTCTTTGGGGCAAGAGCCACATCTTCAGCATCTCTCCCCAGCACTATTCGAACAAGAAAGAGAACTCCATAAATGCATTGTTGAACTGAATAAAATTAAATAACAGGTATTTACACAGAGATCAAAAACTGTTTACTCTATCGGGAAGAGGCTCTACTTCTGAGGGACCCATGGCCGCGAAACCAGTCCCTACAGGAAATGGAAGGAATCCCATGGTTTTAGTAACATCTTGTGCAATGAGCAGAGAAAACAAAGTAGAATTTTCTGGAATGAGGCACACACACAGAATCCAGCTACACAGGAAACTGCCCTGGCGGGTCATCTTTGTGATTTGAAGAATTCTGCCCCAAATGCCCCTGACAGAACTCAGCATCAAAGGCCATCTTTCCAAGGTGGAGGCACCAGCCCAAGTGAGTCATGGCCACTGTTTAGGAAAACCAGCTGAGGAGTCATGAGGGAAGGTCCACTCTAGCAGGATGCAACAGGATTTGGCAGGGGAAAGACTTCAGCTCGCTCCACCCAGGCCCCAAGGTAGCCAGCCTATCAGAGTTATACTTGGGGTGAGAAAAAGGATGCCCATCTTTTCCCTAAATCAGTGCCCTTTCCCAATCCTTAGGAAAGCTACGAGATTAGGCTCTTTCTCCATGAGCCACCATAAGTGCACATTACCCAAAAATGTCTGCAAATGCAGCAGAACCCAATGCAGGCCCCAGAAAAAAAAAAAAAAGGGCTGAGGAAGAGCAAGGGACTGCTTTAGTCTTTAGGAATGAGATCCCTGGGGATACGAGCAAACTTTCCCCCCCAAAATCTCAGGCTTGGAGGAAGGTGCAGAAGAGTGATGAGTATGTCAGGCACAGCAGTGAGGCCCTTGGCTGGCCCCCAACTGGTCTATTCCAACCCCGCTCAGACTTCAAGGCCCAGCCCAGGAACAGCACCACCCCCTCTAAGATCCTATGGCACCTCAATGGGCACCATCCATCTGGCTCTGGGACAGATCTGCCTCCTATTTTTAGGTGACTTTCCTGTTTGCTAAATCACTAGTCCCACTCTCCTGTGTGTCCCTTGAATGAAGGGGAAGACGTCATATTTCATCTCCTCCTCCCACAAGGCCATGCCAATAATTCAGCTCCGTCCAATAAGTTTGGAACAATTCTGAGCAAACTTGAGGGAGGCAGGGTCACAGACGACTTACCCCCATACTCAGGTGGCTGACAATCCAGAAGGAGAAACATGGTAGCCTGTCAGGTCTCCAGTGTGACATGTGCTATGAGAGGTATGAGAAGGGGATCACGTCCAGGTATAGGAGCAGGGAAGAGATCAGAAAGGCTTCCTAAAGAAGGCAACATTCAAGATGACTTCAGTATTGGACATCACAGTTGTGATGGGTTGTGTTGGTTGGTTGGTGAGTTGGTGGGTTGGTTGGTTGGATGGATGGTTGGTTGGCTGGATGATTAGTTGGTTAAATGAATATATGAATAAAAAATAAATGAGTGAATGAATGAATGCTGACAAGTGAATTTGAAGATAAAGTTTGGATTGTTCCAATTCTATTAAAGATTATCAACTTAAGTTTCATGACACTGTCCCAAACAGATCAGCATGGTTTTCCCTTTCATTCTCCTTACTATGTACATTCTCTCATTTGCTCCATATAGATTGCCAGGTCCAGGGATATAGCTAGGAAAAACAACAACAACAAAGAAATAAGGCCCACCCCAATCCTCAAAGAGTTCATGGAAGTAAAGATGAATTATCAAATCATTATGCTCTATTGAGGATCACCCATGATACTGAGGAGCAGAAGAGAAGCAGCCAGACTGCTGACCAGGCTAGAATTAGGGTGAAACATAACAAGGTACCTAGGATGCAAAATTTAAGGAGGCACTCACTCTCAAGGTTCATGGAGGTGCCTACACTGCAGTTGAAACACCGTAAGAGTGAGTGCCTCCTTAAATTTTGCCCCTGAGATACCTCACTTGCTTCACTCTCATCCTGACCCTGTTGCTAATCTCCATATGGGCCTCTCTTTGGGGTTCTGGTAGCTAGGTCTGCTGGAAGCTACCTCACAGACCAGCCAGTAAGCATCTTGGAGTGAGGGGAAAAAAGCAGCCAGGAAATAAGAGTCTCCATACCCCTCCCCTGCTCTCTGACACTCACCTCCCAAAAATTATCCCTGAGCCTTAACAGCTTCTTTCCATCTAGCAGCAGCGGCTTCCCTTGCATGGAACATCTTCCCAGCCTGCGTGCCATGGACTTGGGCCTAGGGCAGAGCTGGCAAGGCCCAGGTGTGTGCAGAGGAGGATCTCAGAGCTGCCATCCTAATGTCCAAAAATGGACAAAATGAGATCATTCACCCTTTCAAGGAGAGGTGTGGACACTCTCTTGCCTCTTTAGCCACACTTTCTTGATCTCAGAGGAAATCTGACTCATGAGAAGTCTCTTTCCCCTGGGGGATGCATTGGATCAAAGACTCAGAAACCCTTGAACTGAAGGTAGGTAGCAGCTATAATTAAAGCACAGGGGTGAGAGCATCAACCCTGCTCCTGGAGGGCTCCGAGTGGCCTGTAACGTGCGCTAGAGCCGTTTCTCATGTTTAAACTCCTGGAGACGTGCTAGGGAGAGGCCGGCATTCGGAGGAGAGAGAAGGCATTCCACTGTGGACTGGGGACACACATGTAGGGTGAATGTGGGTAAGAGGTGGGAAGGAGAACCAGCTAGGCACAGGGCACTGATGGCAGGTGTGAAGGGCAGCCGCACTGACCCAGAAGACAGGTCCCTGAAGTCAGTTATGAAGGGAAAGCTGGACCAGCACAGGAGCCCCAGGCAGGCCACCTGTTCACACGGGGTTTCTGGCACACAGGAAAGCATCTGTGTGTTGTGTATGTTTCAAGACTCAGCTAATTTCAAACCTCCCTAGTCTGACATAAAGTCCAAATAACGTGCAGAGACAAATTAAAATGGAAATTCTACCCATTACTCGTCCCATGCAGCGCAGATGTTGTCAGACTCAGGATGCTCGGATATGGGGAACAGTCAATAAACCACAAATGCCACATCCTCTGCTCAGCCTCTGCCAGGCCCCAGGTGGCATCATTCACTCCCTCTCAGGATGCAAACAGGCCTCGGCTAGTGATCTGGAGCCCGGGAGTGGGGAGGACCCAGGAGGGATTGGATCTCATTCATCTCTCTCCCACCTGAGTGTGTCGTCATGTCATCATCATTGGTAGGGGCCTGGTGAGTGTCTGCTGGCTGAAATCACACAACAGGGCCAACCAAAGTCTCTGGGGTCCTGAAGATTGATGAAGATCTGGTGCCACCTACTGTCCATTCTCCTGCAAAACCCGAAAACCTGATGGGGGCACACCCTACATCAGTCACTGTATCCCTGGAATTGACTACAGGCCTCGACACAGAGCTGTCACACATTGATGCTTTGGTGGGGCTGTGTCTGTGTCCAGGCTGCAGAGATCCACGCAGAACAAGGCAGGCTAATCGCAGCTATTCCTCGCCCAGTGTTACTAGTTCACCATCAAGTCTTGGCATCAAACACGGCCTCTCCAAGCCCAAGGCCCTCCTGCCCTGCCAACAGCACCTCCACCTGCTCCCGGATCTTCCACTCCTCTGAGGGCCACAGTTAAGCACCCAATTACATACAGCCTCAGCGGGCCTTTGGCTTCAGAGCAGGGAGCCATCTCATCTTTCCACATCCCCAGTGCCAGATCTGGGCGCCAAGAAAGCTCAGGGACACCTCCTGTCTGATTGAGACAGGAGGGCATCGCCCAGCTTGAAGCCAGTGATGGATTAACATGAAGCCAGTGATGGGTTAACATGGTGCTTTTGCAATGTGAGTTGTGGGTGTCGTGATGGGAGGGGCTGTCTGTGGGCTTATATCAGGCTTCTTTCCCAGTCTCCCCCTCTAGGGTCTGTCTCCTCACCTGTAAATGATCCCTGCTTGGCCTGCCTCGCCAGGACATCCTGGCCATGAGCAGGCTTCGAGATTGTCTATTTTTATTATTCCACTGGGAGCTGGGCGAGTATAGAAGGAACCATGAGAACTGACGTGGAAGATGCAGGTGTCCCCCACAGATGACCCTGACTGGGCGCACCCATCCCAGCTGCTATCCACGTTGGCTGCTAAAGGCTCACAGCTGCACCCTTCTCCAGAGAACTCTCCTATGCAAAACTCAGCCAGGAGATGGCACACTGCCCGCCCCACCCCAGGATGGGCCACCCATAGCCAATGACTGACACAAGAAAGATAAGCCCTCTCCTAGCTTAAAGGTGGGAGCAGCTCTGGGTCAGTTCACACGCTCATCTCCCTGTGGGAGCCGCCTGACCCTCCACATCCTTGCTGAGACCTTCCCCTGCCCTGTCCTGCTTCCCTCGCTGCCTTTCTCCTGAGAGCACACCCCCCAACAGATTACATGCACCTGACCCTCCAACTCAGGCTTAGCTTCCGGGGCACTGGTTCCCAAAACTTAGCCTGCAGCCCATCACCTGGAGGACTTGTTAAAACACACTGCTGGGCTTCACCCCCAAAGTTCCAATTCAGCAAGTCAGACAAGCTGTGTTTCTAACAAGTTCCCAGGCAATGCAGGTGCTGCTGGTCCAGGGATCACAGTTTGAGAACAGCTGTTCTTGGCACTTTGACCTAAGACAGAAATCATTCAACAAGTAATAGGCAAAGGGGTTGGAGGTGGCAGGATGCAGCACTCAGCCAGCCTCCCAGACAAAACCCTGCAGCCGGAACAGGAGATCACCAGGCCTCCAGCAACAGACCTTCATGCTCGGGGCTGGGGGTGAATCTGTGTTGCTGAGCCCTGTATCATTTTACTATAGGAGCTCAGAGGAGCCCACCATCTAGGAGGGACTCCCAAGGCACAGGGCCCCGTTTACATGCTCATTCTTTACACAAGATGAACATCAGAGACCAGCTGAATAGACTATGATTCCTGGATCACAGAGAAGGTGGAAGTTTGGCCTGGACACGCCCAAGGCCATGTGTACAGTGTAGGATGAGGGGGATGTCAGAGACGGAGGAGCCCCTAAAGGGCAGTCCATCCAACCCCTTCCCTTACAGACAGGAGCACAGGGGCCCAGAGAGGGCTGGACGTCTGACCAAGGCAGACAGTCAACCTGCAAACACAGGAAAAATAAGTGCTCGATTTAAAGGCAAGACAATTGCTTTCGCTGTCCTCAGAGAATAGCCGTGAGCAATCCTATTACATGGGCTCTAGTAATAGTCTTGGTGTGAGAAACAACCTCTTCACAGCTTCAATAAGACCCTGAGGCCAGAAGAGAATTGGCCTGTCACAACAGCATCAACAGGGCCTGAAAAGAGAACCACAAGACAGCTGACTGCTCACATCTGTGGATTCCAGACACATGGTCTCTGACTCACAGGCCACAGGGAGGCCAGTCAACAAAGAAACACCACTGGCCTGATTAAAAAGTATCAGGGCAGGGAGGACAATGGACAGTGGCCTGGTGCCCATGACTTAAACCTGCTTCTCCCACCATCTTCCTCATTTCAGGGAACGGCAACTCCATCTTCCGGTTGTTCAGCCAAAAACTTTGGAGTCATCCTTGCCTCTTCTCGTTCTCTAATGAGGCAAATCTAATCCATGGTCAAATCCTGTTGACTCTACCATATACAGGTTTCCCCTTCTACCCAAAAGTAGAGCGTTCCTATGAAACCTTTCCTAAGCTGAGATGGTGTAAAGTGAAGAAGCAATTACCTTAGGACACATCTTGCTAATGGAGGCACAAAATAAATCGAGATCAAGCACAGAGGCTCACAGACCAGTTCAGGGCTATGGCAGCCTGATGCTGAGAGGCTGAGTATGGTTCCCAGGGAAGGAGCTTGGCGGTGCTGCCTTGGCAGCTGTTCAGAGTGCAAGCTGCCTTTGTAACGACTTATTACAAAACGCTGATCACCACTTGCACTTTTTGCCTTTTTCCTTAAAAGTGAAAATCCTCTTTGGATTTATTTTGGTTAGCTAACGTAGGTCTTTAGTGAAAGTGAAGTGGAATAAAGCTAACTCGAAAAGCAGAGGATCCCTCTGTGTGTGTGTGTGTGTGTGTGTGTGTGTGTGTGTGTGTTATAATCCAGCCCACATCTCGCCACCTTCACTGCCCTGCCTGATTCAAGCCACCATCAGCTCTCCTCCAGACGACCGCAGTCGCCCCCTGCCTGGTCCCCCTGCTTCCAGCCTTGCCTCCTGGAATCTATTCTCAACCCCAACCCGGCAGCCAGAGGGATCCTGCTGAGCACAAGTCACAGAAGGCCATGCCTCTGCCCAACCTCCAAAGGCTCCTGCATCACCTAGAGGCAAAGCCAGCGCTTTCAGCGGCCTCCAGGCCCCTGCTCCCTCTCCCCCTCCCTCTCCTCCTCTCCCCCTCATCCACTCAGCCTGAACAGCACCGTGTTCCCACCACAGGGCTTGTGCACGGCTGCTCTCTTTGCATTTGCTCCCAGGGATCAAAAGCTGGTTCCCTGTCTTCCTTCTGGTCTCCTCTCACGTCACCTTCTCAGAAAGGTTTTCCCCAGCTACCCCTTTGTAAAAGAGTAGCCCCAAACCCAGGGCTCCCCATCACACTTCCCTGATTTACTTTTCCTCGTGGCACCCAGGTTCGTTATATATTTAGTCACTGGGTTGTTGTCGTGGGCTGCCTCTCCCCATCAGAAGTATACACTCCAAGAGGGCAGAGACTTGGTCTGTTTCATCCATGTGGAATCCCCAGTGGCTAGAACTGCGTCTGGCACATAGTAGGCCATCACGGGTGGCGTGCTGGTAGAAGTTAACAACCGGCTCTCCAGGGAAGGGGGATGCTAATTTGCAGCATTTGCCAATTTCCATGGTGTAAATATTCCTACCATGACCAATTTCAAGCTACCACATTGACGTCAGGAAGACATGGCAACAATCAGGTCCGTGAGCCAGTACAAGCTGGCTCTGACACACTACAGCACTCATTAAAAACTTGTTAATAAGTTAATTGAATAAATGGATATTTCTGTGAATTGATGGGGATTTTTTGAGGACCAACTCCATGAACTCAGGGTCTGAAATCAAGCCTCTCCAAAACCAAGGGATTACTGTGTGAGAAATAAGATGTCATATGTTGATGGATGACAATTGTGCTGGAGGCTTATATTGAGTACAGGAAAGACCATACATATTTCGAGCAAAAGCTCTAAACATAGCCAGACAGTGAAAACAGAGCTTATGAAAGGACCATACGACACCTGCAAGAGCTCAGGTGAGCCATTTCCCCTCTGCTCCCTGGGCCCTGTTCCCCAACTGCCAAATGAAGGGCTTGGATCCTAAGGATCTTTCTAGCCCTGACAAACTATACAGTTAAGAATCGAGACAGATTCTAAAGCAACATCTATTCCACTCTGCTTTTAAAACACCCAATTTAAAATATCTTTTAAAAAATCCAACGAAATTAAACTTCAATTCCATGGATTCTATCATACTTTAAGCTTGTATTCTGGGAAAACATCCACCTTCCCCAGGGTGAAATCCATCAATGCTCATGAAATTCGCAACTGCCCTGAGCTCACTGCGTACACCATGACAGCCACATAGCCAGACATCTTCTACACGCCTAATCCCACAGCTCCCGGGGACCGTGCAGCCGTGGGTCTTCCTGGTTCCCTTCCCACACATGACCCACATAAAAAAGAGAGAGACATAAAGACAGTCAGACAAGCAGGGGAGAATGGCTGGATAAGGTGAAAACAACAAAATTTCTCCTGGGAGTGGTAGAAAGGGAGAGGGTAAAAGTAAACAGTTTAAAAAATCATGAGACCAAAAAAGATTTTAAACACTGCAAGAAAAAAACAGTTGCCCTCTGTGGCAGGCAGAATGATGCCCACCCCTAAAGATGCCCTTGTCTTAAGCCCTGGAACCTGTGAACATGTTGGGTTACATGGAAAGGGAATTCTTGGAGATAAGATTGCTGGTCAGCTGATCTTGAGATGGGGAGGCTATCCTGGATTATCCAGGTGGACACAATGGAACCACAGGGGTCCTTCAAAGGGGAAGAAGGAGGCGGAAAAGGGAGAAAGGGAGAATCAGAGAGATGGGAGCCTGAGAAGGACCCGGCTGACATTGCTGGCTTTGAGGACGGAAAACAGGGGCCACAAGCCAAGGCATGTGGGCAGTCTCTAGAGGCTAGAAAAGACAAGGAAACAGATTCTCCCCTAGAGCCTCCAGAAGGACCACAGCCCTGTCAACATGTTGATTTCAGCCCAACGAGACCCAATTCTGACCTCTATCTTCCAGAAGCTAGACACTGCTGCTGGGCCACTGCCATGGGTTGAACTCCCAAGGGAGGCCAACAACTCTTCTCAACTTCATGACACTGATAACACCCACGTTTCCAAAGGAGACGAGGCAAAATGTATGAGGCTGCACTTCTGCAGCCCACACACATCTGGAAAACATAAGTTGAAGCTAGTTCTTATTGTCAAACGCCCGGCATGATGTGTTTTGAACTAACATGCAGAAAATCAACCACAGCCGGGTCCAGGTGGCCATGAGAAGCCCCAAGGATTCACTCTGAGGGACTCAGTCAAATGACAGGCCATCAGGCCCCAAGAGAGCGTAAGCACCACAAGTGAGATTGCCCCCAACCAGACTGTCAACCTTCACTAAGTGCCCCCTGGGGAGCCACAGGCTTGGCATACTGGGTTCCGGGGACTTGTAAATAAAGAACCACTGCTCCGATGCTCTTAGTCCTGCACCTGAGGTTTCTAGAGGGCCTAGTCTGGGCCAGGTGTGTAGGTGATAGCAAGATACGCAAAGGTATAGAGGAAGCAGAGTGAGGCAAGGGTTACAGGACCACCCAGGTCAGGGCCAGAGGCCCAGTGGATCTGACTGATTGTGAGAGGAATCCCACAAGGGCAGCCCTGACTGGCCAGTGACAAGTGACAAATGGCCCCAAACAGCCACAACCCCTACAATGAGAAGGTGACATTTTCTAAGCATCTTCTAAGATCAAAGGACACAGGAAAGAAACAAAAATCAAAGCAGAAAGTAGTTCCTTCAGCAACTGAGTCAGATCTACGGAGTTAGTGTCAGAAGGGCCTGACTGCACGTATATTCATGTTCTCTGACATCTCAGCAGGTCACATCCTCCACCTGCCCCCTCTCCCAGGACACATGCTCACTCCCCCACCCCCAGGTGTGACTTCCATGGCCATCCCTAAACCTGATGTTGCAAGGCCCAGCAAAGGCTCCCAGTAGCCACCTTTCCTCCAGCTTCATTAGGGCTGAGTGATGGAGCATGTGCCATGCATGCGAGCCAGCTCTGCTGTCATCTCACTGTCCCTCGTCATGTTTTAAAAGAATTACATATGCACACGCCTCTCTCACCTGAAGAGTTCACAGGATCTTATACACACTAGGTCTCAGACCTATGTTTACTGTATTGAATGAAAAAAACAAGTGATGGGCAGACAAGACTGTTGGAGGGGTATTGGGAAGGGCAGGAGGTAGGTAGTTTTATCAAGTGGGATTACTTTGGCCCTGGTTTCAAACCAAGGCTGCCACATACAGTTGAGTAGTATGTGCACTGCACAAAGCTGCCTAACTGAGGGGATGAGAGACTGCTGAAATCCAACCCATATTCCATTTGCCAAACCGTGAGCCCTTAGGCCTGCATCTACCCAGAATCTTGACAGGTTCCTTTAATTCTCTGTGCCTCAGTTTCTTCATCTAAAATGGAATAATAATTGCTGGGGTGGGAGGATGCTTGTTCTCAACTCCCAGTGTCTCCTGGGAGTTTGGAAGGAGTTCTACTGGTCTACCCTGTAGACCTTTATTCTCTTCCTTTTTATTCACTCCATCCTGAGGGAGGATGTGTGACCTGTCTGACTGGTTAATTTGGGAAAGAAAGGAAAGAGGGGCATTAGGCTCAGCTGCACGCTTTCTCCTCTGGGAGTGAGCTGCTCTTCTAGGGGCCGGACCCTCCCACCACATGGCCCTGGGCCTGAGATGAGGTGGGGAAGTCTGTCCAGCTCTGGGCCCACCAGGCCTCATGATTTGCTGTGTCTCCTACCTTCCCTTTATCAATCACAGAGATGATATGTATTTTACCCCAATCTAGTTGATATCCTTTGTTTTACTTGGCAATTTGTTCAGAACTCAGGAGGAGAAGAATACTATTTAATGAGAACCTCCCCCGCCCTGAGAAGAAAACCAATAATATCCACCTGAATGGATTATCGTAAAGAGCAAATGAGATAATACACACATGTGCTTAGCATGGTGCTCAGCATATAGGGAATAAGTAGTGGGTAAACAACAAAGCTCCCAAAACATTTACTGATATAAAGATCAACACTATTATCACATGTTAAGCACTCCTGGTCATACTTCGCCTCGTCCTGAGGGAGGGGTCTGTGGCAGCACATTTACCTGCTACCTTCCTCCTCCTCTAAGACAAAGTCTATACCATCTTTCAAGGGCCTAAGAACTGGTCTAAGGCCACAGTGGTTATAAAGGGCAGAGGTGGTTTGCCAGTCCAGGTCATCAGACTCCAGAGCCCATTTCAGGTTATGATAGGTGCTGTGATAACAATAAAACAGGCTAGAGGTGAGTGGGTGGAGGTGAAGTTAGTCAAAGAAAACCACTATGAGTATAAAACACCTGATTGACAAGAAAGAGACACTCATGAGATGGTTTGAGAGCAAGGCCTTTACAGCAAAGGGACAAACCAGTTATCCCTCTTGTAGAAATATGTTAGACATGTTGGGTGAACAGGAAAAAGGGCCTACATAAAGAATAAAGATCTGTATATAGCTATGTCAATCCTGAAAGAAAGGAGAAGTAGGGAACTGACCCTACCAAGATACCAGGTTATAACTACAAAGCCATAGTAATAAAAGCTATGATCATGACCAATGAAACACAAGAGAGAGCTAGTATATTTTGTGCATGGCTGCAACCTTAAAATATTGTTAGATGGTCATGATTCTTTTAAAATATATATATTAAATATTTGTTTAATGTAAAGCCAGTCCTACCATTTCTAGTTTAAAAACTAATAAGTAGATAAGGCTGTTCTCTAGAGTGTCTCTGTGGATACCCTAAAAGGCACCAGGATGGATTATGATTTCTGATGATTTCCTGTATAAGGTCTCTGCAATTTTGCAGCAATCGTAATTAGAAAAAGGAATGGGGAAGAAGTTATGAATCTACAGCACTGTTATTGCACTGGCTGGACAATCTATACAGGAACTTAGAAAAGAATCAAGGCAGCTCTATAAATCAATGGGGTAAAGAACAAATTGTAGAGTAGGTGGTGCTAGGAAAACTGTCTTACTATATGGAGAAAAATAAAAGTGAGTCTTTCAACCTAACAAATACAAAAGATTAAATACCTAAATGTGAAAGCTAAAATTACAAAATTAATAGAAAAAATACAGGAGAATACCATTGAAACCTAAAGGAAAGAAAGGACTTAATAAAGAAAAAATGCGAAAATGCAAATCGTATGCCAAACAAGAGATTGATTAATTATGCCAAAATTAAGAATTTCTGTTCAACAAAGGAAAAGATATTTTACAAAGTCTAAAACTAACAAAATTAATATCTACCAAAGGAAAATTAAATCCTCTTTGGAGGAAGGTAATGTTAACCAGAGCCTCTACAATTATTCACATGCAATGTCTGGAATTGAATCAAAATTATCAGAAATGGAAAGAAACAGGACGAAATTATCAAAACCCAAAAGAAAAAAGACAATATCAATAGACCTATAGGTGATCCAGATATGGAAGTTACCAGACAGCAACTTTAAAATGACTATGAATAATGTGCTCAAGAAAATAAAAGATGGAGAATCTCACAAAAGACTGATACCTACTTTTTACAAAGAAACAGAAATTATAAAACTGAAAAATAACTGAAAGTAATAATTTATTATATATATTTAATAGCATGGCAAAAGAGAAAAAACATGAACCAGAAGATAGAGCAAGAGAAAATATCTAGATTAAAGTACAGAGAGAGAAAAAGATGGAAAATATAGGAAATAATATTTTTTTTAAACCCTATAGAACACAGTGAAAATATCTAGTAATATATGTATAACTGGAGTACCAGGAGAGAAAAGAAAGGATGGGATAAAAGCAATATTTGAAAAGACAATAGACAATAATTTTCAAAACTGATGAAAGGTATCAACCCCAAACTGAGGAAGCTCTACATATACTAACGGAAACGTCAAAGAAAACCATGTCTAGGCACATCATAGTAACACTGTTGAAAATTAAAGAATGAGAAGAAGCAAAAAAAAAAATTAAAAAGAAGCAGTCAGAGGTTAAAAAAAAGACACATTACCTTCAAAAGAGTAATAATAAAAAATGTCAACTTATTTATCAACAGAGATAATGGAAGACTAAGGTAAGATAATGGAATTAAATACTTAAAGTGCTGAAAAGAAAATATGCCACCAGTCTAGAATTCTATACCCATTGAAAATATCCTTCAAAAATAAAGGCAAAATAAAGACATTACCAAACAAAAACTGAAAAAAAAAATTTATTGTAACATACCTGCTAAAGAAATACTAAAGAAAGTTCTTCAAGCAAAAGGAAAATGTAAATGCAATAATTATTCCAACTAAAACAAAAAATTATCAGACTGGATTTTAAAAAATCCACATATATGCTGGTTATAAGAGATAAGCTTTAAATATATACTAGACCATAAAGAAATCTCAACAAATATCAAAGGATTGAAATCATACAGAATATATTATGACTAAAGTGGAAATAAGCTAGAAATCAAAAACAAACAGATAACCAGAAAAATAGCCCAAATGCTGTGAATTAGTCAATACATGTCTAAATAGCCCACAGGTCAAAAGAATAAATCACAATGGGAATTAGAAAATATTTAAACTAAATTATATGATTATATAATTTATTAACTTCTGGGATACAAAGCACTACTTAGAAGGAAATTTGTAGCCTTAAAAGATATTACAAAAGAAGAAGGCTGAGGTGGGTAGAAGGTGGGAGAAATGGGTGAACTGGTTTTGTTTTGTTTTGCTTTATTTTATTTTAGTTTAAATAAATTATAGTAATTATTTTTTAAAAGGGTGAAGGATCCTGGTAAACCCCACAGGCTTTTGGTTGACACCTTTAAATATAAAGCTACAGAATGGATGAAAGTAAAAAGATGGAAAAAAAGATATACCATGAAAACACTAATCAAAGGAAAGCTGAAGTAGCTATACCTAAATAGACATTAAGGCAATAAGCATTATTAGAGATGAAGAGAGATTTCGTAATGATAGAAAAGTCTATCCGACAGGAAGCTATAAGAATTCTATATGTATATGCATCAAATAACATAGTCACAAAATGTATAAGCAAAGTAGGCCCAGCTTATCTATGGTCACAAAGGGAGTTAATACACTCTATCTGTTTAGCTTGCCTTGCACTACCAGTGCCTAAGTGCCTGGCACATATTAGGTGCACAGTAAATGACTTAAGAAGCCAGTATTACAAACCAGGATGCCTAATACTTCTTATACCCACCCCTGCAGAAATTCTCCAAGCAAATTACTAGTGCTTAAAACATACACAACACACACAAACAAAAACACAATTACCTAACTAGTACAGGATGGTGCTTACAGGCATGATGGGCTTTGGACTCAGAAACACCTAGGTTCATATCCCAGCTCCTTCACTTCCTGGCTAGGCAACCTTGGGAGTGATAACCTCTATGAGTCTGTACTTCCTCATCTGTAAATTGAGGAATAATAATACCTTCTTGCAGGTTTTTTCAAGTATGAAATAGAATAATATATGAAAAGTGCCTAGTATAGCATCAGGCACTAAGTAAACTCTCAATTAATGGTAGTAATTAATATTAATGACTATATATAAGAAATATTGAAAATAATCCTGAAATAGCAGTCAAGAAGCCCCCTAAAAATTAGAATCAGAAATGCCCAAAGAAGAAGAGGAGGAAGAAAAAGAGGAAGAGGAAGGAGGAGAAGAACAAGAAGGAGGAGGAGGCGGCTGAGAATCAATAATTTAAGATAAAATAGAAATAAATAATAAAATAAAATAGAAAATAATAGCAAATTAAACTCAAAGAAAGCAGAATGAAAGAAAGAATAAAAGTAAGAGTGGGAATCAATTAATTAGAAAACAAACTTACAAAGCCAAAAGTTAGCTCTTTGAAAAAAGCATATAATTCATAACCCCCTAGTAAAACTGGCTAAGAAATAGAACACAAATTACCAGTATCGGGAATGGAAACAGAGGCATCCCTGCAGATCTTACAGACTTTAAAGTGACAATAAGAGGATATTCATAATTCACAAGGACACATGTACCCCAATGTTCATTGCAGCACTATTTACAATAGCCAGAACATGGAAACAACCTAAATGTCCAAAGACAGATGAATGGATAAAGAAGATGTGGTACATATATACAATGGAATATTACTCAGCTATAAAAAGGAATGAAACTGGGTCATTTGTAGAGATGTGGATGGACCTAGAGTCTGTCATACAGACTGAAGTAAGCCAGAAAGAGAAAAACAAATATCGTACATTAACACATAAATGTGGCATCTAGAAAAATGGTACAGATGAACCTATTTGCAGGGCAAGAATAGAGACGTAGACATAGAGAACGGACATTTGGACACAGGGTGGGAAGGAGAGGGTGGGACGAATTGGGAGATTAGGGTTGACATATATACACTACCATGCGTAAAATAGATAGCTAGTGGGAACCTGCTATATAGCAAAGGGAGCTCAGCTAGGTGCTCTGTGACAACATGGATGGGTGGGATGGGGGTTGGGGTGGGAGGGAGGTCCAAGAGGGAGGGGAGATAGGTATACGTATAGCTGATTCACTTCATTGTACAGCAGAAACTAACACAACATTGTAAAGCAATTTTACTCCAATAAAAAAAAAATTGTGTATAATTGCACAATTTTATATCAATAAAGTTAAAATATAAATTAAGTGGTTAAATTCCTTGGAAAAATACAACTTGCCAAAACTGACACAAGAAGAAATAGAAAATTTTAATTAAAAAAATTTTTTTAATTGAATCCACAATTTAAAACCTTTTAACTCAATGCTCAGAAGCCTTCTCCAGAAAATTCTCCCAAATATTTAAGGAAGAAATAACACCAATCTCACACTAACTCTTCAAGACCATAAAAAAAAAGAGGGACCACTTCTAGCATATCCTGGACACCAAAATCTGACAAGGCTGTTGTTACAAGAAAGGAAATTTGCCAGCCAATCTCCCTCATGAATTTATATACAAAACCCTACGCAAAATATTAGTAAGTCAAATCAAACAACATATACAAAGATAATGCGTCACAGTCAAGGGTGGTTCATTCCAGAAATGTAAGGTTGGTTTAACATTCAAAAAACAATCAGTGTAGGGATCACCAAGGTCTACTGTGCAAGAATGAAAGCGAAGGACTTAGGATAGGGTTAAAAAAAATTGCCCCAGAGGAGCGTTGTGGGAACTGATTCACCACCATACCTCTGGCTTCGACGCATCTCTTGTACCATATCAGGCTGACCCTTGAGAAGAAGAAGAGCCAAAGAAACCCCCCACACACAAAGCTTCCTGGTGTGTGCACTCTGGGCTGCTTTCTCCTTGGTGGGGTGACCATCATCACCTCCCCTACTTCACAGCCTCGCTCGGAGAGCCCAAGAAGCCACGCGGGACTGAATGGTTCTCCGAAAACCATCACCTGGGCACAGCACACTCACCTGAGGGCTGGGGACTGGCTCCCCTGCCGTTTGAACACTCTTTCCAGCCTCTCCTGGGTCGTCGGGGCATTCCCACTGGACAAGGAGAAATTCAAGGCAGTCCTGTCGGCCTCTGGGCCGCTGTCCACGGCTGGGTTGCCCTCTGAAAGGTCTCTCCACCGGCCGCTCCCGCTCTGGGAAAGCCCTTTGCCTGGCAGGTGAGGAGGGCTGCTGGGCGAGGCTCTCCGCTTTTCCAAGGTCAGCTGGCTGAGCAGGCCCAGGGTGCTCCTGGGGGGGGAGGTGGTGCTGGAAGCCGGGCCCTCCTGCGGGACAGGCGGGGGACAGGCTGGGGTGTGAGCAGACAGCTCGGGCGCTTGTAGGCTCCCCTCCTCGTGGGGTTGAGTCGTGCTGCTCAAGGCCGGGGACTGCCTCAGCGAGCGTTTGCGGAGGGAATCCTGAAAGGAGCAAGGACAAAAGCAGCGGTGAGGATCCCCTTGGAGGGAGGTGAGAAAATATCCCACGTCAAGCATTTACCCATGATCTTCCCTCCCCCAGGAATGTCTTTCCCATCCTCAACTCCTTCTCTTAAAATCCTACCCACCCTTTGAGGAGACACGCAGGGGCTACCAGTTCTGTAACGCTTTCACAGCACCCCACCCACATAAATCCCAGGAGCATGCCTCGGTCCCCCCCCCATACCCCTTACAGAGAGCTCCAGGGTCAGACCTGTGTTCTAATTCCCGTGTCACCCCCTGCCAGCCGTGTGCTCTGTGGCAAGTCATTGAACTTCTTTGTCCCTCACTTCCCCACCTGCAATATAACCTGTCCACAACCCGCTATCAATAATTCCTAAATCCCAAAACCCCTAAAAAATGAACATTTCTTTTGGAATCCCATAGCAAATTCTTTTTCATTATTATGAGGTAGGTTGCTTGCATTCTTGGGTTTTTTTGTTGTTTTTTTTTTTTGGTTTTTTGGGCCACGTGGCTTGCGGGATCTTAGTTCCCAGACCAGGGATTGAACCCGGGCCCTCAGCAGTGAAAGCACAGAGTCCTAACCACTGGACCTCCAGGGAATTCCGTTGCGGTCCTTTTTTAAGTGTGAATACTCATATGTTTTGCTGCAGAAATGTTTTGTTTATGGGGTGCTACTCCAAACCCTACTGCAGGCGTTCTGTGGTATGTGGTTTATGCATTGTATTTCCTTTCTGAAGTTTAAAAACAAAATCTAAATTCCAAAACACATTTGCTCAAAGGTTTCGGATGAGGGATTGGGGACCTGCAGTGCCGATCTCCCACAGGACCATGGTGAGGACTAAAGGAGAGACCCAGACCCATGTAAGGCACCAGCACAGAGCCAAACCCTGCACAGCAGCCAGCAAATATTACTTACTGCTATGCATCTTTGCCCCTGTCCCCAATTACATATGGCCTTAACCCTTCCTGCCAGTAGACCAGGTGATGGAGGCCATTCTTCCTTCAACTCTGGTGTCCCCAGAGCTCCCAGCCCAGTGACCTATACATAGTAAGCAATGCTTACTTTTTGAAATGAAGGAATTTCAGAGGAGTCAACAGAAATGTCCTCTCCCACTAGCAATCATTAACCAATGAAATGAGAACTCACGTTGTTACCAATCTGAGGTGGAGGAGTAGGGGTAGGGGACAAAAATACACCTGCTGGGCTCTTCCTGGGTTTAAAATTCTGGACCTCTCAGCATTTCCAGAAATAATCCTGAGCCAAATTGTAAAGCCTGTGCCGGAAAAAGAACAGCTAATTCTGTCATATTCCCGCCCGGTGGAAATTACTAGGCACTATAAACCTCCTCTGAAAGCCACCCAGGGCATCCCTTGCCACAGAACAAGGAAAACATTAGTCAACATTCCCAAGGAGACCCAAACTTCCGGCTAAGGGCAGGGAACCCAGCCTCTTACTCATTCTTCAAAAGTGCAGAGCTGATCTAGCAAAAAAAAATGATGCCATACCTAGCAACCTTGCTCTTTTCTCTTGAGCAACCAATAAGTATGGCCAAGGTACTCAAAGGCCCACAGAACACCTTCCAGAAAACCTGGGGAAATTCTACCTCTATGTCCTTCACAGGATTCAGATACCCCAGGGGAAAAGAACACCTCCAAGAACAATCACTTCTCCTTTGGGGAGAAGTTTGCAGCAATCTCTCAGCAGTAAAGCGGGTACAAGCCATCTTCCTTACACCTCAGTTATGAAGGGTTCTGAACTGCACAGATTTGCTGATTAGAAAGTCATGATAGGACAGGACCCTAGCGTTCATCTGGTCCACCAGTTCCCAAAGTGCAGTCCACCGACCTTACAGGTCTATCCCCAAACCCTTTCAGGGAGCTCAAAATTATTTTCATAATAATAATACAACATGATTTGCCTTTTTCACTGTGTCCACATTTGTACTGATGGTGCAAAGCACTGGTGGGAACAACTGTTGGCTGGCCCTTAGCACGAATCAAGGCAGCAGCACCAAACTTTACCAGTATTCAAGGTATTCAATACCACTTGCAATAAAAGTAAATAAGTGAAATACTAATTTCACTTAAGAATGTCCATGCTGAAGCATAAAAAATATTGTGTTCAATCTTGACCCTATGTTATACATCTCTTTAATAGTCTGTGTGACAAAATGGGAGGTATATATAAACATTCTGCGGGATGCAGAGGATGAAGGCTGTCACCAGGAGAAGCACTTATGCAGCCATCTGAGTTGTGAGCTAAACTTGCTATTTTTTTCATGGAACAATTGACAGATGAACTATGGTTATTCAGTATTTGAATACTGAGTATTGAGTATTTGGCAGGCATTTTCTTGAAAATAAACTGAGCCTGTCACGTCAAGGAAAATAAATGATACACTGTTGCCAGTGATAAAATACAAGTCATCAGGTAAAAATCAGAATTTGGGAAAACTTGTGTTTGCCACTGTGAACTGGAGGGCTTCTCAAAAACTTTCTGATAAGTTGAGTAGTGACATCAACAAATGCAATTTTTTATGTGTTTTTTCTGTATATTGAAATGTGTCAACGTTCAGAAGATCCATATAACCTAGTAAACCAATAATTTCCACATGACCCAATGCATCATGTTACTAAACCATGCAGTGGTAAAAGAGTCATTCAAAGTTCAAGACAAACCAGTGGAAACCGATACGTAGAAAAAGTTCATTGGGATGGTTTCAGATTCCACATTAAGAAACAACTTGTCTAAACCCTCAGAATGGGAGAAAATATTTGCAAACAAATCAACAGACAAAGGATTAATCTCCAAAATATATAAACAGCTCAAGCAGCTCAATATTAAAAAAACAAACAACCCAATCAAAAAATGGGCAGAAGACCTAAATAGACATTTCTCCAAAGAAGACATACAGATGGCCAAGAAGCACATGAAAAGCTGTTCAACATCACTAATTATTAGAGAAATGCAAATCAAAACTACAATGAGGTATCACCTCACACCAGTTAGAATGGGCATCATCAGAAAATCTACAAACAACAAATGCTGGAGAGGGTGTGGAGAAAAGGGAACCCTCTTGCACTGTTGGTGGGAATGTAAATTGATACAGCCACTATGGAGAACAGTATGTTTTAAGGAACAGTATGGTTCCTTAAAAAACTAAAAACAGAATTACCATATGACCCAGCAATCCCACTACTGGGCATATACCCAGAGAAAACCATAATTCAAAAAGACACATACACCCCAGTGTTCATTGCAGCACTATTTACAATAGCCAGGTCATGGAAGCAACTTAAATGTCCATCAACAGATGAATGGATAAAGAAGATGTGGTCCATATATACAATGGAATATTACTCAGCCATAAAAAGGAACGAAACTGCGTCATTTGTAGAGATGTGGATGGACCTAGAGACTGTCATACAGAGTGAAGTAAGTCAGAAAGAGAAAAACAAATATCGTATATTAACGCATTTATGTGGAACCTAGAAAAATGGTACAGATGAACTGGTTTGCAGGGCAGAAACTGAGACACAGATGTAGAGAACAAACGTATGGACACCAAGGGGGGAAAGTAGCGTGGCGGGGGGGTGGGGGGGTTGGTGGTGGTGGGATGTATTGGGAGATTGGGATTGACATATATACACTAATACGTATAAAATAGATAATAAGAAGCTGCTGTATAAAAAATAAATTAAATTAAAAAAAAAAAAGAAAAGGAAAACCAGATATCTCAAGTTAAGGAATTTAGTACTTTTCTGTGTATGGGAAGATGCAAAAGTCAGGGCTCACTGAAATCATTCCTTTGATGCGCACCTCAGCTATCTGGGGTCAGCATCCTGTGCTTTCTCATCCTGAGTCTCCTCAGGGTGCGCTATGCAGGGGTTGGTGGTGGCTGCAGTGTCTGATGGTCGGCATGCTATTTCTATGCTGAGTTCCCTCAGGGCTCACCATCAGGCAGCTGTAGTGTGATGGCTTGATGGCTGCAGCATCCTTTGTTTACTGAAATGGCAGGCAACATTTTTTTTCATTGATAAGGTGTGTATTCAAGGAATGGTTTAAATGAACTCAGACTCTGCATCTTCCTGTACAAAGAAAAGTGCTAACTTCATTAACTTGAGATGTCTGTTTTTCTTTTCTTTTCCTTTCTTTCTTTCCTTTTTTTTTTTTTTTTTGGGCCACGCCACACGGCATGTGGGATCTTAGTTCCCCAACCACGGATCAAACCCACACCCCCTGCAGTGGAAGCCTGGACTCTTGACCACTGGACCACGAGGGAAGTCCCTGTTTTTCTTTAATTAACAGTAATCTTTTGATGTTCCTACTAGCTGGTTTCTTGCAAAAACTCCTGTATATCCTGGCTCCTCCCCTACCTCTTCAGAGCAGTCCCTCAGTGTTATCTGAGAGGCTGTCTTCCAGGCTTAAGTCCTCAGCAAGTCCATCAAATAAAACGTAATTCTCAACTTTTAGGTTGTGCATGTTTTTAATCAACAGAACAATGACAGATAACTATACTTGATCTAGACCCAAAGCAGGTTGTTTTTGAGGGAACACCCAGCTTTGTGAACTGGATAAAAAAAAAAAAAAAAAGAAACAACTTGTCTAGGTTTGGTGTAATATTAAAAAATACCCCTAGGGGCTTCCCTGGTGGTGCAGTGGTTGAGAGTCTGCCTGCCAATGCAGGGGACACGGGTTCGAGCCCTGGTCTGGGAAGATCCCACATGCCGCGGAGCAACTAGGCCCATGAGCCACAACTACTGAGCCTGCGCGTCTGGAGTCTGTGCTCCACAACAAGAGAGGCCGCGATAATGAGAGGCCCGCGCACTGCAATGAAGAGTGGCCCCCACTTGCCGCAACTAGAGAAAGCCCTCGCACAGAAATGAAGACCCAACACAGCCATAAGTAAATAAATAAATAAATAAAAATACAGATTCCTAGAGTCTATTCCCTGAAGGTCCAATGTATCAGGTCTGGAGTAGGATATAGAAATAAAAAAAAATTAAAAAAAAAAAAATACCCCTAGTTTTCTGAAAAGACTATTAAAATACTTTTCCCTTTCCCAACTGCATGACCATCACTGAGCCATGAAATTCCAGATCTCGAAGGGATCTTAGACACCTGGTCTAACAAACGAGACCGTGGCCGAGAAGAACAAAGACCTTGTCCAAAGATCTCACAGGACATAGGCTGAGGCAGGGAGAAGGTCCACTGCTTGCTGCTCTGATTCCAAATGAATTGGGAGAACAGTGCTGGCATTTGCAGCCACACCCACACGTAAACATGCCGCACGTGAGGGTGGAGGTGACCAGCGTGGACACAGATGACCTATTTTTGGTTGGCTTAGGCTCCCTGATTTGACTGATACTCTACTTTGAGTGTGGCATTTGACCTTCCTTTGTTTTTCTGTTTCTCTTCCGTTTTACAAACCCCTTTTACATTCATTCTCTCCTTTGGTTTAGTCTCCCACCTGATGGGACCCTACCACGGCCCCTCCTTAAGGGAGACTATAAAACATCGGTGTTAAATTTTTAGAATTTTTTAAAAACAAAACAAAACTATAAGGATTGGGATTTCTTTTTCCCTTTTCACTATCATGTGTTAAAAAATTAAAAAAATATGTCCTCTAGACTGGGATGGGTCCCCCCACTCCTGAATGGCAAAGATAAAGCTGGGTAGATGTGTTCTCACTCTGCAAAGGAATCCACCTGGTAACCACCTGGTTGATGAGATAGTTACACGGAAGGCAGGGGAGGTGATGAGGCCTACCCATGGCCCCAGAGAGCTGACAGTAGAGCCGGGGAGGAAAAAGAGGCCAGTGTCCTTGCCATCTACCACGCAGATCCTCCCTTCTTGAGCTGTCTCGTGGGGTACCCCCAGATAAACCCAGGCAGCCCCTTAAGCCCTGCCCGGTCCCCACTTTCCATGCTCATAATAATAGTAAGAGCACCAAGCCCACCTGTGGGGAGCTGGCGATGGGCCCGGCCATCATGCCTCGGACAATCAGGCCAGACTTTGGCCTGATCTTGTCTCCCATCCTCTTCGTGTCCAAGGAAGGCTCTGATGACTGAAGCTTGTCCATCTTCTCCCAAGCAGGAGCCACAGGAGGGCTTTCACCTGGGACAGTCTGCAAGGGCTTACTTTTGTGGGAGGCCCTTTTGGATGATGCAGAATTACCAAGTACATCCCCATTAAGATTGTCGTGTCTGCAAAAAAGGGATACTTCCATTAAAACAGATTCCCCAAAAGGAATCACTAGCAATGATGATAAATTTCACATTCCACAGGCACCCATAGCAAGCCCATTCACAAATCTGTGATGATTTCTAACCAGACTGTGCTTTATCAATAAAGGCAAGGAAAAGAAAATACTTTTATATCAGGGCAAGTCTGGCCTACAAAATGAGACCTGAAACAAGAAACAAAATCAGAGTCAATGACTGATGATAGGATCCCTTGAATCCTCAATAAGAAGAGCATCCTTGTTTCTCCCAGACGCCAGTGATTAAGGAAAACTGTAGCCCTTCAATACAATAGATCTCCCGTCCCATTATGGTATATATAGGGTTCGGTACTATCCACGGTTCCAGGCATCCACTGGGGATCTTGGAATGTATCCACCATGGATAAGGGGGGACGATGGTATAGTCATGAGAGGGGTGGAGCCCAGTTACTGCACACCATTGAGGGTGGTGGGTAGAGACCTTTGGAAAACCTGGCGTTCCTAGTTAAGGTTTAGTAAAGTTAGGCATGCCAACGGCTTCTTTTCTTGGGTTGCTTGGCATTGAAAGAGAGAGAGAGTAAGAAAGAAAGAGGGCGTGTGTGTGTGTGTGTGTGTGTGTAAGAGAGGGAGAGAGAACAAAAGAGGGTAAGAGACTGAGAGCAAAAGCAAGGAGTGAGGAAAAACAAGAATGAGAAAGAGACAGAGCAAGAGACCCAGGTAAAGAGGAATCCCACCTGTGGTCACTGAGAGCCCAGCACCCCTCCGACACAGGCTGGGCTATGCTCTACTATCGGACTCTGGCATAAAGAGGCATCGACATCAACTCTGTGCCAAGCTGCTTACCAAGCACTGGGTCATGCATGACGGAAGCGGTCATGTGTGTTATGATTGGAACATGCCAAGCAGAGGAAGGATCCGGAACCAACCCCGGGGAAATCTAGAAGGGCTTCCAGAGAAGGCAGAACCTGGGTCTGAAAGAATGAGTAGGCAGGAGGTAACCAGGAGAAGGCCCCAGGCACTAGCACAGAGTCCTGTAAAAGCAGGACATGCTCAGATGAGCTGGGGGAGTGGGGCGGGACACCTGCTGATGTGGAAAAGGCTTTGCAAGTTCTCCTAAGGAGTTTGGACTTTATCCTAAAAGTTACAGGGAGCATCTGAAGGCCTTTCAGCAGGGAAGAGCATGGTCAGACTTGTTTTGTGGAAATCTCACTCTATCTTAGGTCAAGGGTGGATTTGAGAAGATGACCAGGGGCCTGGAGATGAGAGAAGAGACCCTGGGAGATAGCCAGGGAAAGAGGTGAGAGTGTGAATGGAGGCCACTGTTGCGAGACAGAGAAAGGGGGGAAAGAGTCTAGCATCATTAAGGACACAAAAGGATGCAAAAATGATAGACAAGGAGGAGTCAAGGATAACACCCAAGTTTGTAGCTTGGGTAACTGGGTGGAACTCAGAAGCTTCAACCTCTGCATTGCTGGCTTTTTATCGGTTCAGAAGTATTTCATTTCCTAGCCAGGCAGTAAGTGTCTTTGAAGGAGGAATCATCTTTTTCATACCACCCTCATTTCCTTTCACATCTTAAGCCTTGAGTTAATTTTTTGGTGGTCCCCATCTTTTAGCAGCTTGACACCCAGACCTTAAGCTTTGGCTACCCTCAGGAAAGGAAATGTTTTTCAACAGAGCTGGAAGAAAACACCCTTTCCCAGGAAGTTAGACTCACTATTGGTGATGACATGCAGTGTGTTAAGGTTGTAACTTAACATAACTGCTCTCCAGTGCTGATCGTTTTGTAATGTATAAAATATCGAATCACTATGCTGTGTAACAGGAATTAACATAGTGCCGTAGGTCACTTATACTTCAAAAACAAACAAACAAACAAAATAGAAAAAGAGCTCAGACTTGTGGTTACAAGAAGCAGGGGGTAGGTGGAGGGGGAATTGGATGAAGGTGGTCAAAGGTGTAAACTTCCACTTATAAGATAAATGAGCTCTAGGGATGTAATGTACCACATGATCAATATAATGAACACTGCTGTATGTTATATATGAGAGGTGTTAAGAAATGAAATCCTGAGTAGGGGCAAGATGGCGGAAGAGTAAGACGCGGAGATCACCTTCCTTCCCACAGATACAGTATAAATACATCTACACGTGGAACTGCTCCTACAGAACACCCACTGAACGCTGGCAGAAGACGTCAGACCTCCCAAAAGGCAAGAAAATCCCCACGTACTTGGGTAGGGCAAAAGAAAAAAGAAATAACAGAGACAAAAGAATAGGGACGGGACCTGCACCAGTGGGAGGGAGCTGTGAAGGAGGAAAGGTTTCCACACACTAGGAAGCCCCTTCACGGGCAGAGACTGAGGGTGGCAGAGGGGGGAAGCTTCAGAGCCATGGAGGAGAGCGCAGCCACAGGGGTGCGGAGGGCAAAGCGGAGAGATTCCCGCACAGAGGATCGGCGCCGAGCAGCACTCACCAACCCGAGAGGCTTGTCTGCTCACCCGCCGGGGTGGGCGGGGGCTGGGAGCTGAGGCTCGGGCTTCGGTCGGATCGCAGGGAGAGGACTGGGGTTGGCGGCGTGAACACAGCCTGAGGGGGCTAGTGCACCATGGCTAGCCGGGAGGGAGTCCAGGAAAAAGTCTGCAGCTGCAGAAGAGGCAAGAGACTTTTTCTTGCCTCTTTGTTTTGCGGTGCGCAAGGAGAGGGGATCCAGAGCGCCGCTTAAACGAACTCCAGAGATGGGCGCGAGCCGCGGCTATCAGCGCGGACCCCAGAGACGGGCATGAGACGCTAAGGCTGCTGCTGCCGCCACCAAAAAGCCTGTGTGTGAGCACAGGTCACTCTCCACACCGCCCCTCCCGGGAGCCAGTGCAGCCCGCCACGGCCAGGCTCCCGTGATCCGGGGTCAACTTCCCCGGGAGAACGCACGGCGCGCCTCACGCTGCTGCAACGTCATGCCGGCCTCTGCCGCCGCAGGCTCGCCCCGCCTCCTCCGTACTGCTCCCTCCCCCCGGCCTGACTGAGCCAGAGCCCCCGAATCAGCTGCTCCTTTAACTCCGTTCTGTCTGGGCGGGGAACAGACGCCCTCAGGCGACCTACATGCAGAGGCGGGTCCAAATCCAAAGCTGAACCCCAGGAGCTGTAGGAACAAAGAAGAGAAAGGGAAATCTCTCCCAGCAGCCTCAGAAGCAGCGGATTAAAGTTCCACAAACAACTTGATGTGCCTGCATCTGTTGAATACCTGAATAGACAACGAATCATCCCAAATTTAGGAGGTGGACTTTGGGAGCAGGATATATTAATTTTTCCCCTTTTCCTTTTTTCGTGAGTGTATATGTGTATGCTTCTGGGTGAGATTTTGTCTGTATAGCTTTGCTCTCACCGTTAGTCCTAGGGTTAGGTCCGTCCGTTTTTTTGTTTGTTTGTTTTGTTTTTCTTGTTCTTTTTGGTTTTTTCTGTTTTTTTACTTAAAAATTTTTTTCCCTAATAAATGTTTTCTTAATAATTTTTTCCTTATTTTCTATTTTTAAAAAATTTTAAAAAAATTTTTTAATAAGTTTTTTCATATTTATTTTAAAAAATTAAAAAAATTTTTTTCTTAATAAATTTTTTTCTTAATAATTTTTTTCTTATTTTTTATTATAAAAAATTAATAAATCTATTTTTAAAAATTAAAAAAATTTTTTTCTTAATAAATTTATTCTTAATAATTTTTTTCTTATTTTTTATTATAATAGCTTTATTTTATTTTATTTTATCCTCTTTCTTTCTTTCTTTCTATTTTTTCTCCCTTTTATTCTGAGCCGTGTGGATGAAAGGCTCTTGGTGCTCCAGCCAGGCATCAGGGCTGTGCCTCTGAGGTGGGAGAGCCAACTTCAGGACACTGGTCCACAAGAGACCTCCCAGCTCCACGTAATACCAAACGGCGAAAATCTCTCAGAGATCTCCATCTCAACATCAAGACCCAGCTTCACTCAACGACCAGCAAGCTACAGTGCTGGACACCCTAAGCCAAACAACTAGCAAGACAGGAACACAACCCCACCCATTAGCAGAGAGGCTGCCTAAAATCATAATAAGGCCACAGACACCCCAAAAAACACCACCAGATGTGGACGTGCCCACCAGAAAGACAAGATCCAACCTCATCCACCAGAACACAGGCACTAGTCCCCTCCACCAGGAAGCCTACACAACCCATGGAACCAACCTTAGCCACTGGGGACAGATACCAAAAACAACGGGAACTACGAACATGCAGCCTGTGAAAAGGAGACCCCAAACACAGTAAGATAAGCAAAATGAGAAGACAAAAAAACACACAGCAGGTGAAGGAGCAGGGTCAAAACACACCAGACCTAACAAATGAAGAGGAAATAGGCAGTCTACCTGAAAAAGAATTCAGAATAATGATAGTAAAGATGATCCAAAATCTTGGAAATAGAATAGACAAAATGCAAGAAACATTTAACAAGGATGTAGAAGAACTAAAGAGGAACCAAGCAACAATGAAAAGGACAATAAATGAAATTAAAAATACTCTAGATGGGATCAATAGCAGAATAACTGAGGCAGAAGAACGGATAAGTGACCTGGAAGATAAAATGGTGGAAATAACTATTGCAGAGCAGAATAAAGAAAAAAGAATGAAAAGAACTGAGGACAGTCTCAGAGACCTCTGGGACAACATTAAACGCACCAACATTCGAATCATAGGGGTCCCAGAAGAAGAAGAGAAAAAGAAAGGGACTGAGAAAATATTTGAAGAGATTATAGTTGAAAACTTCCCTAATATGGGAAAGGAAATAGTTAATCAAGTCCTGGAAGCACAGAGAGTCCCATACAGGATAAATCCAAGGAGAAACACACCAAGACACATATTAATCAAACTATCAAAAATTAAATATAAAGAAAACATATTAAAAGCAGCAAGGGAAAAACAACAAATAACACACAAGGGAATCCCCATAAGGTTAACAGCTGATCTATCAGCAGAAACTCTGCAAGCCAGAAGGGAGTGGCAGGATATACTTAAAGTGATGAAGGAGAAAAACCTACAACCAAGGTTACTCTAGCCAGCAAGGATCTCATTCAGATTTGATGGAGAAATTAAAACCTTTACAGACAAGCAAAAGCTGAGACAGTTCAGCACCACCAAACCAGCTTTAAAACAAATGCTAAAGGAACTTCTCTAGGCAAGAAACACAAGAGGAGGAAAACACCTACAATAACAAACCCAAAACATTTAAGAAAATGGGAATAGGAACATACATCGATAATTACCTTAAATGTAAATGGATTAAATGCTCCCACCAAAAGACACAGACTGGCTGAATGGATACAAAAACAAGACCCATATATATGCTGTCTACAAGAGACCCACTTCAGACCTAGAGACACATACAGACTGAAAGTGAGGGGATGGAAAAAGATATTCCATGCAAATGGAAATCAAAAGAAAGCCGGAGTAGCAATTCTCATATCAGACAAAATAGACTTTAAAATAAAGACTATTACAAGAGACAAAGAAGGACACTATATAATGATCAAGGGATCGATCCAAGAGGAAGGTATAACAATTGTAAATATTTATGCACCCAACATAGGAGCACCTCAATACATAAGGCAAATACTAACAGCCATAAAAGGGGAAATCGACAGTAACACAATCATAGTAGGGGACTTTAACACCCCACTTTCACCAATGGACGGATCATCCAAAATGAAAATAAATAAGGAAACACAAGCTTTAAATGATACATTAAACAAGATGGACTTAATTGATATTTATAGGACATTCCACCCCAAAACAACAGAATACACATTTTTCTCAAGTGCTCATGGAACATTCTCCAGGATAGATCATATCTTGGGTCACAAATCAAGCCTTGGTAAATTTAAAAAAATTGAAATCGTATCAAGTATCTTTTCCAACCACAACGCTATGAGACTAGATATCAATTACAGGAAAAGATCCGTAAAAAATACAAACACATGGAGGCTACACAATACACTACTTAATAACGAAGTGATCACTGAAGAAATCAAAGGGGAAATCAAAAAATACCTAGAAACAAATGACAATGGAGACACGACGACCCAAAACCTATGGGATGCAGCAAAAGCAGTTCTAAGAGGGAAGTTTATAGCAATACAAGCCTACATCAAGAAACAGGAAACATCTCGAATAAACAACCTAACCTTGCACCTAAAGCAATTAGAGAAAGAAGAACAAAAAAACCCCAAAGCTAGCAGAAGGAAAGAAATCATAAAGATCAGATCAGAAATAAATGAAAAAGAAATGAAGGAAACAATAGCAAAAATCAATGAAACTAAAAGCTGGTTCTTTGAGAAGATAAACAAAATTGATAAACCATTAGCCAGGCTCATCAAGAGAAAAAGGGAGAAGACTCAAATCAATAGAATTAGAAATGAAAAAGGAGAAGTAACCACTGACACTGCAGAAATACAAACGATCATGAGAGATTACTACAAGCAACTCTATGCCAATAAAATGGACAACCTGGAAGAAATGGACAGATTCTTAGAAATGCACAACCTGCCGAGACTGAACCAGGAAGAAATAGAAAATATGAACAGACCAATCACAAGCACTGAAATTGAAACTGTGATTAAAAATCTTCCAACACACAAAAGCCCAGGACCAGATGGCTTCACAGGCGAATTCTATCAAACATTTAGAGAAGAGCTAACACCTATCCTTCTCAAACTCTTCCAAAATATTGCAGAGGGAGGCACACTCCCCAACCCATTCTACGAGGCCACCATCACCCTGATACCAAAACCAGACAAAGACGTCACAAAGAAAGAAAACTACAGGCCAATATCACTGATGAACATAGATGCAAAAATCCTCAACAAAATACTAGCAAACAGAATCCAACAGCACATTAAAAGGATTATACACCATGATCAAGTGGGGTTTATTCCAGGAATGCAAGGATTCTTCAATATACGCAAATCAATCAACGTGATACATCATATTAACAAATTGAAGGAGAAAAACCATATGATCATCTCAATAGATGCAGAGAAAGCTTTCGACAAAATTCAACACCCATTTATGATAAAAGCCCTGCAGAAAGTAGGCATAGAGGGAACTTTCCTCAACATAATAAAGGCCGTATATGACAAACCCACAGCCAACATTGTCCTCAATGGTGAAAAACTGAAACCATTTCCACTAAGATCAGGAACAAGACAAGGTTGCCCACTCTCACCACTATTATTCAACATAGTTTTGGAAGTGTTAGCCACAGCAATCAGAGAAGAAAAAGAAATAAAAGGAATCCAAATCAGAAAAGAAGTAAAGCTGTCACTGTTTGCAGATGACATGATACTATACATAGAGAATCCTAAAGATGCTACCAGAAAACTACTAGAGCTAATCAATGAATTTGGTAAAGTAGCAGGATACAAAATTAATGCACAGAAATCTCTTGCATTCCTATATACTAATGATGAAAAATCTGAAAGTGAAATTAAGAAAACACTCCCGTTTACCACTGCAACAAAAAGAATAAAATATCTAGGAATAAACCTACCTAAGGAGACAAAAGACCTGTATGCAGAAAATTATAGGACACTGATGAAAGAAATTAAAGATGATACAAATAGATGGAGAGATATACCATGTTCTTGGATTGGAAGAATCAACATTGTGAAAATGACTCTGCTACCCAAAGCAATCTACAGATTCAATGCAATCCCTATCAAACTACCACTGGCATTTTTCACAGAACTAGAACAAAAAATTTCACAATTTGTATGGAAACACGAAAGACCCCGAATAGCCAAAGCAATCTTGAGAACGAAAAATGGAGCTGGAGGAATCAGGCTCCCTGACTTCAGACTATATTACAAAGCTACAGTAATCAAGACAGTTTGGTACTGGCACAAAAACAGAAATATAGATCAATGGAACAGGATAGAAAGCCCAGAGATAAGCCCACGCACATATGGTCACCTTATCTTTGATAAAGGAGGCAAGCATATACAGTGGAGAAAAGACAGGCTCTTCAATAAGTGGTGCTGGGAAAATTGGACAGGTACATGTAAAAGTATGAAATTAGAACACTCCCTGACACCATACACAAAAATAAACTCAAAATGGATTAAAGACCTAAGTGTAAGGCCAGACACTATCAAACTCTTAGAGGAAAACATAGGCAGAACACTCTATGACATAAATCACAGCAAGATCCTTTTTGACCCAGCTCCTAGAGAAATGGAAATAAAAACACAAATAAACAAATGGGACCTAATGAAACTTAAAAGCTTTTGCACAGCAAAGGAAACCATAAACAAGACCAAAAGACAACCCTCAGAATGGGAGAAAATATTTGCAAATGAAGCAACTGACAAAGGATTAATCTCCAAGATTTACAAGCAGCTCATGCAGCTCAATAACAAAAAAACAAACAACCCAATCCAAAAATGGGCAGAAGACCTAAATAGACATTTCTCCAAAGAAGATAAACAGATTGCCAACAGACATATGAAAGAATGCTCAACATCATTAATCATTAGAGAAATGCAAGTTAAAACTACAATGAGGTACCATCTCACACCGGTCAGAATGGCCATCATCAAAAAATCTAGAAACAATAAATGCTGGAGGGGGTGTGGAGAAGAGGGAACACTCTTGCACTGTTGGTGGGAATGTAAATTGATACAGCCACTATGGAGAACAGTATGGAGGTTCCTTAAAAAACTAAAAATAGAACTACCATACGACCCAGCAATCCCACTACTGGGCATATACCCTGAGAAAACCATAATTCAGAAAGAGTCATGTACCAAAATATTCATTGCAGCTCTTACAATAGCCAGGACATGGAAGCAACCTAGGTGTCCATCATCGGATGAATGGATAAAGAAGATGTGGCACATATATACAATGGAATATTACTCAGCCATAAAAAGAAATGAAATGGAGGTGTTTGTAATGAGGTGGACGGAGTTAGAGTCTGTCATACAGAGTGAAGTAAGTCAGAAAGAGAAAAACAAATACAGTATGCTAACACATATATATGGAATCTAAGGAAAAAAAAAAAAAAAAAAAAAAAAGGCCATGAAGAACCTAGTGGCAAGACGGGAATAAAGACACAGACCTACTAGAGAATGGACTTGAGGATATGGGGAGGGGGAGGGGTGAGATGTGACAGGGTGAGAGAGTGTCATGGACATATATACACTACCAAATGTAAAATAGATAGCTAGTGGGAAGCAGCCGCATAGCACAGGGAGATCAGCTCGGTGCTTTGTGACCACCTAGAGGGGTGGGATAGGGAGGGTGGGAGGGAGGGAGATGCAAGAGGGAAGAGATATGGGAACATATGCATATGTATAACTGATTCACTTTGTTATAAAGCAGAAACTAACACATCATTGTAAAGCAATTATACTTCAATAAAGATGTTTAAAAAAAAAAAAGAAATGAAATCCTAAGAGTTCTCATCACAAGGGAAAATATTTTTTTCTTTTTCTTTTCTTTTGTATCTATATGAGATGATAGATGTTCACTAAACTTATTGTGGTCATCATTTCATGGCCTATATAAATCAAATCATTATGTTGTACAACTTAAACTTATACAGTGCTGTATGTCAATTCTATATCAATAAAACTGGAAGAAAAAAAATAACTGTTTTCCAAATAATAGAGGTACAATCAAGAATGCCAGTTCATTTTCTTCCCAAGTTCCAAAAGGCCTTATTTTTCAGATTTCTCCATCGCTCCAGTGTTTAGTGGCCTTTTAGAATTCTATACTCCTGCTTTTAAGAAAATGCAAACAAAGGAAGCCCCCAAACCTTATGAATCATGGAATTTAAATTAAACATTTTGAATTATAAGTATCCTCCATCACAAAGTGGTCCATTCCCATGGCTTCCAGAGGAAAAGAACAGTGCTCCATGACAGGGATTCTGAAAATGCAGAGGATGGGAGGCTGAGTGATGGCCTCCTGAAGATGTTCACAACCTATTCCCTGGAACCTGTGAATATGTTACTTTACATGGCAAAAGAAAAGGACTTCGCAGACGTGATTATGTTAAGAATCTTGAGATGGGTACATTATCCTAGATTGACTGTGTGGGCCCAATGCAATCACGGGGGTCCTTATTAGAGGGAGACAGGAGGATGAGAGTCAGTAGTAGGAGATGTGACACAGAAGCAGGGGTTGTAGTGATGTGCTTTGAAGATGGAGGAAGCAGCCACAAGCCCAGGAATATAGGCAGCCTCTAGAACTTGAAGAATGAAAGGAAACAGATTCTCCCCTCAAAGCCTCTGGAAAGAACCAGCCCTACTGACACCTTGCCATTAGCCCAGTGAGACCAATTTTGGACTTCTGACCTCAGAACTGTAAAATAAATAAATTGGTGTTGCTTTAGGACACCATGATGGTTAAATTTTGTATGTCAACTTGGCTAGGCTATGGTGCCCAGTTGTTTGGTCAAACACTAGTCTAGATGTTGCCGTGAAGATATTTTTATATTGTGATTAATTAACATATTGTGATTAATATCTACAATCAGTTGACTTTAAGTAAAGGACATCACCCTAGATAATACAGGTGGGCTTCATTCAATCAGTTGAAGACCTTAAGAGCAAAAACAAAGGTTTCCCAAAGAAGTAATTCTGCCTCAAGACTGTAACACATCAGACCTGTCGGGATCAGTAGCCACATGGCTGCGCCCATCTCGGGCCACGGGGCCCGGAACCTGCTGCAGTTCCTGAGGCTGGTGGGGCAGCTCAAGAGAGTCCCACATACTGGTTGGGTATACAGAAATGTCCAGAAGCCAGAGAGCATATCAGATCACATGTATAGGATGGCAATTACGGCTCTGGTGACCAAAGATGAAAATCTTAACAAAGACCAGTTTGTTTTGAACTCTAGTATGCTTATGGTTGAAATTCATGTGGGCATCTTGCAATTCATCCACAAGATGTAAAATCCATAAAACTCTCAGAGGAAAACATAGGCAGAACACTCTATGAAATAAATCATAGCAAGATCCTTTTTGACCCACCTCCTAGAGTAACGGAAATAAAAACAAAAATAAGCAAATGGGACCTAATGAAACTTAAAAGCTTTTGCACAGCAAAGGAAACCATAAACAAAACAAAAAGACAACTCTCAGAATGGGAGAAAATGTTTGCAAATGAAGCAACTGACAAAGGATTAATCTCCAAAATATACAAGCAGCTCATGCAGCTCAATATCATAAAAAACAAACAACCCAATCCAAAAATGGGTGGAAGACCTAAATAGACATTTCTCCAAAGAAGATATACAGATTGCCAACAAACACATGAAAGGATGCTCAACATCACTAATCATTAGAGAAATGCAAATCAAAACCACAATGAGGTATCACCTCACACCGGTCAGAATGGCCATCATCACAAAATCTACAAACAATAAATGCTGGAGAGGGTGTGGAGAAAAGGGAACCCTCTTGCACTGTTGGTGGGAATGTAAATTGATACAGCCACTATGGAGAACAGTATGGAGATTTCTTAAAAAACTAAAAATAGAACTACCATATGACCCAGCAATCCCACTACTGGGCATATACCCTGAGAAAACCATAATTCAAAAAGTCTGTATCACAATGTTCATTGCAGCACTGTTTACAACAGCCAGGACATGGAAGCAACCTAAGTGTCCATTGACAGATGAATGGATAAAGACTATGTGGCACATATATACAATGGAATATTACTCAGCCATAAAAAGAAACGAATTTGAGTTATTTGTAGTGAGGTGGATGGACCTAGAGTCTGTCATACAGAGTGAAGTAAGTCAGAAAGAGAAAAACAAATACCATATGCTAACACATATACATGGAATCTAAAAAAAAAAAAATGGTTCTCACGAACCTAGGAGCAGGATAGGAATAAAGATGCAGATGTAGAGAATGGACTTGAGGACACGGGTGGGGGGAAAGGGGAAGCTGGGACGAAGTGAGAGAGTGGCATGGACATATATACACTACCAAATGTAAAACAGATAGCTAGTGGGAAGCAGCTGCACAGCACAGGGAGATCAGCTCGGTGCTTTGTGACCACTTAGAAGGGTGGGATAGGGAGGGTGGGAGGGAGATGCAAGAGGGAGGTGATATGGGGATATATGTATATGTATGGCTGATTCACTTTGTTATACAGCAGAAACTAACACAACATTGTAAAGCAATTGTACTCCAATAAAGATGTAAAAAAAAAAAAAAAAAAGACTGTAACACAGAAATCCTGCCTGAGCTTCCAACATGCCAGTCTGCTCTATAGATCTCAGACTCGCCAGCCCAGCAACCACATGGACCAATTCCTTAAAATAAATCTCTTTATTTAAATATATATTTATGCACATATATATTTATACATATACACATTTATATCCTATTGGTTCCTTTTGGTTTTGTTTCTCTGGAGAACCCTATTACAGCCACTGAGTTTACAGTAATTTGTTATAGCAGAAATAAGAAACTAATCCACAGTATAAATGAGAAGAGGTACCTGGCTTTGCTTGTTTCTGACAATGATGTTCTCCAACTCGCATCTTCATTTGCAAGGTCATATATATTTACCAGCGTGGTCTCTGAGCATCTCAATGGTAATTTGTTACTTTTCTTTGGTATTGAGAGTGCAGGCATTAGTGTTTCTTGAGTAAAATTGTTACCAGTATTTCCAAAGTGATCCAGAAAATATCTGGTGATGAGTTCAAGGTTTGTTTTTAGAGGATTTCCCTTTGCCTATCATCAGAAGAAAAAAAATCATTAATTTTATGTACAGCTTCGGGGAAGGGAGGGAAAGACAGCCATCACAATTCTTTGACATAGTTTATCAACTTCTTACTCATCCATACATTCTCTCAGCAAACATTCACTGACTGCTTATTATATGTCAGGTACTGTGTTAGGTAGCAACACAGATGAAGACAAAATCAGTACCCTAAAGGAACTGCTATCCAATGCATGAGTCAGGAGATTCAACGAACAATTGTAATAAAATGTGATATGAACAGAGGAATACCCGAGCAAATTTCCTCTTGTTTTTTTTTTCCTGGGAATAACTTTACAAAATATATATCCTTTTATTAAAAAAAAAAATTAAGTCTTTATGATCGCTAACCCTATAACTTTATAAACATTTGGGACTTGAATGATTTCTTAGTTTATGTACTCTACATTTAACACTGGGCACAAGGAATTACAGAGACAACGCTGCAGAAAGTTAGCGCAAGAGCATAGAGAGGCAGTCAGGATTGACTCCGTTTACACCCCAATCTTTAAAAAAGATAAAATGTAACTCTTTTTTTTTTTAATAAATTTATTTATTTTTGGCTGCATTGGGTCTTAATTGCTGCACGCGGGCTTTCTCTAGTCGCGGTGAGCGGGGGCTACTCTTTGTTGTGGTGTGCGGGCTTCTCATTGCAGTGGCTTTTCTTGTTGCGGAGCACGGGCTCTAGGCACACGGGCTCAGTAGTTGTGGATTGCAGGCTCTAGAGCACAGGCTCAGTAGTTGTGGTGCACAGGCTTAGTTGCTCCGCAGC
This sequence comes from Eubalaena glacialis, assembly GCF_028564815.1. Lineage (NCBI taxonomy): Eukaryota > Metazoa > Chordata > Mammalia > Artiodactyla > Balaenidae > Eubalaena > Eubalaena glacialis. The sequence continues at coordinate 82,242,021 of NC_083723.1, read as the reverse complement.
ACGTGGAATCTTCCCGGATCAGGGCTCAAACCCGTGTCCCCTGCATTGGCAGGCGGATTCTTAACCACTGCGCCACCAGGGAAGTCCAAAATGAAACTCTTTAGTAGTAGGTTTTGGAAATAAGTGGTATCAGTATTTCCCTACCCTGACAGCACTAAATATTACCTTTGGAGGTTTTTTTAAAAGACTGATTCTCAGGCCCCGCTGAGTCTTACTAAGCCAGAATCACCAAGATTAGAAACTTGATTTCTTTTAGAAAGTCTCGTAAGTAATTTGTACAGACACAGTTATCCAAGCAGCAATCCACAGGCTGGCCTCAGGGGCTAGACCATGTGTCAGTCCGCACCCCACCTGCCCAGTAACACCCAGGCCCTTTGGAACTGCGGCCAGGCATGGGGCATGTGGTGAGTTTGCAGTCAGAGTGGTAAAGTGCCTGATAAAGAGCCTGGCACAGAGGGAACCCTCGGGTGAATCCAGTCTTTCCCCCTTTCTATTCCCTTGACCTACACAGCAGAACTCTGGGACCAAGACCCACAGGGTTATGATCAAACTCAACAGAATTATCAGGCAGTCAAAATCAGGGGACAGTTTTATTTTTTTTAGAATGGGACCCAAAAAGCTATTTTGTCTAAGTCTAGATGAAACTTACAAGGAAGAGAGCTGGGGGGGGACGTTAAATAATTATTTCAACCTTCTTGTTTTTCTTTCAATACGAGAGATTTCAGAAACAAGCAAAGCCAGGTACCTCTTCTCATCACTTTGCTCATAATAGATACAGCCTTTATATGAATCTAGATACCATTTTTCGAAACCTCAATTTTACATAGGCATTTTATCTACTGCACACTTAATAGGGAAAAACAAGTTACTGGAATTAACATTAAATTGGCAGGGCTTTCCCAGAATCACTCTAGCTTTGCGCTGAGTGAACGTCAAAATTATAATGCCATAGATAGATTAATGAGTATATTTTCCTGTAAAATATAAGCTCCAATTCATTGTATAACAGCTAATAACTACTGTATAAATCAAATTATCAGGGCACTTATCAAGATCTAATGAAAATATCTTAAGTATCTTAAGATAACAGTTACCTTAGGGAGACTATACCACAGTGAAGAAATAAAAATAACTTGAATGGCAAAGATGCTTCTGGGAAATTAGGTAAAGATGTATTTACATAAAAATTCCACTGTGCAGCAACGGTTAATTGAATTTTCTGCTTAACTGTCTCACTCTCTGTGGAAAATCTTTTTAAAATGTACAGTCCACTCTCCTGCCTTAAAAGACAGCCAGAGGAGGATTGCTGAGTATCTGCTACCTGGGGCAACAGTCTCCTGTCTACAGGAGATGGAGGGGCCTGAGTGTCACTGCAGGACCCAGAGGATGAAGGTCTTTACTGGGCCTCTGGTAGGACTTCACCTGGCTGCCACTTGTGATAAATGCTGAACGACATGATCACGAAGTTCTTTCCAACTCTGACACTGTGCCCTCCCACAAGGCATCTGCTGGAGAGCCCATTCTTGAATCAAATTATAGCATTCTCTGTTCTTACAGAAAGAGCAATTAATTCAGAATGGTAGCTTCATTCCTTCGTTCCTGTATATTCATTCACTCGCTCATTCATTCATAAATACACACTATTTACTATGTCATCAGTCCCATGTCAAGTATGGGGATACAACGTATCCTGCACCCTCCAAGGTAGTGCGGGAGGCAGATCCTAATTAAACCACCACACAAGTAAGTATTCTATTATAAACATAATAAGCCACAACAAAGGAAAAATAAGGGGTACTCTGAAGGCTTGTAACAGAAAGTGGAGGCATCGAGGCTGGGGGATCAGGGAAGCACCCCGAGGTGCCTGTTCCATTTGCTACCTCAACTCCAACGCACCCGGCTTAGCTGAACCCAAGCCCTGCATCTGCCTGAATTAAATGTCACAGTGACCTTAAGAAAAAGGTGTTACTCAGAACTGCAGAAGGAAAACCATATGCAGGCAGAGAATGGAAATTTTTAGCATAACTGAATGCTATATTTTTAAGTACAGTCTTACTAAAAATAGCCTCATGGGGGGAGGAGGGAGCACCGGGAATAATTGTCGCAGGCTCGGGTTCAAAATGCGCCCCAGAGCTGCGCACGCGCAGCGCGGTATGCCAGTGGGGTGCGGCCAACTCAGGCTGGAAACCCCACACACACAGTTGGGATTTGTCCGCCCTCAGCCTGGTCTGTTTCTCCCTGACTGCATGTATGGCAAGCCTCGGGCCACTGGTCTCGGATGACCTGGCAGGGCTCATGAGTGCTTCTGACGTTGCCACATTCCGTTCCAGAACTCCGTACCACACGTTAAAAGCATGTACCTTGTTCTCCTTGTAGAGAACTTCAAGATGCAAAACCTTTCGGAGATGGTTTCTGCTGTTTATGCTGAGATCAGAGCGTGGGCGTTCCTGGTCCATGGTCACACACGTCTTCTTTAAGCCCTGAGGGAAGAACTCTGAATCACTCTTTACCATTTTAAATCAAAACCTTCTGAGCTCTGACTCAGAGGATAAACAAACGACTGTTGATGTTCCTTACGATCATCTTCTCCTGCCTTCCTCTCAGGATACTGGGAGGACCAAAAACTGACTTAAGCATTTATTTTTATATAACCTTTACACTTGATATCATCTTCACAATTATTATTCCAAATCTTACAGCCACCCTGTGGGCTGGGCTCAGGCTGGAGTTGTCAGCGCGTTTTATAGAAAAGGAAAGTGAAATCCGGGTAACAACTGTCTGGACCGAGGCTGGCTCAGGAGCCCTGGGTTTGGCCTAGATTTGGGGCCACAGGATATGAAGCTTTAAAAATAAACAAAAGGAAAAGCATAAACAAAAGGCCAATATTCATTCCCTTCTTCTTTCAGATGGGGCACCAGGGTCGATTTGTCCAACATAACACAGTGGACTCACATAGCGGGAGTTCTGACCATCCCAGGCTGCGAGGCGGTGATGCGAGGACCCAGACTCACAGGAAGCACGTGGTAAGCATCTGCAGTGCCCCAGTGCAGCCGCTTTCCATCATCCCGCCCTGAACTCCCAGAAGGCCAGCCATGGGAAGCACTATTCCCCCTAAAAGCCTGGCTTCTTCATTCGAAAACGACAACAGCTGTGGCCTGCCCACCTCCCCAGGACGCAGTGATCACCAAATGGCGGAAGATGAGGAGATGCCTCACACACAGCTCAGCCTGGCATTAAGGGAGCCCCTTGCTCCTGATGGATCCAGACCCCAGTGCTAGCCAGGGGTCAGTGGCTCCCCTAGGCTTTGTATTCAGAATTTTACGGAGGCTCTCAGTGCTGGGAAAACAAGACAAAACCTGCTGCCTGCCATGAATTGGGACAAGAAGAATTTGTGAAACAAGACGTATGAACACAACCTCGATCCAAAAGAAATGAAAAGAAGTCTTGGGCGGGGGTGGGGGGGTGGGGAGGGGGGGCGGGAACAGAAAGAAATGTTGGGGAAAAGGTAGGGACATGCCTGGGTCCATTAAAGAGAGTCAGCTGGAAGGAGAGGTGGGACTCAAGAGGCACCTGCATTTCATGGGGGCTTAACCATGGCTTTCCCACCAAAGTGATGTGGAAACCTGTATAATGAGGGTCCCTCTCTTCTGGGTAACTCTTGATGTTCGTCAGCAGTTCAGATCAGCAAGTCTTGGCACACGTAACAAATTCCCTGGGATTGTGGTGCAAACTGGCGTTTGAAAACCACTGGAGCCGTGGACAAGGATGCCCTCAGAAATCAGCCAGTCATCGGTCCCATCATTCATTCAACAAACACTTGTCGTGCACCTACTCTGTGCCAGGCTCTGTTCTAGATGCAGGAGATATAGATGGATTATGGCCAAGCCCTGCCCTCATGGAACTGACATTCTGTTAGAGAAGCAAACCATAAACAAAGGGGTAAATGTACAGTACACCAGCTGCTAATATGCTCTGTTATGAAGACAGAGAAAACAGAGAGAGGAGACACTATTTTAGATAGTCAACTATTTATTGAGCATCATCCATGTGCTTGCTCACTCCTGTCTTCAAGTTTCCCCATCTGTTAAATGAAAGGAACAAACCATTAGTCCACTAGTTCATCTGCTAGAGGCGGAGGAGTGAACAGACCAAAGTCCTGGCCTTCATAGAGCTCACCTACTATCAGGAAAAAGACAACAAATAGAATATCCTATGGGAAAAAAAATACAGCAGAGTCAGGAAACAGAGAGGGCCAGGAGGGGGTGCAGGGCAGGGTTGCTACTTTATAAAAGGTGATCAGGAAAGGCTTCATGATTAAGTGACATTAGAGTTGAGACATGAGGGAACTAAGGGAGCAGATTGTGCAGACACTTGTGGGTAGTGTTCTACAAGGGCAAAGGCCCTGTGGCAGCTACAAGGAGGCCAGTACAGCTAGAGCCATGTAACTAGGGAAAAGTGTCAGGAAATGAGGTCAGAGAGGTTGCCCAGAGCTTGCTAAGGAAAGGCCTTGTCAGCTTTTGTAAAATGGAAAGGCTCCTGGAGGATTTGAAAAAAGGAGCATCCTGGACTAACTTATATTTGCAAAGGATCACTTGGCTGCTAGGCTGAGAACAGACTGTATGAGACAGGGGATTACGTATTAAGATTAGAAGGCTACTGAACAACTCACATGAAAGATGGAGGTGACTTGGACCAGGGTGGTTGTAGCAGAAGGGGGAATAAGTAGCTACATTCTTTAAGTGCTCTGATGGGAAAGCCTACAGATTTACTGATGGACTGCATGCAGGGTGCACAAAAAGGAAAAAAAGCCAGGAATGGTTCCAAAGGTTTTGGTCCAAGCAACCAGACAGTTAGTGATGCTACTTACTGAAGTGGGAAAAATTGCAGGAGGTGAAGGAATCAGGAATTGAGTTTTGAACGTGTTAAGTTGAGATGTTTATTGGATATCCAAGTGGAAATGTAACATAGGCAGTTGGAAAGAATGTAAGAGTTCAAGGAGAGGTCTTGGCTAGAGATAGACATTTGGAAATTGTCAGCATATCGATGGTATTGGAACCCACAACAGTGGTGGAAGTGGGTGGTAAGTGAATGGAGAAGAGAAGAGGGCCAGAGACTCAGTCTTTAAGCCCACCAGCATGCACAGCTCAGGAAGCCAGGGGGGGACTTGCCAGGAACCTGAGAAGGTATAGAAGGAAAACCAGGAGGGGCTGATCTCCAGAAGCCAAGGGGAATGAGTTTCCAAGAAAGGCATAATCAACTGAGTCAAACACAATTGTTAGATCAATAAGTGTAAGGACTGAAAATCAGAAGTCATTGGTGAACTTGACAAGAGTTGTTTCCATGGAGTGATGGGGACAAAAGCCTGATTAAAGTGGGTTTGAGAAAACAGGGAGAAGAATTAGAATCAGAGCATACAGAGCCCTTTCATGGGTTTTGCTATAAAAGAGAAAGAGACTAGTAGCTGGAGGGGCTTGGGGGTCAAGACGGAATTGGTAGGAGCACGTATACATGTTGATAAGACTAACCCAGCAGAGAAAGCAAAATGTATGATACAATACAGAGAGATGATGATAACTGCACCAGTGTCCTGGAACACACAAGAGGGGACAGGCACACAGGGAGGGGTTGGCCTTACCCAGGAAGATGGAGAATTCATTCCTAAGAACAGGAGGCAGGGTGGGGCGAATAGTTCAGGCCCAGGAAGGTTAGTTACTGTGGTGGTAGGGCGTGCTGGAGTTTTCTCAAGGCTGCTTCTATTTTCTCAGTGAAATTAGAGGGGGAGGGGGCTTTGCAGCTTGAGGAGAGAGATGTGTGAAATGGTCGGCCAAGATTTGAGAGAGTGAACGGGCTGGAGAGGTATAAGAAGATGGGCGGGCATCCCTGAGGCATCACAGGGGTGAGTGGCCATGAATTTGGCATGAAACCATCAACACGGTGGTGTGTTTTCCCCCAGCCCCATTCAGCTCTGCAGTGCAGGCACAGAGTAGACCAAGCTGAATTTTTAACATCAGAGGAGTATAAAGAAGAGCGAGACAGGCAAGGGAGTTGAGCATGGTGTTGAGGGCGTGATTACAATGATGGGCGGGTAAGACATGAGGAGAGGTCACAAGAGGGCTGAGGAATGGTGAAAAGTTGGCAGGAACAGTGGAATGGAGATGGGAGTGAGGCTGAAGAATAGTTTATATCGGGCTACTGATGGGGGTGAGCTGGAAGTGAGGGACGATGGGATGCTTGGAACTGAGATTATGGAAACAAGCCTAGGGCATGACCACCTGGAAGGAGTGTCAAAGGGCAGATGGGACAGGTCCCTGCAGGAGAGGGAGGCTGGGGCACGAGAGGAGGGAGGCCTGGAAGGCTAGGGCACCAGAAGAGTCACCTTGGTGGACCCTGCCATTGCCAGGAGGCTGTCACGATTCTCCCTGCAGGGGGATCACGCTTGGAGGAGGCCAGTGTAGCTGGGTACAGAGTAGGTTGGAGGGTAGAGGAGGAGTAGTGGAAGGTGAGGTTCAAGGGGGAGCCGGCAGCTGCATCATGGGGAGCCTGGTAGGCCCTGGTGAGGCCTTCCCTGGGATTTTATTCTAATTGCAAAAGGAAGCGCATGGAGGGTTTTGGACAGAGGAGTGACATGATCTGACCTGCTCACCCTGGGCAGGTTTCTTCGCCTGCCAGTCTGATCATAGTCTTTCGTGAAAGGGAATAATTATACCTCTTTCAGGACTGTTATGAGGATTTGAGAAAATAAACAGGCATCTAGAAGGTACCCTGCACCACGATGGGCACTCTCTTGGTTAGAACTGCTCGGTACCTGCCTTGTGCCAAGCCCTGAGGGGAGTACACAGTCTCTGCCCCGGAGCAGAAGGTGATGAGCAAAGCAGCCAACCTGAGCTGCAGTTCCAGCTCTCCATGACTTTCTGAATGACTGCGGGCAACTCCTTTCTCCTCTCGGGGCTTTAGTGTGCCCCGATGAAAAGTAGGAAGGAGAGGAGACCAGGTGAACCAGACGACTGCCAAGATTCCGCCCAGTTCAGGTGTCAGCTCTGTGGACCTGTCTAGTGGGTGAGACAGGCAGATGTATAAACTATGACATGAGCACTGACGAGCAAACCACAGACAAATGAGTCAGTTATTTCAGCCGCAGTTACCTGAGACATCTTGAAGGAAATGGAACTTGGGATGGGCCATGGGTGGAACAGGGAAAAGAAAGCATGTGAGAGAAGCTGGAAATGAGATTGGGCTGGTAAGGTGAGGTCAAGCTACAGGGGAGCCTTGGATATCAGGTGAGGTCTCTGGATTTCGTTTGTACTCAAGAAAGGATAGGCATGAGGAAAACTCTCAGAGAGTTTTGCTTAGTAGCCCAGACTTAAAAGAAACGATGGCCGTGGTCAGCCTCACAGGGTGTATCACTGATATCCCGTGTGTAGCCAGGACTAGGTGATGGCAGGTCAACTAGCCATAAAAACAGAGCAGGTACAGTGAGGCCACATAGCATTTTAAATAAAAATACATTTTCAAAAAGCAAAGAAAGACACTTTCAAAACAGGTGCACCTCAGAGATGGGGGAGGGGACAATGTTGAATGCCTACTATGTGCCAGATACAGTGGCTGGGACCTGCCCGTACATTATTATTAATCTTCATTATAAATCTGCCAAGAGTAGGTCTTATTATTCCTCTTTTACAGATAGGGAAATCAAGGCAGTGAGTAAGGTACTCCAGCTTGAGCTGCTAATTAATAGCGGATATTTGAACTGTTCCCTCTGACTCCAAAGCCCTTCCCTTTCCCCCATTCAAAACACTGTTTATTTTGTCTGTGTGTGTCTTTTAATGCCAGACAAGAGCCCATCGTCCCCGCCCAACATGACACCAGGAGGACACCAAACACATAGCAGGTGGTCAGCCTGGGTCAGCAGTGGGTGCTTTCCCTACACACCCATACACAGTGACCCCCAGTGACCTCTTCCCCAGCCTGCCTTCATCTCCACTGTCAGGGCAGGTGGGAGCCAAGGACCTCCCCAACTTCTGAGTTCTCTGAAAACTCTCCTGGGACAAGACAATAGGAGAACTTAAAAACAAAACGACCTCAACGATTGAACTTCCCACTGATGAACAGGACTAAAAGGTTTGACTGGCAAGAACTTTTTTAGCCCTTTGGATTTCCTTTGGGGGGAAGTTCTTTCCTAGTGGGATGTAAGCCTTGGGACTGGTTATGGAGCCCGGCGGCAAGGCCGGCCTGCTGGGCTCCCAGAGCCTCGTGAACTTTAGGAAAATGGGGAGGGCCCAGGCCCCTGGTTCGCGCGCCCTGGAGGGAGATGCCCGGGAGGACGGCCGCGGTCCTGCCCCGCTTTGCGGGAAGTGCACCGTGACAGAAATGGCTCCTGGGAAATGTAGTTCCCCAGGCCCGGGAAAGTGGCGCTTGCATCGGGCATCTCTAGGGCAGGCAGCGGGCCGGGGAAGGGCTCCCTCCCCGAAGGTGCAGAGGTTGCAGAGGTGCCTCCAGACTGTTCCCCCCGCCACCCCCAAAATTGAGCAACTTCCCAGGGCTGTGAGGGCGGCGCCACGTACCTTCCTGCTGAGGAACTCCCTGACCAGGGAGGCCGCCACCTCCTCCACGAAGAGGGTGTCCATGCTCCGGTCTGCCCACGAGGCCGCAGCGCCTCAGCCCCAGATCCCGGGTCCGTTGGGGCCAATATGGCCGCGTTGCCGTGGCGACGGTGTCAGCAGAGCCGGAGAACTCCGCCCCTTCCCTGGGAGAGCGCGGGCTGGGAAGGCGGGAGGGAAGGGGCGGAGCAACCTTCAAACTTGCCCTGAGAGCTGGAGGCAGAACCCAGAAGGTACAAGCCCCGTGCATCCCAGGGATCAGGCCGCGGGCTCCGGGCTTGGGTCCTGGCACTGGCCCTGTCCATCTGGGTGGCCTAGAGCAAGTCGCTGTTCCAATCTGAGTCGCATCTCACAAGGTGTGAATTGGGGAGAGTGCCTGGCTTCTGGTTCCTAGAGGAGTAAACCCACAGTGAAGTGGCCCCTAGAGGTCCACCCCCAGCACCTCAGCCGTCTCCTGGGTTCCCCCAGGCTGACTCACCTTGGTTGGTCTCCGCTGCAGGGATGAGGAGGCCCAGGACTCTCTGCTGACTTGGTGCTCAAATTAAAGGGTGGATCCCTGGCCCCCTTGGTGCCTGCTTTCCCATAAGGAGACTGCCAGTTATTGAGCACCAGGCATTTACACACATTATCACATCTTTAATCCTACAACCTCCAGGCAAGGTGCTTGCTATCGGCCCATTCTTTAAACCAAGACACTGAGATTCAGAGAGGTTAAGATTGTGCTAAAGATCACACAACTAGGAACTGACAAGGCTAGGATTCCAGCCAAACCCATGCCTTTGCCCAGTACCAGCTTCCCCAAACTCAGTCACTTGGGGACCACCTTCACAATCTCTGCCCCATCTGCACATCACCCAGTGTATTGGTTTGCTAGCGCTGGTGTACAAAGTACCACACACTGGGTGGCTTAAACAACAGAAATGTATTCTCTCACAGTTCTGGAGGTTAGATGTCCAAGACCAAGGTGTCAGCAGAGTTGGTCCCTTCTGAGTTCTCTCTCCTTGGCATATAAATGGCCGCCTTCTCCCTGTGTCTTCGCATGGTCTTCCCCTGAATGTCTGTGTCCTAATCTTCTCTTCTTTAAAGGATACCAGTCAATTGGATTAGGGTCTACGCTAAATACCTCATTTTAACTTAATTACCTCTTTAATGGCCCAGTCTCCAACTACACATACATTCTGAGGTACTGGGGGTTAGAACTTCAACATATGGATTTTGAGGGACACAATTCAGTCCATAAAACCTATATTGTTACTTACATATTATTGACTTTAAGCCAACACACGTGTTTCCAGATTTATTTCAAAAGGAAAGTATAGAAATCCAAGATCAAGGCACCGACAGATTCAGTGTCTGGTGAGGGCCTGCTTCCTGGTTCGTAGATGGCTATCCTCCTACTGCATCTTCACATGGCAGAAAGAGTGAGGGAGCTTGGTGGGGCCTGTTTTATAATGGAACTAATCCCCTCCAAGAGGGCTCCACCGTCATTACCTAAGCACCTCCAAAGGCCCTATCTCCTGATACCATCATGCTAGCGGTTAGGATTTCAATATATGAGTCTAGGGGAAACACAAACATTAGACCATAACGATTACTTAGATTGTAGTATTTCAGCAAAAACTTGAAGAAAGACAGGATAAAAGCCATGCAGATACTCAGAGAAAGAGCACTCCAGGTAGAAGAAACAAGTGCGAAGGTCCTGAGACATCATCGAGCCTGAGTGCTTGTGAAACAGGGAGGCCAGGAGGGAATGAGGCAGCAAGACCCACTATGAAGGCCTGTGGCTCTTGGAAGGACTTGAGCTTTTACTCTGAATTGGTTTTTGAGCAGAGGAGAGACAGGCTCTAAGCTAGGTTTTAACAGGACCTCTCTGGCTTTGGGGTTGAGAACAGACTGTAGAGGGGTGAGTATAGAAACAGAGAGTTGAGTTAGGAGGCAATTACAACAATCAGTAATCCAGGTAGATTTTAGGTTAGACATATTGTGTGTGTGTGTGTGTGTGTGTGTTATACTTGCCTGACTGTGGGACTTTTTTTTTTACTACATTGGAATGGAGTGGTTAAGCAAGAGAAGCACAGGAATGCATTGTATTTCCAGATACATAGCTGGCTCCTAGGGATACAATAACCTTAAGATAACTTTAAGATGCCACATGAAGGGGGACAATCTGGTCAGTATGGGAAGGGTGAAGGGTGTCCTGCCAGCAATCTGGAGGAGGGAGTGGATTGCATCACATATCCCATTTCTTGCAACAGATCCCAGCCAGTCATCCTGACTTTTTTGCATTGTGCTCCCGTGAGTTGGAGAATCCCACAGAGTACTGTAAGGGGGTCCAGCTCTCCTGCCAGAATGTGAATGGTGGTGGTCCTCAAAAATGACTCCTTACAATGAACATGCAGACATGGGACAAAAACATCATCAAAATAAAGATCCAACCATTATAAATACCTATAATCATTTTTTAATGCTTGTCCAAGTTCCATAAAATGGGGATCCACCCCTGGAGCCACTAAATAAACCAGAGTTATAGAGCATGCAAATACAATATCTCCACCCCACACGCTGGCCTAAAACCAGCCTTAGCCAAGATGAGCGTTGGCCTCACTAGTGATGGGCAGTCATTTCATTTGCTTACTCAGAAATTCAATGGACTACTACTCACTGGGCTTAGCAATGGAATTGTGAAAGAAAAAGTTAACCCCCAAAAGATGACATACAGCAGATCTCCATATAAACCTAAAACAAAGTAAACCAAAAAATCATAATTTGTAGGAAATATAGATTCAGCATAGCATTTCAAAAATAAAAGCAAGGGAATGAGGACCACATGATTCAGGAGAGCAGCTGCCTCGGGAGTGGGAGACAAGGGCACTGGGTAGGGGAGAGCCGCAAGGGTAAGTAAAAGTAATTGTCAGTGTTCTAGGTGTCATGGGGACATTTGTTTCATAAGTGTTTGCTATAGTATTTCTATTGGTTCATTAGTTAATAAAAGATGGCCTTGCAGGGACCAGTGATGAGAAGATGTCATGAACCAAGGCGTATTATTAATTGATTCAATGCCCCTGAGGTCCAGAGGAAGTGGGGGAGGAAACGGGGGCAGAGGGACATTCAGTGGACTTTACATTGGAGGAACAATTTAGATGTCTTAGAACACAGAAAGGGTTCTGCGGGCATGTGTGCATGCATGTGTATAAAATCATATATATCACTGTGCAGCAGAGCGACTGCGTTTGTGTGAGTCTAACCATAGAAGTTTATGGGGTCCCTGATTCTGCCCGGTACGCCGTTGGGCGCTGGCAGCAGGGTGCAGCAGGCATGGTATGGGTCTTGCAACAGGGAGGTAGGCCTGCTGCATTGTTTTGTGAGAGTTTAAGGTCATGTAGTGCCTCCTCCAGGATGCTCCAGAGAGGGAGCTGACTGAATGGACCCCCCTCCAACTTAGAGCCCCTTGAGGGCAGGGCTGGGCATTTCCCTGAGTCAGAAGTTTCCAGAGAACAGAAGCACACATGCTTGTCCCCATGACCATGTCCTCCCCAGGGACCTGCTTTCCAGGCTCAGGGAGGTGGGAGCACGGGTCTGACAAGGTGCAGCATGTCCGGACCAGCTGGGTTGGAAGGACGTTATGAAAGTCCTTTAATGATGTGACCCTCAGTCTTTCCCAGCTGTTCTGGCCACCACTCCCAGAGGTCAGGACAAGGGGCCCAGCCCAGGCCACTGTCCTTGGCAACATGAAGGAACTGGCCACCTCCCAATCTCACCTCCCAGTCTCTACTCCCCAAGGCTACCAACATGAGACTGCAGAGGGAGGGAAGACCCAGGCCCCAGCCTGGCTCGAGCAGGGTGCCATGGGGCAGCCACAGCCCCGGTGAGGGTCTCAGCCTTTCATGCCCACAGCATTCCAGACCCTCTCACTTTCAGGAGTGATGGGGTCCAGCGGGCTGTGCAGGTATGTGCAGCAGGGCCATTCAGGCAGGCCTGCGTAGTGTGACCATCCAGGCACAAGGTGAGGGGAAAGCAGAGGCATCCAATGAAATTTTGAGCATGTGGCTACTTTAATCAAGAAGTATGTGTAATTCTCTTCCACATCTGTGATGGTTAATTTCATGTGCCAATTTGGCTAGGCCATGGTAGCCAGATATTTGGTTGAACGTCAGTCTAGATGTTGCTCTGAAGGTATTTTTTTAGATAAGATTAGCGTTTAAATCAGTTGACTTTGAGTAAAGCATATTACCCTCCATAATGGGTTGGGCCTCATCCAATCCGTGGAAGGCCTTAAGAGGAAAAGACGGAGGCCCCTCAGGGAAGATGGCATTCTGTCTCCAGACTGCCTTTGTCTCAAGCTGCAACATTAATTCTTCCCTGGGCCTCCAGACTGCCAGCCTGCCCTGCAGATTTCTCTCTCTTTCTCTCTCTCTCTCTCTCTGTCTCTCTCTCTCTCTCTCTCTCTCTATATATATATATATATATGTATATGTATCCTACTACCTCTGTTTCTCTGGAGAACCCTAACTTATACATCCCCCCTCAATCCACCTTGCTACACACTCACTCTGAAATGGCCCTGAGAAATTCTTGAGCAAAGCTCCTTAGCACTGCCCAGATAAAAAAAGATGCCTTCTTCTCTGGGGAAAACTGCAGTCTCTGACATTTACTCCACATCCTGATGCTTTCACCATTAAGTGCAGACCCCAGACCCTCAGACACAGCTGTCAGTCCCAACTTGTGAGTAGTTCCTGATTGAAACAATATGATGTCACCCTTTGGAAATCACAATATAATATCCCCTAAGAAAGCACTCTACATAAAAATTCTGGTCCAAGTAAATCAATGGAAAATTCCCCCAAAACACTGTGGCAAAATCCACTGACTGCCCACAGAATCCATTCTTTCCTTCTTTCGTGAAAATATATTTGGGGCAGGGCAAGTGGCTTCCCAGCCATACTGTATTTCCCAGCTTTTCTTGAAGTTGGATGTTGCCATGCAACTAAGTGGTCACCAATGAGAGGGAATGAGAGGGCCAGCCCTTTAAGACTAGGCTCCACCTTTGCCATACTCTTCACTCTCCAGCAAGCCAGAGCACAGCTGCACCTATGGGTGTGTGCTGTGACCATAAACACAAGACAACACCCTAGGGCAGTGATTCTCAAACTGTGGCCCCCAAAACACCAGCACCACCTGAGAAGTTGTTAGAAATGCAAACTCTCAGTCCTTTCATCAGATCTACTGAATCAAAAGCTCTGAGGGTGGTGCCAGCAATCTGTATTAAACCAGATCTCTATGTAATTCTGATGCTCACCTATGTTTGAGCATGCCTCCCTAGGGGGTGGCAGAAATAAGACAGAAGGCATCTGGTTCCCTGAATGACTACATTGAGCGGAGTCACCAGGGGGCCTGGAATTCAGATGCTTACAAGTAAGAGAAGTAAACTTCCATCGGGTTTGGGTTTTGTTTATTTATTTATTTGTTTGTTTTTATTTTTGGAAGTGGGGATGGGGGTGTCTTTTGTTACAGCAGCTTATCTTTTCAACCTAAATAATACAAACCTCCAGGAATGAGTAAAAACCCAACTGCAGGCAGTGGTCCCTCTCTCCAGGGTTTGCTAGACCAGAGCTTCCCCATGGGAGCGTCCACACCAACCCGCTGCAAATTCGGTGTGGGTGTGCTCAGATCATGACCTCCTCGGGCCTCAGGGCAGCTGGCTGAAACCTGTCTGGCCAGAGACCACAGGCTGTACAGCCATGAGCAGCCTTCTCCATTTACCCCAATACACATTACCATTTTTGTGTATGCCCTGACATGAAAACTGCCCTGGGGAGGCCTCCTGCTCTTCATAATGTTACATCTTCTGCTTCTTGCTCTCCCTTCCCCTTCTTGCTTCTCTGACCTCTTAGTACACAGCAAGGTCTGAGTCTCTTGCTCTGATGGCCTGACTTGGGCACCCTGCTCCAGGTTGGCTAGTTGAACATTCCAACGCCATGCTCCTGAGCTGATTGTCATTGGGATTTTCCCTTCCACTCCAGTCTCCCTAAAGACAGAGGGATCCATTCTCAATTTTAAGGCAGTGCTTGGAGATTGTTGTAGGATTTCTTTTCTCCCAGGTTTCTCTGCCTGAGTCCTTTGCTCCAAAGGAGGCTGTTTGGGGCAGGTAGCTATCCGCACCTCCCCAGGTCAACTCAGGCTCAGGGGTGGTTGCTTCATGGACCACTTCGTGTGCTGGCAGGCAATGTGATGGGTCTCAGGGACCAGAGCAAAAGAAGGCAGCCTACAGCCCTCAGTCCTTTGTTTTTACTCCCATGCCTGATTATACAGGTTAGCATTAGGTTCAGTTGAGAGTGACAGACAAGGAGGACTTAATAAGGAAGTGCTCAAAGAATGATGGGGACATGGCAAAAGAACACACAAGCCAGCTGAAAGGGACTCCTACTGGCCAAATCTGTGCATCAGAGTAAGTAATGGCAATAATATAGATCATAACTCATTGAATAGAAATAAGAATCCATGAGTCCATATTTACTGTAGGAAAGAAAGAGAGAGAGAGAGAGAGAAAGGAAGGAAGGAAGGTCCTTACATTTGTATGTCAACTAATAAATGTAGAAGACTGATAGAATTAACAAATCACACAGGCACCTTATGTATTTGCAAAAGGCACCTCATGTATTAGCAGCAGCCATGATTCCTGGGCTGTGTCTCTTCCCATTCGGGGCTAGAGTAGGGCTGCCAGATAGAATACAGGACACCCAGTTAAATTTGAATTTCAGATGAACAAATAAGACTTATTTCAGATAAGTATGTCCTGTGCAATTTGGGGAACACACTTACCCTAAAAAAAATGTATTTTGTTTCTCTGAAATTCAATTAACTGAGCATCCTATATTTTTATTTGCCAAATCTGCCAGCCCCAGTCTGGAGGCAGTCGTATACTCAAACTGACATGTATCATTTCATGAGAGCCAACTGCTAAATTTTTAGGAATTTTCTGAGCTGATTGTTAAACCACTGGGAGCTTGAAATCAACCATGGTGGGAGTATTTACACCATGGAAACTGCAGTCATCACAAATCAGTGCTTTTCTTTTTTTAGAACTGGTTGTGAAACATTTACCAATTCTCCACTGTCTAGAAGCTTCCTTGTCTTTAACATACTGAGTCAAGACTCCGAAACCGTGTCCGTGGGAGCTCTACAGTTGCATGGGAGGCACACACCCAGGGCCACCAGGGAAGGCAGCCTCACAGGGACCGATGGTACCAGAAGCACTTCCTGCCCAGGGACTACCTGGCCATCTACTATGGCTTCAGCTGCGGCCTGTAGTCCAAGGCCGAGAGGCTCAAGTTTAACCTGGAGTGTCTCCATAGGACCTTTGGCCGGTGAGCAGAGGGGCCACTTCTGGCAGCCCCTTGAGCATCTCTCCAGGGACCTGGATGGGGGATGGGGGAAAGGTGTCCAAGGCTGCCAGCCGGGGTGGAAGCCTGGTCTTCTCTAGGGGCTGCAGGGAGTGGGGGTTGAGGTGGGGGGCTGGCTGGGCCCCGCCCCCGTCTTTGGGCAGATGTTATGCAGCAGATGGGGGGCTGTCTCCCCACAGCTCTGGAGCTGCGTGCTGGACCAGAAAGCAGGAAATGCAGTGAGGAGAGTACAGCACCTGTTCCCAAGCACTCTCCGTTAGCCCCTAGATCTTTGGGGTGGGGCAAGGAAAGCTCTCAAGGTCATCAAGCCCAGCCCTGCCCTGGCACAGCCAGCCACCCCGAGAAGGCCAAGGGCAAACAGTGGGATTGTGGCCGAGTCAGGATATGGCTGTAATGAGGGTCGGGAAAAGCCCTACACGGGGAGTCAGTAGTGCTGGGTGGCGTCTCAGTCCTGCCCCAAACCTGCTGGCAGGACCCTCAGCCTCCAAGGGCCTCAACTGAACCATCTGTAAAATGTCTCGAGGCATCTGCCTGCCTCCCAGTCATAACTGTCCTCCCCCTGGTGACACAGTGATTGGGCAATGGCCTCTAGGCTCTCGGGGCCATGACGTCACTCTGCACAGATGATTGGGGAACAGTGCGGGGGAGCGTCCTGGTGAGGAGGCAGGAGAAGTTTAAGAGGCGGCTGGGCCTGGAGGAGCAGGAGGGTTGGTCGGAGAACAGCCTGGCCAGGTGTGACCCCACAGGCTGAGAGATGGCCCCAAGCCCAGGCTCCAGGCAATATGCTGGAAGTCACACTTCATTGCAGCTTCCAGGCCACCCTCAACTCAGCCTAGGGCCATTTTCCCAGGTCATCTCCTTCTCAGCCCAGCTGCCTGTCCCTGTCTACCCTCCCACAGGAAGCCATCCAGGCAAGGCTGGACATGCAGGGGAGGCTCCCAGTTGGCCTTGAACCTAAAGGCCCTACCCCCAGGATGGCCTCTCTGAACACTTCAGCCAGAATCTTCTCCAGACTAGGGCCTAGGGCTCCTGTTCTCTGTCCAGGAGGGCAGCGGTTACACTCCTGGCTGGAAGATATTGGGCCGATTGTTTAATCTTTCTCAGACTCAGTTTTCTAATCTAATTAGTCTAATTAGGGTTCTCCAGAGAAACAGAACCAACAGGCTGTGTGTGTGTGCACATAAAAAATATATGTAAAGAGGTTCAGTTTAAGGAGTTGGCTCACACAATTATGGAGTATTATGGAGGCAAAGTTCAAAATCTGCAGGGTGGACCATCAGGCTGGAGAACCAGAAAGAGACAATTGAATGGCCACTTCAAGTCTGAAAACCGTCTGCTGGCAAAATTCCCTCTTGCTCAGGGAAGGTCAGTCTTTTGTTCTATTCAGGATTTCAACTGATCGGATGAGGCCCACCCACATTATGGAGGGCAATCTGCTTTACTCAAAGTCCACCAATTTAAATGTTAATCTCATCCAAAAACACCCTCCCAGAAACATCCAGGATAATTTCTGACCACATACCTGAGCACCAGTGCTCAGCTAACTGGACACACAAAATTAACCATCACAGTACTCCAGGGCGAGTAGCAGGGAGGAGCCATTATCCTAGAGCTGAGACAGAGCTGTACGGAGAGGACCCTCCTGCAGGTGCCGACAGCAAAGGAGCTGAAGAATAAATACCCAGACTCCCTCTCCTACCTCCCCACAATATCCTGCAAAATCCGGTAGAAATCCAGAGGGCAAGGGAGCCACTAATATAGTCCACATGAGTCAGCCTTCTGGGGCTCACAAGAGATGGAGAAGGATGGAGAGTGGATAGTGAGAGACACATAGAAGATGCCCAGCTTAGCATCTATTAACATTTCCAGAATTGAACTGAGGACATCTATGAACCCAGAACCCCAGCAGTGGGATGTGGGCATCCAGGGGTCTGCCCAGGCAGGGTGAGGGGAGACCACTCTTTCATTCATTCTGCTGCAATTGGATGTCCTTGAATGGACAGACGAGGCCCACCTCACCTCAGGGCCTCCAGTGACTCCTGCTGCCCAAAGGAATGGATCCAACCCCCCTGGCATTCCAGAGCCTCTACCCTCTGGCCTCCACCACCTCTCCACCAGTTCCACCCTCTCCATCCCAACACACATCCTGACTCTGGCCTAGCCAGGGGCCTTCACAGCACTAGGGTAATCTGCTCAAAGTCAAGTCTTTTATGGATGTGTTCTAAAGAAGGGTTTCTCAATCTCAGCTCCACTGACATTTCAGGCCAGATAATTCCTTATTGGGGTGGGGGACCCAACTGTGCATTGGAGGATCTCTGGCAGCATCCCTGGCCTCTACCCACCAGATGTCAGTAGCACCCAGTCTCTACCTGCGACAACCAAACATGTCTCTAGACTTGGCCAGATGACCCCAGGGAGGCAAAGTCACCCCTGGGAGAGAACCACTGTCCTAAGGTTTGCCTTCATCAATTTGACAATATTTTGTTGATGCCAGGGCTGTCTCAGTCCCTTTTAAGAATGTCTGCATCATCTTAAACATCCTTCTATACTGTGACTTCTGAATAACTCAGGGAAATTTCCATTTAAGAAGACTTCTGCCTTAATTTCAAACACAGGAGCACATTCTCAAGCTATCAAGAAAATAAACTGCTTAAGAGTCGACCAGCTGAGAAAAGAATCAATCTCATTCTCCAGATTAGGAAAACTATCATCTCAGCATCTCCCGCTCTGATACCCCTGTTATCTTTCTTCCCACATGAGCCTGTGGGGTGAAGAAATGATTCCAGAACTTGCAGGAGTAAACAAGACTTTTCTCTGGTGAGTCGTAAGCAGGCACACAGAGCCTCATCTCATACCAAACACCAAAATAAAGGCTAAATATCTTTTTAAAACCATCACAGAAGCTATCACAATTGGATAGCTATCAGATCTCTGGACATGGAAGAATTTTCAAAGCTTAGATAGAAACAAGCCCAAAGGAAAAATAATTTAGCATATTTTATTAAAGAAAAATTAAATATTTGTCCTGCAACAATAAACAGCAAAAGCATTGTTTTCCTTAGAAAAATAATTTGGCAAGTATTTACCTAAATTATTTGTACGAAAAGTTTTAAAAAATTGATCCATTAATCTTATGTCTAGGAATCTAGCCCAAAGCCAGAATCCAAAATACAGAAGAAGCTTATTGCACGAGGATATTAATTATAAGATTATTTATAACAACGAACACCTGTTAAGTCTCTTACCTGTCAACCACTTGGGGAGCAGTTAAGTCAAGCTTAATTGGACCTCTGTGTACTGTTTATTAGGCAGCACTAAAAACTGACATTACCAGCTCATTTAGAGTGATACAGAGAAGGGATGCTGACCCCGTGCTGGGACAACCAAGCAGGCATGGAGGGCACACACGGTGACTCTACGGCCCTGCAAAACCACTGCAGGTTCACGTGTCTGGGGACACACTGATAATAAGAAACCCTGGGACAAATATGATACACTCAGTGTCACCAATGATTTTAATCCGCCTAGAATTCATGTTAATTTAGTCTGAATATAACATTCCTTTTTACAAATTGGAGAGAGGTCTAACTTTATTTTCTTCCAACTGGACAGGCAGTTGTGCCATCACCATTTATTGTATAATCGACCCTTTTCTCACTGAGTGGAAATACCACAAGTACAGGTTCTAGTAATATCAGAAGAGGGGGAAATTTGCACTGAAAACAATAAAATAGAGTTTCTATTCTGTTGAAACTCAAAAACCTGAAAAATAAATGTTGATTCTGGGTGGTAGGACTTGGGGCTGTGCGGCTCACATCACAGCGGCCTCAGTATCAGCTGGGAACCAGAATCTGCATTTAGCCGGGTCCCCAGGCTATTCCCAGGCACACTAGTTTGAGCAGCACAGCTAAGGCACCTGGATAGACTGTGTAGTATGATGGGGAGAGAATAAGGTTTGGAGCTGGTCTTTATTTTGGCTTTGGACATGGGCCTTGAATTTGTACCTAGACCTAGACTTGCTGCCAGGACCCCCTTGGGAAAAGGCCCATCACCCTCATCCTCCTCATCTCCAACGGGCCGGGGGGGAGGGTCTCAACATCCTCTCTACTGATTGTTGTGAAGACGGCAGCGAACGAGGGTGGGGGACACACCTGGCGCATATTACAGGCCAGGGCCCCAGACTTGCCCATTTGCAAAACACACTAGAGTTTGCTACCTGAAATCTCTGATCTTAGATGAATTTTTGAAAGAGATATGGCAACACTTTTTTATATAAAACTCTTATTTTGAGATCATGTAGATTCACATGCAGCTGTAGAAATAATACAGAGAGATCTACGTATGCTTTACCCAGTTTCCATAATGGTGGCATCTTTCAAAACATAGGAAATATCACAACCAGGATATTGTCACTGATACAACCCACTGCTCTTATTAATCTTTTCCTAGTTTTACTGGTAGTCATATGTGTGTGAGTGTTTGCGTGTGTGTGTGTGTGTGTGTGTGTGCACAAATTCTATGCAGTTTAATCACATGTTGTGTTTATGTATGCCAATAGTTTTTAAACGGTTTTTGCAAACAGAGGCTTCCCAACCTTTTCAGGGGCCCTGGTTAAGCTTACTTTTACCCTCAGCAAAATAAAGGATTGATTAAGCAAATAGAGTAAACAGGATTGAAGACAGGAGGAAATATTTAACCAAGTTCAGGACAAACTCTTTTCAAGAGCAAGCTCACTGCCCTCAGTCAGTGAAATCTCAGCCACCTCTGCATCCTGTTTTCCACCCTACGGGTTTTTCCTTTCTTCATCTCATTTTTCCACCAGTCCCAAAGAGGGAAGCATCCTTGACCTACTCCAGATGCTTGGTCTCTCTGTGTCTGTGTCCATCTGCGTCTCTCTCTCTTAGTTCTGTGGCACTGTCCCTCTGCTTCATGCTCTCCCAACCTTAACCCTCACCAGCAGTACGTACATTCAAAACATCACCTCTCAGGAGCCAAATACTGAGAACCCCCAGGAGCACATGTTGGCCACCCTGTTGCATTTCTGTGTTGAGATAATTATCAAACAGATAAACTCCAGCCAGAAAAGCTAACATCGTGGCCTGACTCCAACTATGTGGAATCCGAGCTCCTCCCTGGGAGGGAGGGTCTGTCTAAGGAGATTATGAAACTCCTGATGGGAAGAGGCAGGGAGAGGAAAGTGGATATAACAGGACCGCAGCAATGGGAAACACAGCCAGGTCCCAGCTAGAATGGAGGGCAAGCTGTACACAGGAGAGGACTACAAGAAAGAGTTCGACTCCCAGGACTACTTAAAGGACATACTACACCTTCGATTCAGGCACCGTAGCTGAAAATGAAATCTTGAAATTTAACCTGAAAAACCTCTTTGAAACCTTCCCTTCAGGTGAGTGTCTGGTCTCCATCTCAGGGAGAGACAGGGCTGCACCTGACAGGAAGAGCTGCCGGCAGCAGGGGACCTGTCCTCTGGGACACTGCTCACCAAGGATGTTGCAAAGGCAGCTCAGCCTGTGAACCCACGAGGACCTCTGCTGGGTGGCCACTGAGCGTAAGCACTGGCCTTAGAAGCCAAAGAGCCAGGCTTGAGTCTATGACAGTCAGTCTCAGTTTCTTCCCCCTGTGAAATGGGAAGGTAACTCCTGAGCTGTGGGGCTCACAGGCTCATGCTGGAGGGAATATGAGACAACAGACATGAGCACACTGCCTGCGTCTGACAATCTCTGCCTGTCTTCCCCTAAAGCCAGGCTTTGTAGCCTTGGCTCATGAATCCCCTTGAAAATCTGAGGAAAGCTCTGGTGCACAGGCGTGCACACACACACACACACACACACACACACAGAGTCACACTCCTAATCTTTTACTCAGAATTAAGAGAGTTCATGGATACACAAAGCCAAACCACAGCTCAGTTTACAAAACCCTGCTCTTGGGCGTCAGGCTGGGTTATCAGCAGAGATTATCGCCCAGGTTCCTCAGTGCACACAAGGAGAGGCTGAGGTGGGAAAGAGGGGGGTGGCCAGCCCAGGTCAGACTGACAGTCAGTGGCAGCAGCGAACTTCAAGATCAGTTAACTCAGGCCTGCCATGCACAGTTGGGCAGGGAGTATACTGAACAATTAGGGGTTACTTAGTCACTCAGCAAACATTGCCTTACTATGTAATCAGTGCCAAGAATGGTATATTAAGCAATGTCCTCAGAAATACAGAGGAAAGAAAGCTTAAGGCTCACAGAGACATCTGAGGAGACTTTCTAGAGGAGGGACCGGCACTAAGCCTTGAAAAATAGACAGGTGTGTTTCAATGGAGAGTGGAGGAGGGAGGAAGCAGGGAGAAGAGGGCAGTGCACTTATTGCTACTCTGAGGCAAAGATCCTTCCCCTCAACTCATCACTGGATCCCCTTGCCTCCCCTGATTGGCTGAGTCAGCTTTGAACCCACTGGCTCAGGTCTTATCCCTTATCAGAAGCTCTGTCTTCTGCAACGAGGAGGTGGGAGAGTGGGCCATGGGGGGGTCACTCTCACCATTGTTTTAAACCCAGAGTCAGAAGACTGTTGGAAATAAACCAGTTCCAACCAAGAAGTCAATCTGAAACCTGCCCAGAAGTGCAGAACTTGTCCTATCAGGCCTCTGGTAGCAACCCTTGGGGCAGCAGGGGGACGTGGTGTGTGCCAGGCTATCCCCCACCCGCCAGCTGTCACCCCCTGAGCCCCAGGCGTGGGGGTCTGGACTCCCCACACAGCCTGGCTGCTACCCAAGGCAGGGTCGGGTCCCCTGTGAGCCACCCTCCCCTGCTGGCAAGCCCTGGGGCAGGGCAGAGCCTGGCATCTCCATCCACCACAGCTGGGCCTGGAGTAGGGTGTCCCCCCTCCCACGCACCTGGAAAACACTGTCTCCTGCAGCAGGAGTGAGAGGTGACGTACTGATCAACACTGGCCCAGGCCCCACCATCTACCAGCTGCTCTCGGCCTGTGAAGCCTTCCGGGAGATCATCGCCTCAGACTGCTCGGAGCAGAACCCCCGGGAGGTGAAGAAGTGGCTGAAGAAGGAGCCAGGGGCCTACGACTGGTCCCCAGCCATGCAATACGTGTGTGAGCTGGAGGGAGACAGGTACCCACGGCCACCATCCCGCTCCGATGAGGTCTCCCCATCACCCGCAGGCCAGAGCCTGAACCTGCCACCCTGCTTCACCTGCCACTTCCCTACAGGTTCTTCCTGACCTGGGTCTCTGACCCAGAGCACCTCCCTCTCTTTGAGTGAGTCCTGCCTCCAGCCTCAGAGCTGCCTGTGCTCTTAGCTTTGGTTGCCCTACTGGGCTCTCCATACTTTGTATCCCACCCATCCTGCAGGACCAGCTTCAGTCCCGCCTCCTCCTGGAAGCCTCCCCTGATTGCTCTAGCCCACACAGATCTCTTTCCTCTGGTGCAGCTTCTCCTTAACCCTAATGTTGGAGGGGAACTTGTTATGGGAAGACATGGGCTTCAAGGAATCCCCCTGAAGCACTCTTACAAAATCCCACAGACCAACAGCACTGACCCCTCCAGGCACCTTCCCCATC
Organism: Eubalaena glacialis; assembly: GCF_028564815.1. NCBI lineage: Eukaryota > Metazoa > Chordata > Mammalia > Artiodactyla > Balaenidae > Eubalaena > Eubalaena glacialis. The sequence goes on along the minus strand of NC_083723.1, from coordinate 82,218,452 downwards.
CAATTCACAGAGAGGAAACCCATCTACCAGAGCCCCAGGGGGGACAGGCAGGATGCTGGCCCTGATTTTGCAGCTGAGGAAACTGAGGCCCAGACATGGAGAGTGGCCTCTAGGCCACCTTAGAGCCAGGACAAAGATCAGAGTTTAAATTCCTGACCCATCCTTGGGCCATGGGGCTCTGACCTAGTTATAGGTAGGGGCAGCCTGAAGTGGGACAGAGCTGGAGGGTCTCTAAGCACAGCGTCTCCACATCAACCCAGCCTGGGCTTCATTCATTCCTGTCATCATTCACGGAGAGCATTCTGGTGGTCACGCCTGCTTCTAGGTACTGGGACCATTACAGTGAACAGACAAAGTCTCAGCCCCAAGGAGCTCACATTCCAGTAGGGAAGACAACACAACCAGGCTAGACAGAGGTAGATATTCAGGGAAAAACAAGTGTTCTAGAGAAGAATCTTCAGCTGAGTAGAGGCCTACAAGAGGTAGGGGTGCTGTGTTAGGTGGAATGGTGTCTTAATCACCTCGGGCTGCCATAGAAATGCCATAGACCCAGTGGCTTAAATAAAGACATTCATTTCTCACAGTTCTGGAGACTGGAAGTTCAATATCAGGTCTGGTGAGGGCCCTTTTCCTGGCTGGTAGACAGCCGTCTTCTTGTTGTGTCCTCACAAGAAGGAAAAGGAAAGTCAGGAAGCTCCCTAGTGTGTCTTCTTTTAAAAGGCACAAATCCCACCATGAGAGGCCCCATCCTCATGATCTCATCTACCTCTAAGCACCTGCCAAAGGCTCCATCTCCAAATACCATCACATTCATGTTAGGGTTTCAGCATATGATTATGAGGGGGGCACAATTCCGTCCACAGCAGATGGCTCCTCTCCAAGGAGGAGCCCTCGGAGCAGCTTCCTGGGTGAGGTGAAGGAGAAAGGATGTGAAGATCTGGGGAAAGAGAGTGTCAGGCAGAGGGGACAGCAAGGGCCAAGGCCCAGCAATGGGAAAGCGCATGTTTAACAAAGCATATTTAAAGGGTCAAGGGCTGCAGGGAGGAGGCATGTGGATATGTTGCTTAATGGGTACAAAGTTTCAGTATGGGGTGATAAAAAATTTTGGAAGCAGACAGTAGTGATAGTTGCACACATTGTGAATGCAATTAATGCCCCTGAATTGTACATTTAAAGTGATTTAAATGGCAAGTTTTTGTTATATATATTTTACAACTTGAAAAATTAATAAGGCAATGTATCAAAAATTGAATTATTTTGAATTATCAAGAAGAAAGATAAATAGAAGGAGAGGAAGGAGGAAGTGGACAAAGAGGAAGAAGGAAGAATCAAATGTCAAATCCCCTGTCACCTACTAGCTGTGTAGCCTTGAGCAAATCACTCAACCTCTCTGTGCCTCAGTTTCCTCATCTGTATAATGGGGGAAATACGATCTCCCTCAAAGAGTTGCTCAACAGGTTAAATTATGGGCCTTGCCCATAGGGAGCCCCTGCATAGGGGGCGAGGGGTGGAGGGATGTTGTCATAACTTTCATCATCACCTCCATGACCCTCCTCCACAGGAGCAAGTGGCAGGAGAAGGAGGCCCGTCTCTGAAGGACAGCGACGCCGGTTACTGAAGTGTGACGCAAACCAGCCACACCCACTGGGGCCCGCCCAGGTGCCACCAGTTGACTGCATGCTGACCCTGCTGGCCCTGGAGTGCGCCTGCCATGACATGAACGCCTACCGGGCGGCCGGGCGAGGCCTGGTCAGCCTGCTGAAGCCAGGCGGACACCTGGCGACCGCGGTAGCCCTGCGCACCCAGCACTACATGGTGGGCGCCAAGAAGTTCTTTGGGCTACACCTGGAGAAGGAGACGGTGGAGAAGGCCTTGCAGGAGGCCGGCTGCCAGGTGCTGAGGTGCCAGTACTCCCCCGTCAGCTACTCAGAGGCCCACTGCATCAATGAGGGCGTCTGCTTTGTGGTCGCCCACAAGGGTCCCGGGGCCTGAGGCCAGCCTGGCAGAGAGGGCCTGCCCCAGAAGGGAAGTCAGGGCCAGCGTTTCTTAGAGTCTCACTCCACAGCCCGCTAATGCAGGGCCAGCCTGAACTCTACCCCTTCATTCTTATTACTATGTCCCAAGATCACAGGTGAAAAGCAGGGTCTCCCTGCCCCCAGCCCAGGGATCTGTCCCCCACACCCTTTTCTGGCTCATACTGTACCAAAAAATCAGGAAAATAAAGTGGCTCAGCTAGATATTGTCTTAATTTGGTTCCTCCCCTCACCCCCCTCGAAGCAGACCCTCAGACAAGGATTTGATAGCAAATAGTTTATCTGAGAGAGGATCCCAGGAAACACCAATAGGAGCGTGGGAAGGAAAGCAGGGAAGGCAGGCAGACAGGAAGGTAATAAAGGGTGTGTCATCAAGCCCGTCACCACTGTGGGCAACTGGAGATCACCTGTCGGGGGGTTTCAGATTTGCCCCACTCCAGGAAGTTGGGGCATTTGTCCACCAACTCCCAGGGTTGTGGTTGAGGGCTGCCCAGGGTGCATTAATTGGCCAGGATTTTTGAGCCTGCCTATCATGTGCAACAGGGAGAGACACTCAGACAAAGACTTGCAGGGCTGGTCCCTGGAAGTTGGAAGGTGGGGCTGGTCTGGGCAGCCTGGCGCTTCTGCTGGAGGAACAGGACCTCAGGTTCCCAAAGCCCAAAGGCATCTGCAAGAACTAGATGATTTCTGGGCCAAACTCCTATTCCCCCTTGGGTGGGAAAACCAAGGTCTGGGAGGAGAGGTGACTGGTTCCTGATGGCTCAGTGAGTCCACTGCCGAGCCAGAACTGGAGCCACGGGCCAGGTTAGGATGGACCTGGATGGGGGGTGGAGCTGCCGGGAGAGGGTACAAAGTGAGACCTGGAGAACCCGGGGGAGGCAGGGGCCTGTACCCAGCCCATGGACTCTGTGCCCCTCATTCTTTCTTCCTGAGGTCACCCCATGGGCCTAGTACCCTGGGCTTAGGAGGGGAACCAGAGGTCCAAGGCAGCTCCCCCAGAATATCTGTGAAGTGAGGTTACTATGGACCTGGCAGGTGATGGAGCCCCAGGGAGTGGTCAGCTGTACTAGGCCAGGCAGGGCAGGGAGTCAGGCTGCTCCATCCATATGACCAAGAAAACAAGCTCTTGGAGCTTTGGGAAGACCTGGGTTACATCCCTAGAAGAAACTTCACGAAGTCGTGTGTCTCTTGAGACACTCCTTGCCCACACAGCCGGCCAGCTCACATCCCAGCCAGCTCCTGACTCTGGGCTAACACGTTCTCTCTGGGATGTGGGAGAGTGTCGGCCTTTCTCCACCAAAGCCTGGCTCATACAAAGCCCTTCATGCTCTCTGACCTAGGGCATGGGCCCCTCACAGCTCCCAGTGTCTACATTAGTCCATGCTCCATCAGGCAGTCTCCCAGAGCAAATGCAGTCAAGCCTCTGCCCTGTTGGAGCCGTGGGCCTCGGGAAAAGGTCCCAACAGGTAAAGGCCCACGAGGCTCTCCACAACCTGGCTGCAGCCACCACGCAGGGCTCCCTGAACGTCCAGCCACCTCCCACCTGCACGTCCTTGCTACAGAAACTCGTTCTCTCTCCTCCAGCCCATGCCCCAGCTCTGAACGGCTTCCAACAAGGTGTCTAGGACCCAGCAGTGACAAGGAGAAGGGCTGAGCCAGGGCTCTTCACCCAGACAAAAGGGCAGCCTCCATTTGCTAACCTGCTGCTAAAGCCCAGTGTTTTCCAAACTGCTTCTATTGTGTTCTTGGGGGTCCCTGAGCCTTAAGGCAGAGGGCAGCAGCAGGACAGTCCTCCTCCTTCCAATGTCAGCTGGGACATGGGCTGCTGACAGGAGAGAGGGGGCAATGTGAGGCGGCTATGGCTCCCCATGACCACCAGAGGGCAGTGCAGGGCAGAAAGCTGCCGGCAGACGTGCAAGGAGAGCAGATTTCAGGGGTTTGCTTGGAAAGAAAATTCCATGCTTGGGCCCCTTTTTGGCTCAGTTGGGTCCTGCCAGGCCTCACCGAGCCCAGAGCCATAACCAGACCCCTCAGAGGAGCCTGGAAACCATTGGACAGGAAGAGCCTCCATGATACCGGGACTTGCTGTCTCTGTGGGTCCTGGACACTGCATGTCAGCTGGAGCCCAGGAGACTAGGGCTTTGCAAACTAATGTGCATGTGAGTCACCTGGGGAGCTTGTTAAACTATGGATTCTGATCCAATAGGTCCAGTGCAGTAGGGCCTGAGATTCTGCATTCTCAACAAGCCTCAAACTATCCTGATGCTTCTGGTCCCAAGGCCATACTTTGAAGATCAAGGCATTCAGGAATGCATCTTGATTTCTGCTTTCCCCCTGAGCAACAGGGTTCCTGGGCACACCTGGGAGTTGGCACACCTAACTTTCTGGCCCCTAGCTCCAGGTGAGAGAGGGAGGAGGCCCAGCACTCCCCCCAGAAAACATCCCCGGTTCCCCTTCTCCTAACCCAGGCCTGGTGGGCTCTCCTCCCTGTGCTCTTTGACAGCCTTCTCCTCCAGATGGAAGTCCTCAGGGAATGGACTGAGGGAGCCCCCAGACTCCTCACTCAGCAGGATTTGCTGCTGCTGAGGTCGGCATGTGTTTCAAACAACTAGATGCCTGCCAGCCAGCCCTTCATGGCTAAGACACCCCTCAACCCTCCACATCACCTGCCCTCCTCTGAGCTCCTAAGAGGCAGAGGGGACGGGGTGGATTAACATGAGGACCAAAGATACAAAGTGGCTTCCACAAAGGCGCTGCCCTTCAACATTCCCAGCACGAGTCCCTCAAAGAAGGCTGGGGGCTTGGGCTGGGGTTCTCACCCTGGATATGCATGGAGTCACCCAGGGAGCTGGAACCTTCCTGCAGCCTGGGAACTCCCCCAGACCAACTACATCAGAAGCTCTGGGTTGAGGGACCCATGCCGCAGTATTTCATAACACTCTCCTGGGGATTCGAGTGTGTAACCCAGATGGAGAACTACTCACCTGGGTCGCTGCTCATGAACCACCTGGGGCTCTAATAAAATGCATATTCTGAGTTGATAGGTCTGAGACGGGCTGAGAATTTGCATTTCTAACGTGTCCCCAGGTGATGCCTCTGCTGCTGATCCCAGAAGCAGTCTGGGAAACAAGACTACAGACAGGGGGACCTCCTCTCGTCCCCCCAGCCTGGGCCCGTGCTAGCTGGGGGAGGGGGACTGAGGAACACAATAAAGTAGTCCAAGTGCAAAGCAAAGCAATGACCCCCAATGGACCACATCCTTCAGACCTGGGGTATTGACTGATTCACAAAAGCCTTCTGAATCAGCAAAGCCAGATCGCTCTGTGCTGCCTCTACCAGTATGTCATTGGGAGCATCCAAGAGTCACTCATTCCTTCTAGAAGTTCATCCACAGAGCAACTGTCTGTATTTTAGCCCCACTTGCTCTCCTGCCCTCCCGACTACAGTGTCCAGCCACCTCCACTTGCCAGACCTCAGCCCCTCTAACTCAGCAGGTGCAAAGGCAAAGTCCCCATCCCCCATCCCTGCTCCTCCTCCCCCGTCCCCACCCCAGTGAGGACACTTCCGCCCATGCCCTCACCCATCCCAACCTCCTTCCTCTCTCACCATCGGTTGTCACGCTGGCTCACCCAGGCCTCTTCATGTTACCTCCTAAACAACTCTTCAAATCCACTCAACTGCTCTCAACCCCATCGCTGCCTGAACCCAGCTATATTATCCTCACTTCAATTCTGCCATGCATTTCTGACTGGTCCCAGCCTCCATATCTGCCGTTTTGTGCCTGTTTTTTATCTTCTCCACCAGCCAATGAACTCCTTGGAGCGCACAGGGCCTGCCACACAGGAGGGGTTTGATAAATGCTGCCTGCATGAAGGAAAGAGTCAGGGGCCCTGGTGTCCAGTCCTGGCTCTGTTCACTCACTTGCTGACCTTTGGCAAGAACTTTCTTTCCCCTGGCATCACTCTCCTCATCTGAAATGGTACCGAAAGATGCTTAAACATCAGTTCTGAGATCCCTGTGAGGGGATGTGATATTCTGTAGCTTACTCCTCCCTAGAAGCCAGGAGGGTCAGCTGAGTGTCCCAGGAGAGAACAGCCATGGGGCCCCCTGAGCCCAGGGGTGACCCTTTTTTCTCTCCCTCTCTCCTCACCACCAGCCAAGCCCTTCCCTGAACCTGGACGTCCCAGCCTGAGAAGGATCAGGGCTCCCCCACCCGCAGACCCTGGGCAGCAGGATGGGCATCAGAGGGAGCTTGCTAGAAATACAGACTCTCAGATCCCAGCCCCGACCTTCTGAAGCAGACCTGCACTTTAACAAGATCCCCAGGGGCTTCTCATGCATTACAACCTGAAAAGCCCTGATTTAGAAATGCAGAGATGAAGACAGGGTGCCGAGGGGGAGGAAGGGCAGAGGAGGGGGAGCAGGGCTCCTTCCCAGCAGCCTCCTCTCTGGCCATCCTCACCCTCCTGTCTCAGCTCAGTGGTTGGGGGTCCCCGCCTCCCCACACAGAGCACATTCTCCCTCCTCACCCCCTCCATTCCCACTATCACCCGTTTCTTCCTTCATGGCACATGTTATTCTCTTTCCTGTCTCTATCCCCTTCCCTCCCCGGAAAGGACGTTCTCTCCTTCCCTGATGTACCCCCTGTGCCCATCATGTGGTAACCAGCTACACAAGTATTGCTGAATAAAGAAGTTGACTGTGTGAAACTTACAATTATGGACTTCACCCTCTGAACTTCAAAGCTGCCAAAACCATCTAATCCAGCAGCTTTGTCCCATTCTTTACATTTCAAATGGGCCAGAATCCAACAACTTTGTACTTCAGGCAGAACATCAAGATTTCAAAAAGCATGTACCAGGGTGGGGTAGATTGCAAAACTGACCAAAATTCTTCCCTTTCCAGCAGGCAACTTGTCTTTGCCAATGACTTGGCTGCTCCTCCCACTGGGAGGTCACATCTATTCCTCCTCCTCACTTCCCCACTCCCAATCTGGGCTTGGCCATGTGTCTTGCTTTGGTCAATACAGCATCAGCAAAAGCGATGCTGGCAGGGGCTTGAAAAGCACTTGCACATGGGGCTTGTTCCATCTCTCGCTCCTTGGTATTTACCCAAGAGAGTTGAAAATGTATGTCCACACATACACCTGTACACAGATGCCGATACCAGCTTTGTTCATAATTGCCCAAACTTGGAAGCAACCGAGATGTCATTCAGTAGGTGAATGGATGAATATACTGTGGTCCATCCAGATAATGGAATACTATTTGGTGCTAAAAAATAATGATCTCTCAAGCCCTGAAAGTCATGCAGGAACCTTAAATCATATTACTAAGTGAAAGAAGCCCATCGGAAAAGGCTACATAGTCCATGATTTCAATTCTATGATGACATCCTGGAAGGGGCAAAACTATGGAAACAGTAAAAGGATCAACTTTTGCAGGGATGGGGGAAAGGAAGGATTAATAGGCTGAGCACAGAGGATTTTTAGGGCAGTGAAACTACTCTGTATGGTACTGTAATGGTGGATACATGTCTTTACATACAGTTGTCAAAACCCATAGAATGTACCCCAAGAGTGAACCAAATGAAAACTGTGGACTTTGAGTGATAATAATGTATGAGTATAGATTCACTGATTGCAACAAACGTACCCATTTAGGGGCAGATGTTGATAGTGGGGGAAGTTGAAGGACAGGGGGAAAGTGGGAACCCTCTGTACTTTCTGTTCAATTTCGCTGTGAACCTGAGACTGCTCTAACAAAGTCTCTTTTTTTAAAAAGTGCTCATACACTGGAGCTTGTTTCCTCTCTTGCTGCTCTGGGGAACCCTGTGACCTGGAGCATGTCGAAAAGCCCAGGTGGCCTCTGGATCCTGGTGGCCATGCCTACTGCCCCAGCTGATATGGAGCCAACTGCCAGATAAGCGAGTGAGGGCCTCCCAGACAGACCGTCAGCCCAGCCAAGGTGCCAACTGAGTGCAGAGAGTTAGCCAAACCAGCCCTGACCAGCAGCCCTGCCCAGCCAACTCACAGGATCATGAAATAAAAATAAATGCTTCTCGTTTTCAGTCTCTAATGTTGGGGGTAAGTGGCTACCACACAAAAAATAACTGAAACAGATTTTTCAATTAAAGTGGCAGAGCAAACACACATTTGAGCTCTCTCTGTTCTGAAACCCCACTAAAATGACAGTAAACATTATTTAACACCATAAACCCACAAGGACAAAACGGGAGAGGAGATGACAGCACGACGATTTTGAAAGCTGGGGGTCAGCCTGATTAGTGGTCCCTAACTTAGCTGCATCATAAGCCCGCAGTGGTGGATGCGGATAAGCAACACGATTTGCTTTAGGAGACTGGGCTGGCTGCTTCTGGAAAAGGCAGATCAAGTGGGCTGATTGTGGGCACACAACAGGACTATCGAACACTGTGTGGGACAAGGCCAGGTGCTCACACCCTGCTCATCAACCCAGTGCAGCTGGCACTCCTCACCCACACACACAGGAACAAGGTGGGTTCTCAGAGAGGGCGAAACAGATGGCGGCTGGACCATGAACTACCAGTGGATGGGAGAAGCACCATCCTGAAAATAAAAGGGTTACGAAGACTTACAGGCTGAATATCAAGGCCATCCCCTGCCCCGGGGCTTCTTCCCTCTTACTCAGCTTCCAGAATGCCTGCTGCTAAGTGTTTTTTCCTCTAGCAGGAGGCCGGGTGGAGGGGGTGTTCTCTGGAGAATCTGACCAAGGCAAGAGAAATTGACTTAAGGTGTCCTATTGACCTAAGAAATTGACATCGGTTGTCCCCCAACAAATAGCTCAGCCAGATCCCCCCTGCTATGAGTACAGAGCTTCTAACCTCTGCAGTGCCCCTCTCCAAGTATGAGCAGACAGCTAACGATTGCCACACATGTGAGGAGAACCTAATCACTAGAGAACAAAACAACAGGAAAAAAAGCAACATGGAAGAAACAGATTGTGTAGGAAGAAGAAATTTACATCATAATTACTGGCATCTACAAGGAACAGGTTCTGTCCTGCTGGGGCCAAATCAGGGCTTAAAATAGCAGGAAATCCAGAAATCCAGGAAAAGCAAATGTAAGCTTCAGCAGAGGAGGCTGGAATTCTGGAAGGGAAGGGTCCTCCACTCCAGCCCCTCACACCCCACATGGGAAGATAACAAAAATTCCTCCAAATTTCCTTAGGGGTCACCTGACGTGACCTAACACTCCAGCCACATTGACCTTACTGTTCCCAAACCTCGGCCCTCCCTGCCTCAGGATCTTTGCATGTGCTGTTTACTCTGCTTTGCATGCCTTTGGCCTTGGCTGTGGCCATACTTGGTAGATCCTCCCCTTAGCTCTAAACCCAGATAGTTTATCTGCTCCACCTAGAGCATCTTTCCTTCCCCCTTCACCACCAGCACGGTGCCACATGGTTTTGCAAGGCTCTGTGGACCCGTCATCTTGTTTGCCACAAGTCTGTGAGCTCCATCAGGTTGGGGACAGGTCTTAACTACTTCTGTACACCCAGGGCTGGAACATGGCATGTTAACATGGGAATCAGCACAAATGAGCACATTTCTCAGTTAGCCATTGTCCGCTGAGCTAATCGTCACTGGACACAACCCTCAATTGTCCTCCCCATCGCTGTATCACAGAGGGCAGTAGAGAGTGGAGGTCAAAGGCATCACTACGTGGGTTTCAATCCTGATCTCGACACTCAGGTATATGAACCTGGGCAAGTTAGTTAAGCTCTCTCCAACGCTGTTTCATCATATACAAAATGCGGTGACAGTGGAGATGAAATGAGTTCATATATAATAGTAAGCACTCAGCATCTCATCTGGTGCAAGGTAAGCGCTATGAAGTGTTGGCTGTTGTCAGGACTCCTTCCCTTTTAATTCCACTCATGTCCAGTGAGCACAGAGGAGCAACCTCCCACCCTGCTGGGCATCCAGGGATCAATCAGTGGCTCAGTCAGAGGTGGCTGGAGGGTGGGTTCCAGCACTCAAAGCTGGGGGGCTCCCACGGAGGTCCGTAGGGATTTAGGGAACCCCAAGGAAGTCAGTGGGCCCTGAGGGAGCTCCCCTGAAGGCAAGGGGAGAGCACAGAGCTTGACCCTGAAGAAGGAAGATGAGGAGGACATCACCTTTCCAGGATGACACAATCACAGGAAGGAGGGGGAAATACCTGGCGTGTGCAGGTGAGGTAGCGTCATGAGGAGACTATGATAGGAGAGGAAGCTGAGGCGTGAGTGGGGACAGAGCCCAGCTGGTTTGGATGGATGGGATGGGCGACTGGCTGGATTGGGATGTCGCTGTGGTGGTCGGCACCGTGCAGGCAGCCCTGGGCTCCTGCTTCAGCGGCTGCCCTGGTCACAGACAGCCCTGCAATGGCCATCGAGCTCTCTGAGGACCAGAACAGGAAGTGGAGCCCAGCACCCTGACAAACACCAAAGAACAAGCGTGCACACCTTGGGAATTCTTGAACTTGGAACCCAGACTGGGAGTGGCAAATATTCATGGAATACTTGAGTCTTAGAATCCAACTTACAGGTACACAGAAGCTGAGCATTCTGGAAGCCTCTAGAAGACAGGCATGTTTAAGGCTGGCCCAATTCTCTCCCAGATTTGGTCTGTGTGGTAAGACCCTGGTCTGGTTTTCAGATTCTTCTGAGGAAAGTGGGAACCTGGGTGAGGCTGGGCTCTGAGGCCCTGCCCTCCCCACACACGTGGATGACAGTGGGTGGGATCCTCCTGACATGCTGAGTGAATCTTCATCTGCTGGTGGGTCCTGAGCTCCATGTCGGGGGCACAGCACAGGGGCACTTCGGGACAGCCCGGATCATAGTGCACTATCGGAGTTCCAAGCAAAGGACGGGGGGGGGGTGAAGGTTTGTTCAGACCCCCCCCACCCCTGCCCCTGGCATGGCCGTGAAGGCAACAATGTCTTGCCCATCTTGCTCCCCATGGGTGTTGGGATGTCTGGGGAAGCAGGAGGGGCTCAGGGGGCAGGAGTCATCCCTGGGGGGAGGGTGATGGGGGCTTAACACAAGGAAGGACACACATTCATCCACTGAGGAGGCTGGTGGGCGAGTGTGTGTATGGGTATAGGAGGAAGGGAGTGAGCTCCCCGTCACTGTGGGCTATGCAAGCAGAGGCTGAGAGCTCCTGCAGGATGGAGAAGAGGGGCTCCTGCAGCCCAGCACCCAGTGGGAAGCTGGTCTAGAGGAGGTACCTTGTGGCCTTCCCTTTAGTCCTCAGGCTGAGGGCGGGTGTGTGACATGGGTGTGGCTGGCTGCCCCTGAGAGGGGGCACAGCCAGGGTGAGCACCAGGAGAGGGGGAAAGGAGCATGGGACAGTCATCAAGGGCTCCAGCAGGGGCTGGCGTGGGCTTGGAAGGGTTTCCACAGGCAGAGGGGCCAGTCTAGGGCTGATCATCCTGGCAAAGAGACTGGTGTGATCAAAGGCAGTGGGAAGGTGGGCGGGGGTGGGTCACCCAGATCAGGAAGGCTGGGTGGCTGGTGGGTGCCAGACCAGCGGATAAGAGGCTGAAGGGTCTGAATAAATAGGGTCTGGCATGTCAGGACTCCTGACGCCTCTTCCTTGGGAAGGGGAGGGCCAGGAGTGAAGGAGGGTGACGTGCTCCTCTGTGGCCATGGTGGAGGGAGGGTCAGAGGCTTTCCCAGAGGGAACATGGCCGGGAAATCCTTACTTTGCAGATGCAGCCGCTCCTGCTGGAGAGGCTGGCCCAGCTGAGACCCGACGGGGGCCGAATGGCTACAGACAGTGGAAGTGCACATCTGTAATTCAGGGAGAAATCCACTTCGTGCTGTTATTGGCAGCCTACCCACTAGGCTGAAAAGAAAACAATGAATTTCTCTTTGTAATGATAACTTCTGGATGTGAGAAAGATGGCCACTGTCCATTCTGCCGGCCAGTAATTTACCCGCCCCGCCTCTCACCTGGGGTTATAGTGCTCATTTTAGACCTCAAAAGGCATAACTGCTTGTATGTCCTTCAATACCACAAAGAAGAAAATCTTTTTTACCGTGGCAGCAAAGGCAGAAAGCTTCTGAAATCCATTAAGAGAGCCCAGCATTTGGCTTTCAGACAGTCAAATGACCCCCTCGCTCCTGCATTGCGGTGCTGGGGGCCGGTGGGCTGGGGAGTAGAAAGGTGGGATGGAATCCCAAAGTGGTTGGGAGAAGGACACCATGGATGGAACCCGCCCAGTGTCTATCCTTCCCAAGAGCTGGCAGGAAAGGGGAGTCCCAGTGAAGGCAGGCCCCTCAAAGGCCATGGAGACAACCACCCAATTCATGGATGGCAAAACTGAGACTCCAGGAGAGGGGAGCAGCCTGAGGGTATGAAGCTGGGTGGTAACCCTGTGCCCCGGAGTTTTAGCCAGGAGTTGGAAAGCCTGGATTCCAGGCGCAGCTGGACCTCTCATCAGCTGTGTGGCCTTGAGTGTCATGTGTCACCCCTCCTTGACATGAGGTAGTGGAAGGAAGGTGTTGCCCCGGGTCTCCTCCAAGGATCCGAGGCCTCTCCTCTCCAACTCATCTCCACGGTGCACCAGCCTAAAGGCAAGTGACCTGGTGGGGCACAGCAGTGTCCACTGCAGGGCAGCCAGGGAGGGCCTCAGTGACATTTGAAGCAGGAGGTGAGGGAGGGAGCCACGCAGGTATCAGGGCAGGTGCCTCCCAGGCAGAGGGAACAGCAGGTGTAAGGACCCTGAGAAGGGAGAGCGGCTGGCAAGTTCCAGGTGCAGGCTAGGCAGGTGTGTGCGTGCGTATGTGTGTGTGTATGCAGGCCTCTGTGTGTGCGTGCGTGTGTGTGTGTATGCAGGCCTCTGTGTGTGTGTGTGCGTGCGTGTGCGTGCATATGTGTGTGTATGCAGGCCTCTGTGTGCATATGTGTGTGTGTGTGTATGCAGGCGTGTGTGTGTGTGTGTGTATGCAGGCCTCTGTGTGTGCGTGCGTGTGTGTGTGTGTGTGTATGCAGGCCTCTGTGTGTGTGTGTGCGTGCGTGTGCGTGCATATGTGTGTGTATGCAGGCCTCTGTGTGCATATGTGTGTGTGTGTGTATGCAGGCATGTGTGTGTGTGTGTGTATGCAGGCCTCTGTGTGCGTGTTGTTCGTGCAAGGGTCTGTGTTTGTGCACACCGGGGACATGTGCCTGCAGATGTGTGTGTGAATGGTGTGCTGTTCATGCGGGCCTCTGTGCGTGTGTGTGTTCACGTACCTGTGTGTGTGGAGAGCCTTGAGGGCCACTGTAAAGCCCAGGCCCTTCCTCTGAGTGAGTTGAGAGCCATTCCAGACCCTTGAGCAGAGGAGTGACATGATCAGACTTAGGCTTCAAGGCCCGCTGAGGGGGCCGCGTCTCTGCCTGGGCGACTGGCTGTCGCCCTGGGGCCACTCCTTCCCGGGCCTAGGACTGGGCTCGGTGGTGCCACCAAAGCTCTGTTCATCAAGGCAGGAAGCAGCGGGGTGCAAGCAGAGGGGAGAGGGGAGCGGCAGAAGTGGGGAGGCGACTGGGCTCAGCCTGGGCGAGTAATTGTGGAAGAAAAGTCCGGAAGCGAGATCAGAATCACCCTCTGCCAGGGCCTCAGCTCAGAGGGCTTTGTAAATAATGCCCCGAATAATTAAAAAGAGACTGTGCTCCCCTCCATCTGCCTTGGGAGAGAGATTCACCTGCAAATAAATTAAAACCGAATCCAGCATGTGCATGACTCCAGCGCTCAGGCTGTGTGTGAACCGGCGGGTCCCCTGAAGACGCCTGAGCACCAGAAGCCGTGCTGCTTGTGCAGCTCCGGCTGCAGCCCTGGTGGGCGTCCTGGCTTCCGGCTGCAGAATCCCTCTGAAGCGGAGCAGGGCCCTATGGCCCTCGCCCCCGCCCCATGTCCTCCGCCTGCCTTTTGCCTGTGGAAAAACTTTAGCCAAAGAATAAGTTTAATCAGAGAAGTGAGAAACTGCAGAAACAAAGGAAAACAGTCAAAGGAGACCAGATAATAATAGTTCAGTCATTAAGCATAGTCAAGGACCTTTAGTCCCTTCTCGAGGGCTGTAGATAATATTCTGAGCCATCTCCTGTGAGCTGTCTTATAGATACTGAAACCTCCACCGGGTGGAAGAAGTTAACTACATGACGACCAGGCTGTAGCCACGACATAAGCTGCCACAATTCCAAGAACTGGCCTCAGGGAAACGGGAACAAACCGACCCTGGAACCGAAGACTAACTGTACCTAAAACAGTCAAGATGACGCCGGTCAGACCACCGATGGCCAATTTCAAGATGCCTGTCAGAGCTGACTGTGCTGTTTCTGCATGTAGCCCCCTCCCTCCGTCTATAAAAGCTCTTGCCCCTTAATTGTAATGGGGGGAGTCGGCCTTTGGACAGGCGTCCGCCCTCCACCCACCCCCCCCCCCACCCCGATCCCGGTTGCCTGCATCCAAAATAAAGCAAATTTTCCTTTCTACCAACCTGGCCTCTTTATTGGCTTTTGAGCGGCGAGCAGCCGTTACCCCTCTGCCCTGCACTCACGCTCTCTGGGCCCAGAGCACTGCCCACACCATGGGGTGAGGGCGGTATGGGGATAACTAGGCCTCACCCACACTGAGTTGTTTTTCTATTGGGGTGGGGCTGTCTGTATGGACGGCTCAGTGCGGCCCAGGCTCCTCTGATCTGCTGAGGGGCCTCCGCTGACCATCTGGAGAGCGGGAAGAAGGCTTTGGCTGATACACTGCGCGAAGAGGTACCGGCGTTGAATGGGTTGATGGGACAGAGCTTCAAAAAGAAGAGAAAAAGGGCTATGCAAATTCAAGATAGAATTACATTATGTAACCGAAAAATATCAACAGACGCCAGGCTGAGCCCTGCTTCTGCGTGGTTGAGAAACCATCTGGAGTCCTAAATTTATCCCCCCTCGGCAGCAATTTTCCTCAGGGAGAAGGGGCTCTTTCGGTGAGCATTAACTCGAGTCCTGGCACCAGGTGGGCCTGAGAGAGGCCATGGGGTCCTGGTCCCCACCTCAGAGCAGGACCCAATGGTCTGTGCCCCAGGCCTGCCAATGGCAGTGGCTCTGGCCCAATCGCTGGCTACCCCATGGTCAAGAGACCTTGTAGGTGGAAGAAGCCGGGGGACTCTTGGAGCCTAGAAGGCCAAGTTCTGCCTACCAGGAGGATGTGTCCCACCTCACCTGCAGGCTCTCCACGTGATGGCCCACCTTGCTGAAACACCCCATGTTGTCCTGGCAGAGGCCCAGGGAGGAGAAGTGGGAACTCTCTCTCACTCTCTCTCTCTCACACACACACACACACACACACACACACACAGGAAAGAGGACCCACGCCTCCCTCCCAGCTGAGGGCTCCAGCCACCTTGCTACGTGCATCCCGCTCACAGAGCACTCCACCCCCCAGAATCTGTGACCTCCCCCATCCAGCAGCCAAAACCAATTACTGACACCCAATTAATCAACTCTTCCTAGAAACTGAACTCCCAGGCAGAGCGGCAGGGGCACACTGAGGACTGCCTGAAATCATGAAAGGGAGTCAGTTAAAGTGTTCTGAGCTGGGGGGCTGCAGAGGCAGATTTATCCCCCTTTTCATCCTCTTAAAGCGACAGAACCCTCTAGAACTCTGTGCCCCTTTCGGGGAGCTGGAATCTGATCAGATGGAGTTGTTCCCCACTACCTGCCCAGGGAGGATTATTCGGGCAAACTTCGCTTTCAAGTTCTTGTTGTTTCCAGGCGATGATGGTGGTAGCAGTAACAGCTCAGTTAGGAAGCACCTACTATGCGCCAGGCACTGACTTTCCATTATCTGTGACTTTCTACTTGAGCTAGGTGCCCTTGTTCTGGTTTTACAGTCAAGGCAACTAAAAGTTGGTGGATTGAAATCAAGAAATTGGCGGAAACGCACACAGCTGGTGAGTGACGTGCCCACCTTAGAAGGCGACCCCCACCCCATCCTGTCCCATCCCTGGCACTCTACGCTCCCTCCCCTGCTTCATCTCACCCCAAAGCACCTGCTCCATGTGACTCACCACGCACGTGACTCAGTCATCTTGTTTATTGCCGGCCTCCCTCAAAAGAATCTCAGGGGCTTCCCTGGTGGCGCAGTGGTTGAGAATCTGCCTGCCAATGCAGGGGACACGGGTTCAAGCCCTCGTCTGGGAAGATCCCACATGCCGCGGAGCAACGAGGCCCGTGAGCCACAATTACTGAGCCTGCGCGTGTGGAGCCTGTGCTCCGCAACAAGAGAGGCCGCAACAGTGAGAGGCCCGCGCACCGCGATGAAGAGTGGCCCCCGCTCGCCACAACTAGAGAAAGCCCTCGCACAGGAACGAAGACCCAACACAGCCATAAATAAATAAATAAATAAATAAAAATTAAAAAAAAAAAAAAAGAATCTCAGGTCCGCAGAGGCAGTGACTTTCATCTCGTCTGTTCCCCAGTGCTACAACGGTGCCTGGCACAGAATGGGCACTCGATAAATAGCAGTTGAATGAATAAATGATATGTTATGAGGATGTTCCAGGCCTTGCTGCCTGTGTCCAGAATCCCAGTGATCCAAGCTGAAAGGAGAGAGATGTCCAAAGGGAGGTAGAAACAGTTCCTGTGAGAACCTGACCAAGGCATTGTGGAGGAGGTGACCTTTGCTGCAAGCCGTGGAGGGTGGAGAGGATACACTTAGGTAGAAATGGGGGAAGGGGATATTCCAGGCTGTGGGTTGACATCAGCTAAGGACCTGCACAGAAGAAGAAGGGTCTGGAAACCTAGAGCCGACCAGCCCCTGGGTAGGGCCGAGAAAGTGGTACAGGTGACGTGGGACCACAGACCAGGTTTTTGATAGACTGTAGGGGAAGGTGTGAGGTCAGAAGCAGCCCTGGGGTGTCTCATCCCAGCCAGGCAGCTGCACCCCAGGGAGATATAACAAGCCTTCTCATCAGAGCTGCCAGAAAGATGGATTGCCTTCACCGAGGGGCCTCCGAAGTGAGCATTACTGCCTGCCCCCTTCTGCACCTCGCCTCGGAAACTCTACACTCCCAGCCCACGCTGCAGCTAGAGTGAGAAGGCAGAAAGCCCGCTGGGGTGACTGAAGCCCTTCACTCTAGATGAATCACACCTCTAAGTGGCCCCCTACCCACCCTGCATGGCAGGATGTCGCCCCTTCAGAGCAGGGACCAGAGGAGGCTGTCAGCTCCCGAGGTCTGAGCTTGACAGGGGCTTGGGGGGAGGCGGGGAGGGGGGCCACGCTCAGGGACAGCCTGGAGTGAGCCTTGGCTCTGGATCAGATGGAGGCTCAAGGGCTAGGAACCCGACCCCGCCGCTCTCCGGCGTCAGGCAACACCTTTGGAGTCTCTGAGCCTCATTTTCCACATTTGGGAGAAAAGCTGCCCTGAGCTGGACAAGTCGGACTCTCTGAGGTTTGGAACTGGGATTCACAAAAACCTAGGGAAGTTGAGGACTTGGGGGCTGAGGGCACTATCCTGAGGCAGCGTCAGAGAGCCCATGAACACAGAAAGCAGAGAAAACTGGTGTGCACAGGAGGCCTTGGTGCCCCCAGGGAGGTGAGGGGGATGCAGTCTGAGTTATTGATGGGTTTTCCCAAGCCAAACCTTCCCTCCGCTGCATTTCCTGGCCTGGGCTTCACTGAGACACTCCATATCCTTATAAATTCTCCTCTTTTTTCTCAATCTGTTTGAGAGGATTTTAATTGTATAGTAGATGGTGCTTCCAAAAGCTACAACAATCTCTCTCAACCCACATGCTCGTTTGCAATAAGCCCGTGCCACTCTTCCACATTAGTGAAATCTATTTCCCCTCCCCTGGCCCTGAGACTGTGATTTAGCCAGTGGATGAGGCATCAATGACATTCTGGGGCTTCCAGATCCGAGCATTAAGAAGACCTGGCAGCTTTCACTCGTGCATCCTGAGGGGAGCCAATGACCAGGTAAAAATGTCACTTCCCTGAAATCACCATGCTGTCAGGAAGGCTCAGCGAAGCCACTTGGAAAGGCCATGCAGCACGATGCCCACCCAGGCCCCAACTGGTCCAGCCATCTTGGCCCAGCCTCCAGCTATGTGAATGAAGAAGCCTTCTTGAATGATCTAGGCCCAGCAGACAACTCATGGAGCTGGCCATTGACAACTAAGCTGTCCCAATTGAGCCCTCCCCAAATTGCAGAAGCATGAGCAAACCAAGATTGCTGTTGTCTTAACCATTACGTTTGGGGTAGTTTGCAACAATGGATAACAAACGAATTGTAGCCAAAAGACTACAATCCTCCCTACCCACATCTGTTAGGTTCCTGAGTACAGACAGCGACAGATCCTATAATGAGGGACACCAATTAGGGTGAGATCCCATGAGCTGAGGAGGCCTCGGGTTCAGGTCCCAGTCCGGTCTTTGACTGTGTGACTCTATTGTTCTAAGTGTCAGAAATACCATCCTCACCCTGCACCCCAGCCAGGTCCTGTGAGCATCCCTCCTGGACCAGCCTGATGACCTGGACTTCATGGAGCAATTTGCCCCAAGCTGCATTACTCTTCTCCTCCTTTCACAGTATCTTTATTCAGCACCTAATTCATTCAGTGAGCGTTTCCTCTAAAAATGGCTAATAACCATAAGAAAATATGCTTAGCCTCATGAGTAATCAGGGAAATGCAAATTAAAGCAAGAATGAGATTCACCTTCCTGTTTATCAGACTGGCAAAATGAAGATTGATAATAACTGCTCTAGACACGAATAGGACATACTGGGGGTCTCAGGTGCTGGGAAGCCAGCAATTTGGAGGACAATTTAACAGCATCTATTAAAATACAAAATGTCTGTATCTTCCAATTCAGCAATCTCACGTCGGAGTTTGTATCCCAGGGAAATACTCGCACATGTTACACAAAGAGGCACGTGCAAAAGTGTTCTCTGCAGTGTAGTCAATAACAGTGAAACTCTGGAAACGTAGCACACTTCCGTTAACAAGGGCACTGTACCCCCCTCTGGTACACAAGGCCCATTACCATGGATGGTATTTTATGCCATATTCATGCCGTAGCATAGATGATATACATAGACGACATACATAAATGACACATAGCACATAAGTGCTGATACTGAAAGATCTCTAAGACATATTGTTCAGTGAAAGTGCATCTGCACAGTATGACATTTGTGCAAACACCCTCAGAAGAAATAGAAGTACAAAATTTCAAGCATAAATGCAAAATTTAAGGCGTGAAAAGGAACTCAGGAAACTGATAAAACGTGTTCTCTGGGGAGGTTGATGGAACTGAGAGGGCCAAGGGGGCTGTCTGTCTCTCTTATTTTTATTTTTAATAATGATAATATATTTGGGTGTTTCTTATGTTATGAAACATAATTTTTAAAATTAGTGTTTATGAAGACCCATGGGTGCAAGTGAGAAGAAACCAAGCTGAGGAGAGAGCCAGGGCAGGAGTTTGAGGCTCAGACTCAGGGGGAGCACAGGAGTGGGGAGATCACTGGGCCCAGGATAGTCAAGGAAAGCAGCCTGGAGGAGGGCGCCCCCAAAGCCTGTACAATAAAAATAGACTTCTAGAAAAAATGAAATAAACCATAAAGATACACAAAATATATGTTTTATTATTAGATTCAACAAGCATAAAACTACTCTGCTAATTGCCATAAAAGTTTCCACACGCTTACTCTCAATTTCTATATTCATTGCAGGCCAATAGCCAAAAGTTTACAAACTGACAGCATCCACGGATACCCCCACCACTTTGAGCAGCCCTAGGATGGACCGTCTAACTAACTCTCAGGGCCAGTCACAGCCAAAGATGACCAAGAGCCTAACTCTACCTTCCTCTGGAGAATCATCTCCCTCCCTCACTGTGCGTCTACAATTCTCAAATCTGGATGAGCATTAAATCCTCTTTCCTATGTTTACAGACTCCATCCTTAATAAGGGCCAGAGTTGGGGGATTTTCTGAAATACTTTTTAAAGCATTGCTACTGGGAAAACCAGTAAGAGGAGGCTTGCTGAGAAGCACTGTTTTCTTGCAGTCGGATTCCTGGTTGGGAGGTCAGCGATTCTGGGTTCTGGTTTTCAATCTATCACCAACTAGCTAAGAGACAAATAAGATTTCTCTGGGTGTCATTTTCCCACCCTATGAACTGGACAGAAAGGCGTCTCTGGACCCTGCAATGTCATCACTGTGTTTCCAATGATCTAGAAAATGCATATTGCCCCATAGGTTCAGACGTCAATGGCCAGGACAGAAATCATGGTGAGATCCTCTGGGAAAGAATTCCCTGGTTAACTAGTCACATGAGTTAATAGGTTTTATTAAACCGATGGCGGCTGTCCCTCCCTAGGTGAATCCTGGCACTACCACAGTGCCGAACTTGCTAACTTGTGTTTGCCTTTTCCCAAAGGCAATCTGTTGATTCTTTGACATTCAAACCTCTGATCAGTTCACAGTCATGGACAGACAAGTGAATCTGGAGAAGCAGTACAGCCTCCCATCCAGAGGGACATAAGTCCCATCTCTGACAGGGCCTCACTGCGAGTGCCCGAGCACACCCCTCCCCTCACTGGGCCTCAGTTTCCACATCTACAAGGAGGGAAATCAAACTAGATGTTCAACTAGATGTTCTCTAAAGTCCCCTGCAAAGCTCTCTATTTTGTATATTAATTTGCCAGTTATCACTAGACTTTCATCATAACACAAACCTTTGTAAAAGATCAGTGTCACTTCTGGTCTGGATCACCAGGGTGACCTCCTCCATCCTGACCACATTTTCCACTCACTGTCCCATGTAAAGCCTGTCGCAGCAGCTAGACCCACTGAGAGTGTACCACAGTCCAGGCACTGAAGTCCCCTCTCCACCTTGATTAACCAATGTCGTCTTCAAAGCCATCGGAGGAGGTAGGAACTATAACAGGTACTGTTCTGAGCTCCACTTTACAAAGGGAATTGTGACCCAGAGAATTGAAGTAACCCACCCACAGTCACACAAGTGGAATGCAGTAGGCAGTCTGGCTTTAATCAATGTCCATTGAGCCCCTACTATGCGCATATAAGACCCTGAACAGAATCAATATTTGGGGCCACCTGTGATGGTATTTACGTTATGTTCAAAAACCAATTGCTCCTTCTTCCCAAGCAGCCAAGGGAAATGCAGGACAAGTTGAATTTCCTTTGTCAATATTCTATATACCAAAGAGAACATTAGCAGCTCATGCCAGGAGATGCAGCTCTCAGCACAAATACCTCCTATTATCAACGAATCAATGGCTCCAGTGCTCAGTTTGAGAGTACTATCCTTAAGGAAGGAAAAAGCTTTCGAGTGAAATTCCAATTTCCCTTTACAAAAAGCCTCCTGGTAAGCCCAGCCAGGGGGCCAGATGGTTGATGCCCAGGTGGGCTCTGAAATGCAGTGGGAGGGCTGTGTACAGGGAGAGCTGAGGTTCTCACTTCACAGGAAACCCCGGGAAAACAGGAGAGGTATTTCTAAAAACCTGTAGACCTTAGGTGGCCCTTCCTGAAGAAAGACACCTTAGCATGGTGGCGAAGAGCATGGCCTCCTGACCCACATTGCTTGGGTTCGACTCCCAGGGCCACCACTTATTGGCTCTGTGACCATGGCCCCGTTAATTAATCTCTCTGTGCTTCAGTTTCTTCATCCCTAAAACACAGACAACAGTAAGGTTCTGTGAGGATTCTATAAGTCCATACTGTATATGTAAACGGATTAGAATCAATATTTGGGACCACCTGTGATGGTATTTACGTTATGTTCAAAATACGTATGCATCAGCTGTTATTATTATAATTCTTGGTAACTCACAAAGCCCCCTATTTGGAAATGCAGAAGTCAAGGGTTCAAGTGTGGGATTTCACTTCCTCATGAAATATGCTTCCTTATAAGAATAGTGTGATGACCTTCCCTGAACACAAAGCAACAGGAATGACTTTCTTTTCCTTCTTCCCTCCGCCGTCTAAGTGTATCCATCCTCGGGTTCCCATCTCCTCTCCTTCCCAGACTGTTCCAGTGCCCATGGCCTCCAACCCTCCTCAGCATGCTTGCAGCATCCTCTACCCCAGCCTGGGCTGTTCCTTGACTGTGGAGGAGTCAGTCTACCGAGAATGGGGGCTGGATTTTTCCTCTGCTTCTCCTCCCACCCGCAACTCATCCCCCTGGATCAGCCTGGGTCACCTCTTCCCATCCTCCCTGAGGAAGGCTGACACAGGGCTGGGCCCACAGAAGGGATCGGGGAAGGACTAAGTCACACCAAGTGACCACAGGGGTCAAGGTTGCTGAGAAGACAATCTGGGGTGAAACGCTGGTCACAGCTCACCTGCAAGCTGTCTACAGAGCATGGCCTCCAGCAGTCCTAGAGGGGCTGAACTCTTCTCTGACTCCTGCCAAGACTACAGATCCTGGCTGGGGTTTGATTTCTGCATTTTGTCCCCATCTGACCCAAAAGCAGCTCTCTCAGTATCCCCTCACTCACCACTCCCTAGGAGTTTCTATGTGGGGGGCAACAAGGTACCCCAGACTCCAGGCCCTGAATTAACCCAGGGTCCTCACTCTCCCTGCAGCCTTCGGCCCCCAAGTCTTCAACTAGATCTGCAAACCATGAGCCTGTTCAGTGCAATGGGGGTAGGCTCAGGCCTAGGGGTCAGGATCCCTGTGGTCTCCTCCACAGCAGCCTTCCTGAAATGCCCAGACTCACACATCCAACCTGTGGGGCTGAGGGAAACCCCTTCTCAACCCCCAGAACAAGCCATAACTAATTCCTATATTTTAAAATGCATCTTTTCTTGATATTAAAAAGGAACACATACCCTTGTAAAATTTTGGAAAATACCGAAAAGCACAAAGGAAAAAGTAAAAAATCATTGACCCATGATTAGCTGTGAGTTATCTGTGACCCAGAGTTATCTGTGTCTAACAAATGGTTCTGTCCTCTCATACAGACATATTAGATGCCCAAGCTTCTGTGATATCCGCTAGAAGGAGTTGGGCACCCCTCCTTTTAGCCCAACTAGTAGCATTGGGTGTTTACGTGTGAGCCAGGAGACTCCCAGAAAATCTCAAAATCAAGCCCACACTTGGGGTTCAGACATCCAGGCCCACAAAATAGACAGGTGTAGGGCTGTGCCACGGTTAATGTTATGTGTCAACTTGGCTAAGCTATGGTGCCCGGTTGCTTGCTCAAACACCCATTGAGATGTTTCTATGAAGGTGTCTTTTAGATTTTAAATCATTTAAACCAGTAGGCTTTGAGTAAAGCAGATTACCTTCCTAGTATGCGTGGTCCTCGTCCAATCAGGTGAAGTTGACGTTTCCCCAAAGATGAAGGAATTCGGCCTCAAGACTCCCACATGGAGACCTTGCCTGAATTTCCAGCCTGCCTGCCCTGCCCTGCAGATTTCAGACTCAAGACTGCAATACAAACTCTCACCTGAATTTCCAACCTGCCAGCTCACCTATGGACTTCAGCCTTGCCGCCCTCCCACATCTGCGCGAGCCAATTCCTTAAAATGAATCTCTTTTTATGTATACATATCCTACTGGTTCCGTTTGTCTAGAAAACCGTGACGAACACAGGCAAAGCCAAATGGCAGAGCAGCTCTGAGACCCGTGAGGGCGGGTCACAGCAGGCCAGAGGCTGGAGGGAAAGAGTGGTCTGAATGCGCCACGCTGGCGATCATTTGAACGGTCTCGAACCCGCCTCTCTGGTGGCCTGTGGGCACACTCATCCACAACAGACGCTGTCCCACTACACACACCCAGAAGCACCCTGCTGTGGGACCTCTAACGAGGACTGTTCTCCCTCCCTACTACCCAGCAGGCAATTCGCTGGGCCCTGCATAGCCTCTGTCCCCAGGCAGGGGCTAGTGGGGCTGGCGCCTGGCAGGGGTGAGGTTCAAGGCGGCAGATCCATGCACAGCCAGCAGGAGGAAGAAGGGTCTTGGCGCAGCAGGAGGAAGAAGGGTCTCACTGCCGAGCTTCCACGTAGCAGGGGTAGCCGCACCCTGCTCTGTGGTCAGGGGCTCAGGGGAAATGCATGTGTGGGTCTGTGCAAGCCAGACAGAAGAGACAAGGGCAGGACAAGAGGCCAGCAAAAGTTGGGACTCTGACCAGAGATGACCATGAGAACATGAGCTCCCTGGAATACATGACCGCCCGGAGAGGTCACTGAACCTCCCCTGGGATGCGGGATAATGTGCTTACAGCAACTTGAGCTAAATCTCAAAGGACAGCTGTTGTCACATGGAAAGCGCTATGGGTGGGAGAGGCCGAGGGGAGAGCAGCCCTCCCACAGTTGGGACACAGGCATATTGGCAGGAAAGCGGGGCCCAGAGTGGCCAGCGTCCTGTTTCAGGACTTTCTTAGAGCTTGGATTAAATGTCTCCTTGTTTCTGGCTTATGTCTAGCCTTTGGCACTGCTGATGATTTTCTGTGTATCTTGGGAAGGTGCAAGGGGGTGAATTAGCAGGTGCAAGTCTTTAGCGGTCATAACCTCCAAGTCCCCTAATTTGTTGTTTTCAGGGCCTTGTCTTGTTCCAGGCACAGCTGAGGACGGTGGCGAAAAGGAGATCAGGGTGGAAGGAAGTGGATTTTAGCCCACATCACTGATCAGCTGGCTCTGGCCGAGGGAGCAAAGCAGAACTGCCACCCCCCACTGGGCCAGGAAGTTATCAGAGTGTCTGCCTGGAAGGCCATCAACCCCCAGTGTGGAGAGTGGCCAAACAGAGACCAGGGACCCCGACAGTGAGACCAGCCCCCTGGGAATCTGAACTTCTCCAGACTCTTCCAAGACCTGGGGGTCATGTAAGGCACCCCAACCACAGAGACAGCCTTATCCTCACTTGACAGATGAGAAGCCTGAGGCTAAGAGGGTGAAGTTTTGGCCAAGGGCAGACAGCCGGTAAGTCCCGCAGAAGGACTGGACCCTTCCTCCCAGTGCAGGCTTAGGGCAAGTTCAGTCAGATACTCCCAAGCTGCCCAGACACTGGGCCCGACTTTTGGCAGCAAAGGGCTGAATCCAGGCCCCATCGACCTCACAGACCACCTACCTTTTATTAAGCTATGTCCCGGGCTCCTGCCCTCTGGGGGACCGACCCACAAGTTACCCCACAGCAGAAGCAGCCTGGCCCAGGAGAAGAGGAAGGGACTTGTGATGTGGGCTCATCTCACTCTGCAGGCAGAGGTGGGGAGGGGACGGGCCGGTGGCACAGTCAAGGGGCAGCCTTCCGAGGGGCAGCCTTCCTGCAGGGCCCTCACTGGGCCTGCTGTCACCTGTAAAGTGGGGATGGGAACGGAGTGACTGTTAAGGTTCCTTCCAGCTCCGATGTTCTCTGCGGAGCAGCATCAGGACCAGAACTCAGGCCGCCACCCCTTCCTATCCTTAGAGCCACCCGACTTGTCTCCTGCCTTTGGGGCATGTCCCAGCCAAGCCACTGTCCACTCTGTTCTTTCTACAGTGCCGACGTGACCATGTCACCAGTTCCGCCAGTGCCTGCCTTACCCAGCCCACATGCCCCCTGGCCGGGGCTCTGGCCACTGCTCAGCCTCATCTCAGTGGTCCCCACTGCCCATCCATGACTGACTCCACGCCGACAGCCTCCCGGCGGTCCCCGAGCCTGTCTCTTTCTCACTCACTCTGGGAGACCCTCCCTGCACCTTGACCGCCCCTCCACTGGCCTCCACACCTCCATCATCACACAGGTGAGCTCTGCTCATCCTCTGCCACCCCGGGGGCTGGGTGGTATTGGTGACTCCACACTCACTGGCCCTCACAGCCCTTGTCTGATTACTGGTCTGTCCCTGCCACCATGCTGGGACAGCCGCTGTGTCTTCTCTCCCTGCACCCTGCACTTGATAGGTGCTCAATTAACGATTGAATTCGTATTGACTGTCCTCTGCCTTCCTGCCTAGTGCTCTTACAGGAGTCCAGCAAAGGCAGACTTGGGTGGAAACATTCAGAGTCTGCCCGTTGTGTCAGGGCCTTCTCAAATCCCTCTGTCCAAGCCTCTTACTCTAAGCCTCCCGTGGTCATCCCCATTCCTTTGTCCATTCGACAAACATTTGTTAGGAACCTACTCCGTGCTAGGCACCCACAGTCACGCGTTGCACAGGATCTTGTACATAATGAGTCCTCAATGTTTGTTGACTTTGAATGGGAAGAAACAGAGTGACAATGATTAATATTCCCTCGCATTTCCAGGAAGTGGTGTTCTCCTCCAGTCCGCACAATGACCCTCCACGGTAGGTGTTATTATTTCACTTGACAGGTACAGCAACTGAGGAGAAAAGGTAGAGAGAGATGTGTCATCCAGGAGGCACTGGAGCAGGATGGACACCATAGACCAGACCCCTTCCCAGGGGACAGCGGCGGCCCGGCCGGCACCACCCTCGGGATCCCCTCCATGGGTTTCTGCCCAGCTCAGCCTGTGGCACCTGCCCCCGGGAGGAGCCTACACAGGAGACAGGGGGCAGCTGTGAAATCACAGACACGACAACCAAGAGCCAGGCCCCAAGTGCCACTCAGCACCGGAGCCCGAGCGGTTCCGGAAAACACAAGCCCCACAGCTGTTCTCCAGGCACAAAGTTCAAGGCTCCTTGATGAGCAGGTAAAAACTGTGCCAGAGCTGACTTAACCCCTATTAATCAAACATGATGACTTGTTTTTCTTTGGAGCCAAGTGACAACAGAGCTGATCATAACATACTTGGATCTGACCACCCTGAACCAGAATTTGGGAGGAAACAAAAAAAAGAGAGAGAGAGAGAGAGAAAGAGAGATCAGAGTAATATCCCACAGAACCAACAGAAAAAATAAAAATTAAAAATGAGCAAAATCAATGCCTATTCTTTCAGCAATGCTATAAAATTGTTCTGAAATTGCATCGCAAAAGCATACTTTGCAGTCTGGGGCTAAATGGGTGTGACCACAGCTAAAATAAGGAGATAGCATCATAAACCTGGGGGACAAGATGTCATCTGGCCGTAAAGGGGGCATTCCCCCTCATCTGCTGTGGCAATGGGTCTGAGCAGTCTCAGTCCCAAATGAGAGATGGGGTCCATGTGATGGCCCTGCCAGGCGGGACAGGGAGTCTGGCCAACGCCCCCTGCGTGGCGCAGCACCTGCCTTTCCCTCAGACTCTGGACTGAGATGCCATCTTATCTCTTGCCTGGGCTGCTGCACCAGCCACTCTGCTTTCTCCTTAACTTCAGACTTGTTGCTCTAATGCAAGATCACCCTGCTGCCTAAACAAGCATTCTAGATTGCAGATCCAACCCTGTCCCTCTTCCACTCAGAGACACATGCAACCTGTGTCCCTAAGAACCCCAGTCCTCCAAAGTCACCCTTTCCTTTCATAACCACACACAATGACCTGACTGTTCCAGCCCATTAGACTTACAGAAAGTCGGGCTCTCCCCAACAGTTCTGGTTCCCAGACATGGGGTGTCTTCCACTTTCCTGGTCACCTTTTACTCTAAATTCTACTCCTGTTCAATTCTTGATCCTTCTGTGTTGATCAGATTTCCTTGGGTGGTAAGCAACAGAAATACACTTCAAACTAGCTCAGGCATCAGTGAAGATTTATTGAGAGTCCCTTTCTGGGGCAGAGGCAAAGTGGGTTTCTGGCTGGACTGGAAGCAGAGCCTCAAAGGCTACCAGGACCCTCTCCCCTCCTCTTTTCTCTGCTCCCCTTTCCTTCAGCTTGCCTTTCCCCAGACAACAGTCAACAGCCAAGTCAACGGCTGTGCTTTGCATCTGTCAGTTTCTCCAAAAGAGGAATAGTCTTTCTCTTTGATGCAGAGTTTAAAAATCCCAGGGAAGGACTCTGATTGAGTCAGTTGAGATCAGCCATCCACTCCTGTACCAACCAACTGTGCTCAGTAGGGTGAGGCCCTCTCCTTTGTCCAGCCTGGTTGATTGCATAGGCCAATCCAATCACGTGGCTGAATTAGAACATGCACTGGGGAGGGTGGGGGCAGGGAGGGAGGAGAATCTTGCCCCCAAGGAGGCAAAAAGTGGTACTTGGAAGGCAAAACAATCTTAGATATTGTAAGGGTTTATGGCCCTCCAAAGAACCACAGTACATAAACAGATATACAATACGTCTGTGGTATTAAAATTTCATAGGGGGGAGGGCAATTAGGAAAAAAATATAAAAAGGGCTCCTTTTGGGCGGAGGGATGATAATGTAAAAAGAAAAAATGTTGAGGAACACTGGAGCAGAGGATGGAGCATTGCTCAGAAGGACAGGACCATTCTGGACAAAACAATGTGGAGCACCCTTCCCTCCTGCAGCTGCTGACCGCTCTCCAGCTCTATCCACGCACAGGCACCCGTCCTCATTCCCCAAGCGCCACTGACACAGGCTGTCACGTAGGATGGACTATTTCTGAAGATGGGGGGTAGCAGAGAATAATTACAGCCCCATCGCTAATGTTCACTGACTATTCACACCTCTGGGAAGCCCCTCCAGCCCACCCCTCCTCAGACCCAGCAGTCTTTGTCCTCCCTTTCTCTCCAAGTCCCTGGGACAACCCTCAGCCCAGATCCCAGCCCTTCTACCCTTTCACTGACTTAGATGCCAAACTAGGGTAAATCCAGAATGTCCACTGCTTTATTTTACAAAGCAAACCACCCATCTCCCTTTCCAGACCATCCTCAGTTTGCCTTTCATAACCAAAACGGGCCATAAAGGCATTTTCATAAATAAAAAGGTTCCTCTGCTCCAGTCTGCCCTTAGGAAGAGAAAGTTTATAAATGACAATTTGTATTAGCCTTGTCCAGATCATAGCTGCTGGCAGGGTTTCTTCTGCCACCAGCAGTCTCTGAAAGCAGAGAAAAGTTGTCCAGAGGACAGTTTAGGGGCTCAAAAGTTTTTGTATGTTTCTTATTGTTGTTGCTGTTTGTTTTTAACCCATTACATTTAGGAGGGCCAAGTCCAGACTCTCCTAACCTTCTAGGCTCCCTTAGATTCCCAGAGGTGAGATGAGAATTCCCACACAGCACTCATAAGGGAGGTGCTCCCAGGAGGGACTGGTAAGAGAGGGGGCAAAGCAGGACAGAAAACGGAAAGAAGACCCGCAGCAGTGAGATGCCTGGGAGCCCCAAGTTAATTACATCTGGAGTTGGTTCACCTCCAGGAAAAGGAGCACTAGCCTGTCAATGGCAAAGCATACCCTTGGGGGTTGGAAGATGTAAACCCCTGGGTTCCTGGGGGTCAATTCCTACCTTGGTGCAAAATGCAGCTCTAGTTGTCCAAGAGATGCCCTCCTATGAACTTTCCAGGTTGGAGGAGGGCACCGTTTGGAAACACAAGGAAAGCCAGGGAAGCGCACACAGAATGTCCTACCAGGGAGGAATCAGGACCGAGCGCCCATGTGCCTGCTCTGTAGACCCTCCTAGAACTAGAGCAGATCTAGCTTCCTTACAGCCTGTCCTTCACTGCCTGACCCTACACTGTCCCCACCCCAGCTAGACACCCAGCCCAGCCAGCTGTGCTTGCCCAGCTCCTTGCTCCTGTTCTCCCCAACTCCTCCATCTGGAGGAAAGATCTCTCCCTTCTCCATCTGTTTAAATCATTCAAGGAGCTCCTGTAGTGCCTTTCCCCCAGAGTCCCCACCTCACTCCCTGAGCTGTCCCGCACCTTGTACTATCGGACAGCTCCCATCACAGTTATTCAGGCCCAGATCTCACAGGGTCCACACCCCTACCCTCTGCTGGCACTCTCTTCACAGGCAATGAGGCTGGCCTCAAGGTCGGAGCCTCTGCTCTCTGCTTAACAGCACCCATTGTGATGAAGATGCTCCAGTAACACGTGCTGAAAAGAACTGTTGAACCTCATGATGACCCATCAGCTCTGAGGCTACCCACCCTTCAATCAAAGTCTGACTGAGTGGTTATCTCCTACCAGGAGCCCTCTCTGAGCAAGCCCATCTGACTGGGTCCAGTAAAGCCATATCCTGTCTCAGGGGTTTCTACCCTGTCACCTTCAGATGAATGGGGAGATCTGGTCAACTCTTCCTTTGATCTCCCCATAAAAATGCCCCTGCACCATTGGAGCTAGGCTCTGTGCAACAGAGGAGAAAGGGAGGAACAAATAAAAAGAAGTGCCTCCCCTGCCTCCCAACCAAGCTGCGTGGAGGCCAGCCTCATCCAAGGGGCCATAAGAGAACAGTCCACATCGAGGAGAATCCAGGGGCTCAGATTTAGGCCCCGAGATTTCAGGGCAGGCCAATGTGGGAGCTGGTACAGTCAGGAAGGGCTGCCTGGAGGAAGCAGGTGGAGGAGAAGACCTGAGGGACAGAAAAGTATCCCAGGCAGAGACCAGAGTAAACAGAGTGTCTAAGTTTCTTGAACTTGGGCTGTACCCACCTCGTCTGCACCCTCCAGGAAAAGCTCAGTGCCTCACTAATCACATTCCTCAAATGCTTTCCCCTCAGATCCTAATAACATTGGAATTGCTGCTTAAGCTTTTAAACGCTGTGCACCAGGCCCACCTGTTAGAACAGTTCCACAGCCTTCTTCAGTGGTTCCCAGAATCCTCACCTCCTGAGCCCTGACCCAGCCCTAGGCTGGACCTGTCCCCATCTGAGACCAGCACTGCTCAGCCCTGCCTGATATCAGGATCCCTGTGAAATTTACTAAAACATATCAATGCCTGGGCCCTGCCCCAGCCTGTATCATCAGAAGCTCTGGGTGGGGTCTGGCATTGCTGCATTTGTTGTCATTGTTCCTTTGTTGTTGTTGTTGTTGTTGAATATGATTTTTTAGCATTTTATTTCAAATTTACAGAAAAGTTGGAAGAATGATCCAAAGTATACCCACGTACTCTTTGCCTACATTTACCAATTATTTACATTTTACCTCATTTGTTTTATTGTTCTCTTTCTCTCTATATGTGTATTTGTGTATGTGTGTGTATTTCTGAACCCTTTGAAAATAAGTTAGAGATATGGTATCCCTTTAGCCCTAAATATTACTCCCTAAGAACAAGAATTTTCTCTTACCTGTGGATAGGGCAGTTATCAAAATCGAGAAGTTGAACACTAACACAGAACTATTATTTAATCTGGCCTCCACGTTCAAATTTCGATTGTCCCAGTGGGCAGTGGTGTGTGGTAAGAGCTCCCCAGACAATTAGAAGATGCCAGCAGGGCTGGGAAGCCTGGTGGGGATGAGATCCGCCCAGCCCACTCTGTGCTCTGCCAAAACCACAAAGACCCCCGCCTCCCTTTCTCAATTCCTCTCTCCCCAGCGTGGGCAGCTACAGCCCTGGCAAAGGTGGCAGGCTGGTAAAAGGCATTAACCCCTTCTCTGCAGACTGGAAGCAGAGTCTGGTCTCTCCGGCTGCCTGGGCAGAAGTTGCTGCCCAGCACCGCTATAAATAACCTGGAGGCGGCGGGCCGTGGGGCGGTGTCACTGCGGAGCGTGGAAGGGGAAGAATACCCCCTCTTCCCGTGCCCAGGGCCATACCTTGGCAGCCTGGTGCGTTGGGCAGGGAGAGGCCCACACAGCCCTAGCCTGGGGCGGGGGAGGGCGGGGAAGGGCGGGGGAGGGTGGGACCGCTGTGCTCTGAGGTGCGCTGGGGTCCGCAGCCGCTGAGGGCATGGGGGGTCCCGCGGGGCCTCCGCGCCTTCTCCACGCCCCGCACCCGCTCCTCTGCCTGCTCTGCCTCCTGCCGCCGCTGCTCAGAGTAAGTGCGGGGAGTGGTGGCGGGCGGGGAGTGGTGGCGGGCGGGGAGGCGCGGGGCGGGGGGGATCTGTTCGCGGGGTCGGGGCGTCGGGAGCTGGAGCCCCGTGCTCTCCTGACTGCGAGGCGGTAGGGGGTCTCACTGCTCAGTTACTGGGCTCGGTTTCACTTAGCCCTGTTAGGAGTTGGATGGAGGAGGTCTTAGGGCTTGGTGGCCGGGGTGGGGTTGGGGATCCCTGTGTCCGGTGATGGGATGGAGATGTCCTGCCTGGATGAGGGGGCAAGTGGAGGGAAGATGAAACTCTTCACACCAGCTAGGATGGGACCTGGAAGCCCTTGTGGATGAGCAGAGCATTCTGGGGGACGCCCTAGTGTCTAGGACATGCCCTTCCTCGGGTCCAGAAATTTCCTGTCCCCTGTCCACTCTGTCACCTCCCGCATAGATCCTGCTCCGTCTCCCCTGCAGGAGCCTCAAGTCCCTTCCTCACCCCATCCCAGTTCTGGCCCTTCCCCACAAGGGACCCCCAGAAAGCTGTCCCCCATCTCCTGCAGCCCGGTCCCCACACTTGTCTCAGTGACTGAAACCAGGCAGCCCTCAGTATCAAATGAGCAATGGGGCAGAGGGGGCACTTGGGGGAACCAGCCTTGCCAGGGGTTTCTCAAAGCTGTGGGTGTGCCCAATGGCCAGAGTCAGGGTCTGCAGGTAGGAGCTGAGGGTGACGGGATGGAGAGGAGCTGTACAGAAAGAGCCGAAGAAGTGGGGGTGAGGCTAGGAGAGGGTGATTTCCAGAAACGGATGTGGGAGGAATCTACCTCTTACCCTCTCCCCATTTTACAGATGGGGAAACTGAGGCTTGGGGAGGGAGGGTGACCTGTCCTAGGCCACACTTTTCATGAAGAGCCACGACACTAAAAGGCTTCAGAGGCCATGCAGTGCAAGGGACAGAGCCAGGCTGGAGGTCAGGAGGCCTGGCCCCATCCCCATGTGTACACAGAGGACTCCTTTGTTCAACACTCATTCAACAGATAGGTAGTGAGCGTCCACTGTCTGTGGCAAAGTGGCTTTGCAGACAGACCTGATCAAATCCCTGCTTTGCTGCTTAGTGTGTGACCTTGGACAGGCTACTCAGATTTCCCCAGCCTCAGTTTCCTCCTGGGTAAAATGAGGATGATTTTGGTGCTTACTGAATACGGTTGTCATGAGGAATAGTTGAGATAGTACAGGTAAAGCTCTGAGCACTGTGCCAGGCACAGAGTAAGCAGAGATGAAGGCACTAGGGGCCCTGCCCTCCCAGGGGGTCTGGTCAGGTGGAGGAGAGGAGTGGGCACCATGCTGAGGTGTGGTCAGTGCCCCGATGGGCAGATGGCCCCTAGACCTGCCAGGTCCTTTTAACGACATTGCAGGGATGGGTGGAGGCTGTGGAGTGGGTTCACTACCACCCCCTCCTCCCCACCTCCCACTCCCGATGTTTTGGGCTCTGAGCTCTTTTTGCCCCCTGGCACTTGTTCCCGGGATAGGTGCCTTCAAGACAGTTGGTGTTAGGGCCAGGGTGGCCCCTCAGCCGTCCCCCTCTGGGGGCCATGATGCCCACCACCCAAGCTGGTTAGACGGAGAGGGTTTCTGGTTGCTGCTGAAGAGCCTGGCCAGGTTGAAGGGTCTGTGGGAGGGTACCCTGGGTCCCGGGGACGTCAGAACTGGCAACCTCCGAGGCAACAGTCTGCTCTCCCCTTAGAGTCAGCCCAGGCCCTGCCCCTAGCTCCCCGGATGGCCCAAGACTAGACTAGTTACTCACCCAAAGTTACTCAGCACGTAACCAGCTACAGAGGACCGTGGTCTCTCTAGCCCCAAAGCGCAGGCTTCCTTGCTTTGGGTCTTCGTGGTAATGGGATTTATTTCTGGGTCCTTGTCCAACTATTCTGAGATTTCTGCTCTCTATGAAAAGAGAGTAAGTGACCTGGAGCGGGTGGTGGGGAAGGAAGGCGATCCATGAGGGTCTGGCCTCCAGCCCTCTCATTTATTCAATAATACTTAATTCAACCAGTATTTAAGGAGGATCATGCATGGTAAAGACATAAGGGTGAAAACACCAGCCCATGGCCCCTGCCCTATGAAGTTGATAGCCTAAAGAAGCCACTGGCTGAAGAAAACAACGGCTAAGAATTAAGTGTGTATGTACAGACTCTGGTCATGGGAACTGAGAACAGGTGTGTGCAGGTATAAGAGCCTCTGCCAGGATTGGGAGGAAGTCTGGGGGGAGGTGGGCAGGATGGCAGGGATGGAGATGGGGTGGTCCTAGAGGGGGGCTGAGGGAAGAGCAAGCTGGGAGGAAGGCTCCAGAGTCCCAACCCTGAGAAGAGATGGTGTGAGGCTCCAGGGGGCATGGTGGGTCCTGGTGGGATCTGATTTCTATCCCAAGGGCACAGGGAGCTCAGGGCTCGCTAA
Organism: Eubalaena glacialis; assembly: GCF_028564815.1. Taxonomy (NCBI): domain Eukaryota; kingdom Metazoa; phylum Chordata; class Mammalia; order Artiodactyla; family Balaenidae; genus Eubalaena; species Eubalaena glacialis. Next base: position 82,184,256 of record NC_083723.1, on the reverse strand, counting down.
GCTGGGGAGGGGCCTGATCTAAAGTGCAATTGTGAAAATTCCAGCTGGTGGTTGAGTGGGGAGGACAGCCTGGGTCAGCCCACACTGCAAGAGCCTGGAGGAGCCAAGCCTTGACCCTGCTGCTACCAGTTGCCCTCCGAGGCCTTTGAGAAGCTACTTTGGGAAGCAGTGCTGAAATCATTCAGGCTTCTTGGGCACCGGGTGCCATGCTAAGCCCTTTACTAAAACACTGGGAAGGTTGGGACAGTTATTTACAGACGGAAATGCAGGTTGAGTAAGGCTAAGAAGTATGGCTGCTGGATTCCAAACCCCTTGATTCTAACCTTGCCTCCCCCTCTGTGAAGACCCCAAGAAGTCTTGTCTGGGTCCAACCCCTCGGACCTTTGAGCAACAAGGTGCTTCCCCCCAGGGCCTTAGGACAGCACTTCTGTGGTCTCTTGCCCCAGGTTCTTGCTTCTGGTGGGGCTGTCTGTCCTGAGAAGGCTCAACAAAGAGGGAAGGCCCAAATTCCAGAAGCCTGGACCCTCCCTAACCTGCACAGCTCTCCCCAAGACCAAGGCCAGGGCCCTGCACACACACCCGGGGTCTGTGGAGGGTTGGGGGCAGGGGACTCAAGGGCCATTTACCAGAAGCTAATTCATCTAATAACTCTTCCCCCAAATTTAACTACTCTCTGAGTGTTTTCTAACCTAATCAGCTAATTTAGTCTCTCTGTTTTTGCCATTTTGTTGATGTTTTAGTATTTTTAAAAAAATTTTAATTATTATTTATTTATTTATTTATTTATTTTGGCTGTGTTGGGTCTTCGTTTCTGTGCGAGGGCTTTCTCTAGCTGCGGCAAGCGGGGGCCACTCTTCATCGCGGTGCGCGGGCCTCTCACCACCGCGGCCTCTCTTGCCGCGGAGCACAGGCTCCAGACGCGCAGGCTCAGCAGTTGTGGCTCATGGGCCCAGTTGCTCCGCGGCATGTGGGATCTTCCCAGACCAGGGCTCGAACCCGTGTCCCCTGCATTGGCAGGCAGATTCTCAACCACTGCGCCACCAGGGAAGCCCCAAGTATTTTTTTTAAAAACCAGTTTGTCTGCCTATTTAATTTCGTATTCCTAGTAAGTCTCAGATTTGCAGCACTTTATGAATTATGGGACTATTCTGTATTCTCTTAGCTGTCATTTTCTACTTTATCTAATTTTAAGCATTTTGAGGCCTCCTCAGTCAGTCGTAAGTCACTTTACTCAATCCTAATTTTTTAAGATATCATTTCAAATCTGCCGGAGGGAGGGATATATTATCCAATAAGCTTATTTTGTTTATTCTGTTTAGTATCTACACAGGACTTACCACATGCTTGGTACTGTTCTAAGCTCTGACACACATTACCTGTTTTAAGCTTCACAACCACCCTAGGGCATAAGACCATCAATATCCCCATTTGACAGATGAAGAAGCTAAGGAAAGCTCATGTGCCCAAGGTCACTCATCTGGTAGTAGCAGGGCCAGGATTCAAACCAGGCAGCCTGACTCCATATTCCCTTCCCTTCACGAAAGTGTAAGACACTCAGATGCCAAAACAAATCAGAAAGAGGTGACTTTTAGGCAAACTGGATATTAGATGAGTTGATCATTAAGGAGATAATTTTAGGCCTAGTGACCTGTTATAGGACCTCTTGCAGGCCAGCTCCTGCCTTCCCTCCCCCCTTGCTCCCTCAGACATCTGTATGCAGGACCCAGGGCTTGGCACAGGTCAGAGAAGAGAGACAGAGGCTAGAGGGAGCCACAGGCTTTCAGAGATGAGAGAGAACACATGCCGAGGAAAGACCTGGAAGTTTCTCCAAGCAAGTTGGTGGCTGGATTCAGACTAGATGGGAGAGTGGGACATCTTAGAAAGGGGGACCTGCTGGAACACTCAGGGTAGGGAGAGCCCTATGGAAAGCTGCTGCGGGCTCTTGGGGCCCTCAGTCAAGGTCCCGGCAGCTAATAAGTTAGAACTGAGCATCTAAAAAGTCTCCCCTTCCAGGAAGCCTGCTCGGATACTCCAGAAAACAATTAACGACTTCCTTCATCTGACTGCCAGTCCCTCACCCTCTGCCTCAGCCAGCCGCAGCTCCAGTACTGTCTCCCCTGTGTCTGCTCAGGGCCCAGACTCTGCCTCCTCACGCCCCGTCCCCCCACCTTTCCTCCCTCTCTTCTGCCCCTCCTTCCCCCTCTACTCCTCCTCCTCTCCTTTCTCCATCCTGCCCTCTCTCCCCTTTCTCCTCCCCCTCCTTCCCTCCTCCCCATACCCCGTCTTCAGTGTCCCCATCTCTTCCTCCTTCCCCGGGGTAGGGCATGAGTTTCTCCTTCCTCTGTTCCTGGCTCAGGCTCAGTGAGACCAGTGAATGAAAGAAAACACTGGGGAGGAACCCTCCCCCTCCAGAGGAGTCCTCTCTGACCTTGGGCGGAGAGGGAGAAGGCAGGGAGGGAGCTCACCCCTTTCCTGTCCAGTTACTGGCAGCCTGGCCGCAGGACCTGTGGTCCCAAATCTCACAGGCTTAGACCAGCAGCTAAATTTAGAGGAAGCTTTGTCGCCAAGCCAGGAGGGAGCACGAGGCTGGGCCAGACCCCCGGCTCCAGGGAGGTGGCACCTTTGAGGCCCGCCTGGCGCCTGGGCCCCAGGTTCTGCCTGGACAGGGCTCAAGGTGGAGGAAGAGCAGCTGGCTCTCTTGTCTTGGCTCCCCTGCCAGGGCCTCTCCCTTGCCCTGTATAAGGGAGGGCTTGCAACTCCAGGCACACAGCGGCTGGACCCGGGCCGTCCTCAACGGGAAAATTCAGAAAGAAGGCTACCTGACAAGCAGGAAGAGCCCAGAACTGAGTTCCCAGAATTGGAGGTAGGGGTGCAGCGCTCCCTGGCTGAGGGGGCCATGGTCTCATCCAAACAAACATTTATTGAGCACCTGCTACATGCCAGGCTCTGGACTGGGAACTGGGGACCCAGATGTGAAGCAGACAGATGTGGGCCCTGAGCTCCAGCAGCCTGTAGCCTCATGGGGCGGGGCTGAGGTGGGGCAGCTCTCTGCCCCTATGACAGCCAAGAGCTGATCAGTACAGAAGTCCAAGGTGTCCCCCACAAAAGAGAGATAATGGGGTCTTCAGGTGGCTCAGAGTCAGTTCTAGAAGCCACACTTCTTGTCTCCCTTGAGCAAGGCCCTGCCGGGCTGGCTGGGTCTCCCTCCCCTCCTCCCATGACCTAGCTCTCTGCCCACAGGCCCCTACTCCACTGGTGAGAGCTGCTTCTGACTCACCCTTTTTTGGAGCTGGGGTCCTCCCAGCATCTGCGGACCACAGGCTTTCACCCCCTCACACAGGACCAGCTCTTCAGTGTATATCTGACCAACTTGTAACCTACCAGACTGTCTGTCTGAACAGTCCTGCCTCAGCCCCTTACCCGCTGTGTGGCCTTGGGAGGTGACTTCGCTTCTCTGGGCCTCAGTTTCCTGACCTGTAAAATGGGGTCATTCACAGCCACCTCAGAGGCTGTTGTGAGGATTAAATGGGCTGCCCTGAAGCATTTAGAGCTGTGTCTAGCACATAGTAAATGCTGACTTCACATCCAAGAAGCCTCTTTCTCACCCTCTGTCCTCTTAATAGCATCCCCAAACCAGAGGCTTGCTGCTTCCTGAGCAGGCCCTGTGCTTCCCTGCCTCCGAGCCTTTGCTCGCTCAGCTCCTGCCCCTGGAATTTCTTTCTGCTCTTCTTACCCTTCATCCTACCTTGGACCAAGTCCTTCCGTCCTCTTGGACTCAGCTTCCATGCGCAGTTTTCTCACCCAGCATCCACTGAGCACTGCTGAGCAGTGAGCCCGGTGAGGGAGGTGCAGGTGCGTCTTCAGGGGCCACTGTACACGGGAGGGGTGCTGAGGGCTGAGGTGGGGAGCCACGCTGGCTGCAGAGCTTGGAAGGCAGAACATGGGGTTTCTAAGAGGCTTTTCTAGAGGAGAAGGGCTTGAACTGGGCTGTGGGACTCCCCAAATGAGGTTTGAACCCCCCATTGCTGAGCTCCCTAACTGTACCCCTCCTAAAGTCCTTGACAAGAGCCACCAGATAACACGTGTCTTCTATGTACCAGCTCTTGACAGTCAGTAATTTGTTTAACGCACACCAAAGCCCCATGGGGTTTGTATTATCCCCATTTTAAAGGCGGAGGCCAAGGCTCAAAAAAGTTAAGTAACTTGGCCAAGGCCACAGAGCTAAGAAGCAACATCCCCAGAGCCCTGAACATGGGCATGTCTGCAGTCTGCTGCCTCTGAGAGCTCATCACCCAGGCCTTGGGGATAATTATTCATGACTGTGTCTCTGCTTTCCCTGGCCCGCCGTGGGCTTTCTGGGGGCACCGGTCTCTCCTTCCTCCTCCCTGCCCGCCTCTCCCCCACACACCCACCACCATTAGCAGCAGCGGCTCTGTCCAAAATGGGCACCTCCAGGGTATGTTGCAGGTTTGAACTGAGTCAAATCCGCCCAACCAGCCCCCTTGAAGAGAATGAACATCTTTGGCTTTGCCAGCTTATTCGACCAGTGGAGAAGGAGTTGGAGACGGAGCCCAGACTTGGAAATTATTCCAAAACCACTTCTGATCTGCTCGCCCATTTTGCCCAGGCTTGAACAGCACACATCAATACTGAGCATGGCAGCCAGTGCCCCCTGCTTTGCTCAGCAAGGAGACTCAGCCACGGCCTCAGATGGCAGCGACTGATACAAGGAGAGCCCCACAGTGCCTGAGTCCTGGCGGAGGATGCCCGGCCGCCCCTGTCCATGAGCTCAGAGCCAAGTGTTCAGACCCTCCCAAAGTTGAACATGAGATGCCTGAGTGATGGGGCCACAGTGTGGCCACTGGGGGCTTTGAGAAGAGGAGCTTGCATCTAAGATGCAGAGTCTGGTTGGTCCGAGCCCACCATCAACACCACACGCCTCTGCATTGAGCATTGCCTCTCCCGTGACTTCCAGAGGCTGGTGGCTCACTGGGAACTCAGCCCTGCCCCCTGCCCCCAGAGAGATCGTACTAGCTGCTTCTCAAACGAAGAGAAGGGGGATGGGAAAGGGGGATGGGTTAGGCTTAGGGCCCACACTCTCCTGACCCAGCTGAGGGTGGGGCATCAGAACACTCCCAGAACCCAGGGTGTCCCCTCCCCAGCCCACCTCACCCCTGGCAGGTGGCTCTCTGGACAGCCAGGCCTTCATGATGCCCAAGAAGCTGATGCTGGGGAGCTCCTGGCAGCCCTGGGGTATGTGAACAGCAAAACCATGGCCTCCAGTGTCTGTCCTGCAGGCCAAGCGGCCAGAGCTCCCGGCTGAGGGCTCAGGAAGCCCCTCACAGCAGCCAGACGCACACACACTACACGCACTATACACATACTACTCACACACACAACCACACACCCCACACAGACACATACACACCCCACACACATACCCCTTGCACACACACTAATCTCACACACAGCACCTCTGCTTCCCAGCGCTTCCTCCTGCCTCCAGCCGTGTGGAGACAGTTGGCAGAACCCAGGTGCAGTGAGTGCCTGTAAGTGGTGGCTGTGCCGTCCTCGGCTCTCCCACCTGACCGAGCGGGGTCATTAATTAGGAGCTCCAGGCCGGCGTGGTGAGGCAGAGCATGCAGCCTCCAGCCCCAGCACAGGAAATGGACTGAGCCCGACGTGGGGAACGTGATGTTTGAGGGCTGTCGGGCTCTGGTCCTGGGGACATCCTGGGGCAAACATTGACCCAGCTGCCAGGATGGAAATATCTGACAGGCAGGAGAAAGGGGAGGGGCTGCCCACTAGTGGGGCAGTGCCTTCCAGAATCCCAGGACTAGGAATATCGGTGTTGGGGGGATGTGCAAAAGTCATCTTGCATACACATGCACAAGTGCACGTGTGCGCACACACTGGCCACAAGGTAAGAGAAGTGGTGGTCTTGGAAAGAATGGGAGACAAGGGTTAGAATTTTAGAGGGCATTGCTTTTGTTCAGTTTCACACCATGCACTTCCCAGCCTCTCTGCCTTTGCACGTGTTTTGCTCTCTATCTAGGATGCCTTTCCTGGCCCCACCCTTATCAGCTGGGCAAACTCCTACTCAACCTTCAAAGCCCACATCAGCATGACCTCCTCTGTGATGCTACCTTATTCCTTCTCAGCAAATTGTAGACACTGTAACAAGTTGATTACCCATCCATCTTTCCCTCCAGAAGATGGTCCCCTGAAGGGCAGAGATAACCACATCTACTTTGTCCCTCTACATCCAGCACTCCCTCATGATTTTTTCAGGAGATGGGATCCTAGATGGTTTCTGTCTTTTGGATGGAATTGCCGTTGTTGCAACAATCACGTTTGTTCCCTGGCAAGTGCTCACATTGGCACAGTGGTTCCTTCCTTTTCCCCTACTCATCTGTCTGGTTGCCCCCAAAGTGCCACCTCTTCCAGGAAGCCTCCCCTGTCTTCCCAAGTCCAAGTTAGGAGTCCCATGTGTTAACATTTGTAACTGCCTGTTTACCTGTGTGACAGGGAAACAAAGTCAAATCATCCACTCTTCTCCCCTCTTTTCTGCACCTTCCAAGCCTAGGGGCTCCCTACCTGGCCGGGGACTACCCTGAGGACACCGTGTCCCCCAGCCAGGACCTGACACACAGTAGGCACAGTACAAATGTTTGCTGGGGAAACGAAGGGCTGGCGGACACCCCCACCCCAGCTTTGGTGACAGAAGGACACGGGGCACATCCCATCTGGAAGAAGAGACCTTTGGGGGCCAAGGGATGGACAGAGCATTAGTCTTCCCTTGGGAGCCAAGATGCACTAGACCACTTCTAAGGCCTTTTCAGGGTTCCAGGTCTGGCCAGGCTGCTGTTCTGCTGTGTGGCCTTGGGCATCTCCCTCCTCTGTTTTCTCCTCTGTACAATAGAGGGTAAGGGATGAGTGACAGGACGAGGCGGGGTGGGGTGGGGGACAGGCAGACATGTGCTGTCACTGTATGGCCAGGGCCTGACCCTCATTTCTCCTGTCCTCTAGGCGGCCGGGCCCAGCCAGGCACCCAGAGACCAGCCTGTGTGGATGCTACTGGAACAGTACTGCCATGCAATCACGACCCTCACCAACCTCTCAGGTATGCCAGCCCCCTGCCACCACCGGCAGCAGAGCCCGGAAGCTGAGGGCGGGCCCAGGGCCTGGGGGAGAAGCGGGCTCTCCCGGGCCAGCCCCAGCTCAGCAGGTGGTGAAGGGTGACTGGCTTCCAGGCCCGGGCCTTGTGTCTGTCCTTGGGCAGCCCCTTCCCCACTGGGGCTCAGGTCCTTCACCGACGATGAAGAACTTGGCCGGGAGTCCTTCTCCAGCTCCCGGCTCCCTGCGTCTACACCCAAGGAAGCTGGCTGGCCTGGCATTCAGGTGCCCGAGGAGGGGGCACCTTGCTGCTCTCAAACTCCAGCAAGAAGGTGTAAAACACATTCTCCCTTTGCCGTGGCTACAGGTGTTACCTCCTGGTAAGAACCTGTGAAGTAGCAGCTGGGACCCTGAGTTCTGACCCCTTAGAGTTTCCTGGCGGCTGATTCAGAGTCAGGGTTAGCCACTGCAGAGCTAACTCAGAAGAGCCCCGGGCCTTAACGGGCTCTGGAAAGATGTCCCCAAGGCCCTGCCCAGTGTCCTGGCCTTCTCAGGGCTGCATCCACAGAAGCAGCAAGGAAGGAGGAGGGCTGTGGGTGCCCTTGGGATCTGGAGCTACTGCCAGAACACAAGGAGACAAGGGTGCTGGCCAGAACTGGGACCCAGCACCAAACACAGCCCGAGTCACGCATAAAGAGGAAAACCTTGGTGTCTGCCCTCCTTAACAGTGGAGTGGTCGAGAGCTCAGGTGTTAGGGTTAGACAGACCCAAGTCTGGATCCTAGCTCTTCCACCTAACAACTTTGTGACCCTGGACGAGTCAGCCAACCCATCTGTATTAATTTGCTTGGGCTGCTGTAAAATACCGCAGACTGGGTAGCTTAAACAACAGAAATTTATTTTCTCATGATTCTGGACCTTAAAAGTCCAAGACCAAGGTGTCAACAGAGTTGGTTCCTTCTGAGGCTTCTCTCCTTGGCTGGTAGATGGCCATCTTCTCCCTGTGTCTTCACATGGTCTTCCCCCTGCGTGCGTCTGTGTCCTAATCTCCTTTTTTTACAAGGACCCTCGTCACATTGGATTAGGGCCCACCCTAATGACCTCATTTTAAAGCAATGGCCTCTTTAAAGAACCTATCTCCAAATACAGTCAAATTCTGATGTATTAAGGATTGGGGCTTCAACATATGGATTTGGGGGTCACTATTCAGCCTGTAACATCTGAGCCTCAGTTTCCTCATCTGTTAACAATTGGTCAAAGTCGACCTCAGAGGCTTACCGTGAAGGTTGAAAGAGAGACCATGGCTACACCAGCGTGTCAAGCAGCCATCGGGCAAAAAATGGAGGCCCCCCATTTCAGGAGAGCTCCCACCCTCCCCTCTCCAGAACTCTTTGCTCTCAGAGGCAACACTTGTTTATCAGCAAATCCACCACCTTCTCCCTGCCCTCCCTCTTTGCCCAGTGTGTGGCATGGACCCTCGCCTTCCCCGTGACCCCTGGCAGGTGATATGCATCCTCCCCACCTCTGAGCCTAGTGGAGAGAGTCCCAGCCTCTCCAAACACGAGCTCTGCCCTGCTTGACTTGTCATATCATCCATCTGTTTATAAATGGAATACATATTACATATATTTAATTTGGAAAAAATATTTTTATAAACCGAAGAAGACGATAAGTACTCATTATCCCACAACCCAGGACTTTTTTATAATGTTTACATCCGCCAGAAGTTTATCAAACCATAGAGCCTCATGTTTTTTCTTTTCTTCTTTTTTCCACAAAACTGGAATGATCCTGTGTCCACAGTTTTGTAACCTGCTTTTTCCTCTTGTAATTCAGAGTGAACATTTCCCTGTGTCATTAATTATTCATCCACCACTTTGCTGTGGTGCTGCCTAGCAGCCACCGTGGGGACGCATCATCCTTCATTACCCATGCCCCTGCGGTGGGACATGCAGGCTGTTAGGATGCCCTCGGACTTCAGGGATAGTTTCTCAGGTCCCCACATGGTAGGGATCTCCTTTTAGGTGTCCACTGATTGAGAAAATGCATATTGACTAACAAAGTTCAGAAACAAGTAGAAACAAACAACCTATTGTTTAGACGTACATTCATGCGATAAAACTGAAAAAACTAAGAGCAAAGGAATGATAAACACAACATTCAAAAGAATGTTCCCTCTGAGGGAGGAGTATATAGATAAATTTGTAAGTGATTGGTAATGATCTAGTTTTGGATTGGGCAATAGATTCCTTATATGTGCTACTACATACAAACTTCCATAAAAGAAAAGACTAAAATAAAATAAAGTTGGGCCATATATGGGCTAATGATGACAAGAAGTCATGAATCAAAGACTCTGATCAATTAAAATGCATGCCCCTGAGGTACAAATAAAGGAAAAACACGCATAATCACAAGAGACTTAAGGCAGGCTTTAAGTGGATTATTTCTGTTTTATTCATCACAGAGGAATCTAATAGAGCATATACTGTAAGTTGTAAGGCATATTATTTTTTCAGTCCATAGGCAATATAAGGATCCAGATGGAATCAAGGATTCCTTGAAATAACTCCCTAATCCAATACACACACACACACACACACACACACACACACACACACACCCCAGGGCTGGTCAAATGGGAAGAGAACCTTGGTCTGGGAGACAGGGCTGCTGCCAGGGCATTTGTTCTTTCAGTGGTGACTCACTGAGCACAGGCCTGGAGCATTCTGATGGGTGCTGGGGACTGCTTAGTGAACATGACCAGCCCTGCCCTCTAGGAGTCACAGTAGAAAAACCAACAACCTTGATGTGACATCGACCAGCACCCAGCAGACGGAGGCACGGAGAAGGGCCACCCACCCCAGACAAGACAAAGCAGGTGAGGGCTAAGCTGAACATTAGAAGGGTGAATGGGAGTCGGCTAGGCTAACTGGAGCACAGCGGTAAGGGCATTCCCGGCAGAGGGAACAGCACATGCGAAGGTACAGAGGTAGAGAATGTTCCCAGGGAATGGCGAATTGTTCCAAAGTGCATCTCAAGTTGAGCAGGAGCGAGAGGATGGGGAATAGACAATCATGAAGAATGTTGTTTGCAGTGCTAAAGAGCTGGGCTCTGTCCCGAGGGCAATGGGGAGTCGCTCTTGTGAGAAGAAGTCACACGGTCTTAAAGAAATCACTTCCTCCCCCAGTGAAGGAGACAAGGAGCCCAGTCTGCTGTGGAGATGAGAATGGCCTGGGAGCCGTTGGAGAGGAAGTTCCTTTTCCTCCTCTGGGCCTCCCTTTGGCCATCTGTAAATGACAGTGTGGGGTTGGACGGTTGCCAGGGGCCTGAAGCCTGATCCCAAGGCTCAACCTGAAGACACCAGGCCATCTCCCCTGTGCCAACGTGGAGTGGGGTAGGATGGGGAAGCAGTATCTGGCCTGGCCGGGGGCACTGTCCCCAGTGCTGCAGGGCAAGAGAGGGGCACCTTCTGGCCTCTCCCAGGCCTCCATGTCCTCAGCAGTCCCACTGTAACTGCAGTGAACCCCACAACCTGTCCCAGCCCTGCATACTCCCTGTCTCTTCAGCCTGACAGAGCACAGCCCCATCAGACATGCAAAGGCAGACTCTGTCCCCTCAAATCCTGTTTTCCAGCTGACGTTTGATGGGTGGTGGGATGAGTGAGAGAACGTGTGTGTGCTGTGCAGACACGCGACTGTGCGAGACACCGTGTGTCTTTCCATTGTGCTGTGCACGCCTATCCGGTGTTAGCTGTGCGCTGGAGGACCATCCACTGCCACTGCAGCTGACATCAGAGGTGGGCCAGAGGCACCTGACCCACCCCCGCTCTGCTCATGACACCCAGGTATCCTCCCCAGCACCTGTCACACTTCCCTGAACTTATTTGCAACCTGTCCCACCAGCCTGGGGGCACACAGACTGTCCCAAATACCGCTGCCCCAATGCCTGGCCTGGGAGCTCACCTCCATCCCAGGGACCTCCCACCCACCTCTGCTTCCTTAGCTAGCAAAAAGCCCCAGACTTTATTAATTGTAGTTGAATTTAATCTAAGTGAGGAAAGTTTTCGCTCTTTACAATATCTTCCTTGTTTACCTATTTGCGGACACTAAACTGAGCTGTAAAATCAACTTGTTCCAAAGCCGCTCCTTTTTTCATTTTCCTCTCTGTCACATCTAGAATAACTGTCATACCTATGATAATAAACTCCATGATGAAATGGCCCTGCATCCTGGAAACCAGGGGACCCCAGGTCTGTGGGCCTGTGCTCAGGCCCTGACTGTCCCGTCAAGATGCAGAATGAACTTTGCCTCTGCCCCTGAAATGGTCACTTCCCAGAGGAACCTATATCCCATGTGCTGTCCCAGTTAAGAGCAGTCCAGGTCACCCAGGCCAACCTTCCATTCTTCGTGTGAGATGATAAGTCCTTGGCCTATGGTCACGGGGCACTCACCACCCCATGAGATAGCTGCTTTTCCTGTGCTGTGGCTCTGGTGATGAACAGATTAACAACTTAGCTTGATCTCTCCTTTTCCCCCTGTGCTGGGATCAGTGTGTGGAGAGCCCTCCTTTGTGCATGAATGAGACTAATTCCCAATGAAGAAATGGGCTGATCCTGCCGGCCACACTCTAGCCTATGTGGGACCCTGTGGGGCAGGGCTCAGTCTGGGACCAGGGCCGAATCTCAGCCTGGGACTGGCAACAGGACTCTGCCTAGGGTTGGAGTTGGGACTCAACTGATCCTCACCTGCTCCTGGCACTGGTTATTAGGGACACTAAGGGACCTCTGCCTCTGCAGCTGCCCGAGCTGAGCCAAGGGCTCTGTCCATTCAAAAGGCAGAAGACAGACCTGGCTGGCTGGTCTGTACCTTGTACCTGCCAATCAGCTGGCCCTGGAGAGATTCCTGTGCTCAGCCCTGGTCTCAGTGCTCTCTGACTCTGCCTGGGCAGTGACAGCAGCATTAATATGGAGGCTGGTGAGATTGGAGCACACAAAGGCAGCCCAGCCTGCCTCTTCTCCTCTCCCTGCTCAGGGTATAATGCTGGCTCAGGGTGGTCTCAGCCTTCTCTGGCAGCTTTGTTCCCAGTGGAGGATGGCAAGAAGGGATAGGTCTAGCTCCCCTGGGGCTTCCAGCCCAGCTGGGACTGGGTCCCAGCTCTCCCTGCCCTCTGAAGACAGAAACACATACACTCACACACACGTTCACACACATGTACATCTTCCTTTGTACGTCTGCCTTTGCATCTCATAACTCAGAACCAGAGCTTGTCAGGGCTGGGAGGGGCCTCTAAGAACATGTCACTGATGGAGAAACTGCCCCAGAAGAGAGGGTGAGAATTGGGGTAAAATGCATAGAGAGTAGAGACGGAGACAGAGGGAGTAGAGACTGAGTTGGGGTGAACAACACCCCAGGCCCTGTCTCTTGAGCCCAGATCCCCCCACTCAGCAGGCATGAGCAGTGGGCCTGCCCTAGGCACTCAGAGTGGAACCACAGGGAATTATGGAGCAGGCAGTCCTGAGGGGCCTAGGCAAATTCCAAATAAAGGTTTTTAGCTCCTCCACACTTGTTATGGGGTCTGATCTCTCCTACACACACACACACACACACACACACACACACAGGTGTGGAACCAGTTTCAGGCAGCCTGCCCAAGCCAAGAGGAAGAGAGGGTCTCACTTCTCACTTTATTCCCTCTGAAACCCAGGGCAGTAAGACCCGGGTGTTTGAAATCCTCCAGATAATTTCAGCCAGATTCTCCCCTGGACTTCTCCATGTCATTAAATGGCAACACCACCCCCGCCCCTAGTCACCCAAGCGGCAGACCTAGCATTACCCCTGCCTCCTGGCTCCTGTTGGGAGCCACACACCCACTCCTCTCTCCAGTTCCTCCTCACCAGGGCTGGCACTCCCCGAAGTCCCTCTCCATCCCGGCCCCCAGGGCTTGGTCCGGGTCTGCACCCATTCAGGCCATTTGATCTCACTAGACTCTTCAGTGGCTCCCTTGCTTCCCTCGAAGCCCCTCCAATCCACTTCCTTCCCAGAGGCCAAGGGGACTTTTCTAGAGCGCACATCTGCACGTGGACTCGCCACTCCCCCTGTCGCCCCCTCCAGTGTCCTCCCTCAAGAAGGAGAAAGTCAGGCGGCGAGCCACCCAATTCTGGCTCCTCGGGCGGGCGGGCACGCTTTGCTGCGCCATGCAACCCCTGGGCCTCGATCCTCGGACGGGTCATTCCGCCCACCAGGCCCACACTCTCCATTCACCGCCACCCTCCCCCGGACCTTGCCCGCGACTGAGAAGGCGGACCCAGGGCAGGGCTGGTGGGCCGGGGGCGGGAGCCTGGGCCAGGGCGAGAGGAGCCGCCTGGCCCCGCCCCCTGGTGCCGCCATTGGCCGCGACCTAGCGGGTGGACCGGCAGCTCCGTGCGCTCTGCAGCTCCTCTCCGCCAAGGTCCCGACTTGGCAGCTCCGGGCGATCCGGCGCAGCGTCCGGAGGCTGTCCGGAAGGTCGGGCTGGGCGAGCAGGGCCAGGACCCTGCGCTCCCTCGGCCGCTCACTCTCGAACCCAGCCCCTGGCAGCCACGCCGGACGCGCACTCACACTCCCTCTCGGCGCGCGGCTCCGGGGCGCGATGGACGCGGCACTGCTCCACAGCCTGCTGGAGGCCAACTGCAGCCTGGAGCTGGCAGAAGAGCTGCTCTTGGACGGCTGGGGGCTGCCCCTGGACCCCGAGGGTAGGCGGGAGGCGAGCGGACCGGGTCGGCGCGAGCTCCTTCCCTGGCGCGCTGGGTGCCCCCAGGGCCCCGCGCTCCGAGCGCCTCGCGCCCTACGTCCTGCGGCGCTCCGCGCCCCCAGCAACCCCTCTGAGCCCCGCTCTGCTCTCTCCCGTCGCCAGGTCCCTACTCCTACTGCAACACGACCTTGGACCAGATCGGGACGTGCTGGCCCCGGAGCGCGGCCGGAGCTCTGGTGGAGAGGCAGTGCCCCGAGTACTTCAACGGCGTCAAGTACAACACGACCCGTGAGTGTCCCCCGGACCCTCCGCCGCGGGTTCAGCACCCGCCTCCCAGGAGGGCGGTTTAGGGGGTAGCGAGGGCTCCGGACCCAGCGTCGAAGACCTAAGGGCGGTGGCACCGTCCTACGGCCGGCGTTAAAGACATAATACTGTGGGCGCTCCCTCTGCCCCTACCTCACTGTTAGCTTCAGACCTCAGTAAGGCAGTGATTTGCCCACGATTCCCGTGCTCCAATGCGCTGAGAGCCCAGAAAGGAGAGAAGGAAATACTTCCTTCCTTTTGAGGACAAACCTCTCTCCCACATTATATACTCTTGGTGCCTGAAGTTTCTCCATTAGGGCGTCTCTTTGTTTAGCCAGTTTCCGCCCCCCCATGTCCCCGGGGAGGTGGGAAGGGGTGGGGCGCATAGGCTAAGTTCCCAACCCCCAGGGTGAGTGCCACGATCAGACTCTACTGTGGGAGAGGAGGAGAGCAGGAGGCAGGAAAAATGGGGTGAGGCTTGTGTTGGGGGGCATGCAAAGCGTAGCCGTTTCTGGGCCGGAGTGTGGGGTGTAGCCTCTTCCCTACCCAGATGTCCCCGGACTGGCCCTCTGGGCTGTGAGTCCGGGCGGTGGTCAGCACTACTCCTGCTGCCCAGGTAACGCATGGTGTCTGAATCAGAACCGCCCACCCCCACTCCCTGGGAGAACAGCCTGTGCTCTCCTTCCTCCTGGCCAATCACGGGCTGGCTTGACACTCTGGGGAGGACGGCAGCAGAGGCTACAGGAGTCACACAGCATCCAGGTGGGGTTGTTCCGGATGGGCTCTGGGAGGGGAGGGGGTGCCTGAGTCTATGCCCTGTGGAAGGTCTGATGGGAGCCAAGTGGGAGTGTCTTGTGAGACCGTGGAATGCAGCATCACTAGCCCACCCTGAACAGCCACTCGCATCTCCAGCCCCACCCCACCAGCAAAGAGCCTTCTGAGACGCTGGGCAAGAGTGGAGGGCATCTGTTTGTCTGAAGCCCCTCATCTTGGAAACATCATAGCAACCTGTCTCTGAATGTGTGTCTGAATAGTGGCACAGCTCCCCTGTCACCTCACTCGCGCGCGCACACACACACATACACACACATGCCTGTCCAAACTCAGGCCTTCACCCCAGAGATGGTTAGAGGGCTAGATGGTAGCATCTGCATCTGAGGCTGAGCGGCATTCCCCTGTCTGCACCAGCGGAGGGCTCTCGTGTCCCAGAGAACAGCTGTGCTTGGAGGAGTCCAATGGCAGTGGTGCTCCTAATGGAAGGGAGTGAGAGAGGTAGTGGGGCTGCTGAGGAAGATTTCTGCGTCATCTGACCACACTTCCTATCCATGATTAAAACATACCTCCCTGGGAGGAGGTGAGGTCCCTGACCCAGGAGATGTGCAAGCAGAAGGAATGGCTTCCACGCTCCTTCCCTGAGTCCTGAGATTATAAAACTGTATTTTTAGGATCTTGTGAGCCGTGTGGGGTGGGGCAGTGGAGATTAGGGGCCCTGACTCAGTCTGAGCCTGGAGACCAAGTGCTAACTGAGGTGATGCGGCCCCTCCACCCCACGGCCTGTGGACCTGAGGCAGCTCTGCTCTGGTTCCTACAGCCTGAGCTGTCCCCTCTCTCCCCAACCAGCCTGGAGTCCCCGAGGACAGGGCCTGGATCTCTTCTCCATGGCCAAGCTGAGCACAGTATTCAAACAGTTTATTAAACAGCTACTATGTGCCAGCCACTGCACTGGCATTGAGGCCCCCACTCACAATTGCAACAGACAAAAGGGATGCAGAGTGATAAATGCCCTGTTTGGCAGTGCAAGGGAGCTATGGGATGAGGAGGAAGAGGGGAGGGGAGGCGAGAAGACTTCCCAAAGGACGTGCCGCAGCACGTACCAGACCACTCACATCACGTCAGATGAGAAGTTGAAAAAAGGTCAGGGTGCCACGGAGGTTGACAAACGTAGTGCCAGTTAGCCCCTGGTACTAATGAACAGTTTTCTTCATTTGGACCAAAGTGCTGCCCGCACTCTGACTTCTGGCGAATGGGAGAAGCATGTGGGACAGAAGCAGCATTGCCATTAACCAGTGTGGCGGCTGAGGTGGGAAGAGCCGAGGTAGCTAATGGCAATGACAATGGGGTGATTGATTTCTCTCCTCCCCTGCCTCCTAGCCACCGCATCCTCCGACTCTGTTTGCCTTTTCAGTGGGATCTTTCCTGGAGAAAGAAGGACACGGGGAGGGGAAAAGCTCCTATGAGAAGCCTGGGGGAAGAGGAGGAAGGGTCCCGGCTCCTCTTCCTGCCCAATTTTGTTATGCTACAGCCAGACCCCTGCTGAAGCCTCATGTTTTAGAGGGCGGGCATTGCCCGCATGGGACAGAAGCTTAGGCAACAGTCCTCGTGTACTTTTGTCCACTCAGCTGAGCACAGAGAATCGGCCGCAAAGCTACCAAGTGTGGATCATGGTCCAGGTGCCAGCTACCGCTGAGAGAGCTTGCATACATAATCCCATCATCCCCACCTCCCTAAGGCCCCCTGAGATATGTACTGCTCTTATGCCCATATTGCTGATGAGAAAACTGAGGCTCAGAGACATGAAGTCACTTTTTTCAAGGTTATAATCAGCTCCTTCAGCCGTCACTCTTAACCACCGGGCAACACCACATCCATGAGAGACAGTTTGCGAGAAGAGCTTAGAGGGACAGGAAAAGACTCATGCCTTCACCCTGGAGGATCAGGGAGGGTTTAGCCTCTGAGCTGGACTTCTAGGGGCAGGTGGGATTTTAGTAGGTGAAAGTATAGTGAGTCTAGGGGCAGAGACGGGGACCGTGCTTTGTGCCTCGGGACTGGCCAGTGTTATATGGAGCACAGGTAGTAGGAGAAAGAAGCAGATGAGACCAGATGGGTGGATGCTGGTCAGATGACGCACGGTATTGCAGAGGACTTCACCTTTGGTGCAGGAGGGAGCCTAGGGGAGCTTGTGAGCAGAGGAGCTCAGCTTTGGGGCACAGAGTCTCTGGTGGCAAAAGGAGGGGTTAGGAGGCTACTGTAACTGACCCAGGTCAAGTGGAGGCTGCGAGAGCAGAAGAGGGCATGGATGCATTTGTAACTGACAAGACTGGGATGAGACAGGGAAGAGGGAGGATTCAGGGACCACACTAGGAAAATGCTGAGCACAGTAGAGGATATGTGGACTCTGAGGAGCTGGAGGGACATCTGAGTGAAGATGTGGAGAACGCAATTGGCTGGATGAGGAAGCCCAGGCTAGTGCCTTGGTCTGGAGACAAGGTATTCAGGAGTTCTTGTGTGGTTAGCTAACAGCTACAGGTAGCAAGTGTGGGAGACTTGGTCAGAGCCTTGTTATTCTTACCCAGAGACTGTTTCCAGATGCAGCAATGGCCAAGGGAAGGGAAGAGACTTGTTCAAGGCCACACATGCTCGTCCATGGCAGAACCCAGTTAAGTGTCCACGTGTCCGAGTCCCCTCCAGTGTTTTCCCCCACCTGGCGCAGGTTCTGTGTGTCTGTACTGTCATTTGACTTGTGTTAACTCATTAATCTTTACACACACCCAATGACAGAGACATAGTAGTATCCTCATATTACACATGGGGAAACTGAGGCACAGAGAAATTAAGTGACTTTCCCAAAGTCACACAGCTTATAACAGAACAAGGATTCTAACTAAGGCTCTGCTGCCTCTGAGAAAGCAAATCTGATGGGTTAAACAGAGAAGGAATTTGTTGAAAGGCTATCGGGGAGCTTACAGAATTACTGGGTGGAACGGAGAACCAGAACCAGAAATGGGGTCCCCAGCCAAGAACTCAGGGCAGAGCTGGCCCAGTGAGGGAACCCCTACTCTCCCTGAGTGGGCCCTGACAACGCCACGAGCCCTGGTCACCAGATGGGCCATGGCCCTGCTGTCATCACTGCCTTGGGTTCTTAAGCTTCCTGCAGTGGTCCCCAGGAAACCTTCTGCCCATCTCCATTTTGTGGGCCCCCAGCTCACTGATTTCCTCTGGGCCAGTGCATCTGTTGAGGTGGGGGGAGTGTGGAGCTTTGGGTCCCACGCTCCAGCTCTGGCTACAAGGGAGCCTAGAAGGTGAGGCCCTGGCATTTCAGCCCTATGGCAGGAGGTGTTCTCTGCCTCTCCCAGGTTTCCCCGAGCCCATATGGGAATCAGGTTCAAATTCTGGGCCACCCAAAACTATCATAATGTCCATACACAGAACCTGGGGCAAGTCCCACCCCCTTCCTGGGCCTCAGTCTCCCTGTCTGTAGGGAGAAGGGAAGTGGATTAGCCCAGCAGTGGTCTGGCCGGAGGTGGGCACTGTATTCCATTTTCCTCCCACCTCTCACCTGTATTCCACTCCTGTGCCCATCTCTATGTGCGTGTCTCTCTCTGTGTTGCTCTCTTTGTCTCCATGGCTCTATCTCTGTTTCTATTTCTAGGTTTGGTTCTATCTCTGTCTCTGGGTGCATTTTCTCTCTGTCTCTTTCTGTGTGTATGTCTCTGTGTATTTCTCAGTCTCTATCTTGTTTTCTATCTATGTGATTCTCTTTCCCTCCCTCCCTCCCTCCATCTTCCCTCTCCAGCTCCCTTCCTTCCTCTCTCTCTCCTTCCCCCTACCCCTCTCTCCATCCCCCCTCCCTTCCTGCCTTCTCCCCAAATCCTCTATCTCTCCCTCCTCCCATCCCTCATTCTATCTGCCCTACTCAGGCACCTCCTCTTGCCTGTCCCTATGGTCCTCGTGGCTGCAAAGAGGGTTCCGCAGCCTCGTGGACAGGGTCATTTTCCTCCTGCGGAATCACTAAGCCCAGCCCGGCTCAGCCTCGGCTCCTTGACCTCAGGCTCACAGGACCATGTCCTGCTGAGAATGGCAGGCCCATCAATACTGAGGCATCTGCCAGGACAGGGGAAGAGATGCCTCACCTAACCCAACCCTTTGGGGAGGACTGGGGGGTCTCCACTTCCCAGAACCCCAGTCTAGAGACATTCTGAAGCCCTAGTTGTGTTAAAATGGAAACACATAAACTAGGTGGTCTCCAGCCACAGGGGTCTTCCCACTGGGTCTGCCTGCTTGTGCTCAGGAACCAGGGGTGATGAGAAAGGCTGAGCCCTGTCCTCAGAGAGCCCCAGGCTGCTTAAAGACCAAGCTCACACAAATCAACCATCAGGGATTGGAAAGATGGGTTTGGTGGGCACTAGAGCATTCCTGGAAGGCTTCCTGGAGAGGGTGGGAGCGGTTCTTGAAGGTCTTGAAGCAGTGGGGACATTACATTTGTTGAGGACAGGCCTGGTGCTGGGGTGGAGCCTCAAGGAGGGTCCCAGGTAGATGGCCCCCTGGGTTGAGGAATAGAAGCTGTGACTCCAGGAACTCAGGTCTGCATTCCCAGTCCCCAGTGAGACCCAACCACACCCTGACCCCTGAAGCCCAAGGGTCAGCAGTGACCCTGTGTGTGAGAACTGTCCCCTGCTGGGAGAGAGGGAAAGTGGGACAGGCATGACCATCACTGAGGGTCTGGCTGAGGGAAGGAGGAGGAAAGAGAGACAGAGCAGAAAGGATGCCCCTCTAGCCATCCAGACACCTGAGAACTTCCCAGCTGTGAGGCCTTCTGTGCTGAGTTCAGCCCTCCCCGCTCCTGCTGCTTAAGGCTGGGAAATGACTGGACCAGAGAGGAAAAGACACTTGCCCAGGGTCCCACAGAGAGCCAGGGCCCTGAATAGCCTCAGCAGGCTCTGGGAGCTCTCAGCCCATGCTCTAGCATTTTTCCACCTCTGCGTGCATGGGGCGCAGACAGCTGAGAAATGTAACAGTGGAGTCTCAGCTGTCCCTCTGCTTAAGGACCCTTCATCTCGGGGAAGACCAAAGATGCAGCCACCCGCTACTTTCCCTCGCCCCTTCCCCAGGAATCCTCCACTTAATGTCCCGTTCCCTGTCCAGGTTCACCTTTTATTGGGTTTGTGGGTATGTTGCCTCTTCTCCACTAGAAAGAAGCTCTTCAAAGCGGCATAAGACCTGACCCAGCCTTCCAGGGGCTCCTGTGTTAGAGAGAGAGAGATTCTTAAAGAGAACTTTTTGCTATTTGCTCTTAAGTGAAATAGCACAGCCAAGGCTGTAGGAGTACATGGGAGGAGGTTGATTCCAAAAAAGAGGGAGAAGCAAGTTGGGAAGACTTCATGGAGGAAGTGCTGGGGAGCAGGGCCTTGAAAAATTGGGCGAGTGATGTGTCAGGTGGAAGGGAGGGTGGGAACAGAGGTGGAGAGGGAATAGGGCCGGATCATGGAGGCCTTGAATGGCAGGGCGTGGGCCTCGGTTCTGCTAGCATTAGAGCCCCAGCTGCTTGTCCATAGCGTCATGACGCAGGACTGGAGTACTCTGGAAGGATGCCGCTTGATGGTCAGGATGTACCATCTAAATCTGAATCCAGATTGGCTGGGAACTTTGACTTTGTCCTTCCCCTTCCCTCCCTCCTGCTACTGAGTCAGAGGCTGCAGCATCCTTCCCTGCCCACTCCCCCCACACCCTGGCAACCCCAGTAGGGTCTGGAACCCCCAGGGCAAATCGCCACCCCCAGTGACTCTCAGGAACCACCCCAAAGGACCCCAAATGCAGTTCACCCACCTCAAACCAGGTGCCTCAGAGTCTGGCCAGAATTTCCTTTCACAGCTCCTGCAGGGGTGGGGCTGGAGGCGAGGAACAGCAGGAAGAACCCAGACCCAGCTTCAGGAGAGCTCACCTAAGTCCTGGCTGTGCCGCGGTTCACTGAGTGCCGGGCAGCTCCACCCCATCTAAGTCTCGATTTCCTTATCTGTGTAAAGGACACAGAAAACATGCTAACCTCATGGGGCCCCGTCACGACTAGGAGACGACGCTGCCTAGGGCTCCCCGTGCCCAGCTAGGCTATTGTCAGCAAGGGGAGGAGAGTGAGGCCTAGGGTCTGGAAGGAGGAGCAGTCGTGTCTCCGGGATCAGGTCCTTGAGGGTCCCACTCCCACCGAGGATGGTTGTCCTTCTGAGGTCGTGTGGCCTTCTGTTGTCCCTGAGAGGCACCAAACTGTGTGGTCTCTGGGTGGTGTCTTGGGAGGGGGCGGTCTGTCTACACTAAGAGGGTCTGATCCCCAAAGGCCTCTGGAGAGAAGCAGCCCCTTGGCCCCCAGAGACCCCTGTGTTAACAGGAGGACTTAGGACTCTGCCAGCCAGAGATGTCTTCACCGCCCTCCCCACTCGCCCACCCCCATCACTTCACAGAAACGATGGTTGGGAGCCAGTTCTAATCCTGCTTGTCTCACCTTTGGGCAGGGTTTTCTCCTCTATGGGCCTCCGTTTCTCTGTACAGGGTGGGCGGTGAGCTGGGTGAGTTGTCGTGGCCCCTTCCCCTGACATCCTCCACCCCACGGCAGCCTCTGCCGCCGGGTTCCTTCTCTCCGCCTCCCTCCGCTGGCTGGCGTCATGGCGACGAGCTGGTTGAGCGTTGCTAGGCATGACTGGAAGGAGGGAGCCCTGCACAGTAGGGGCTGGAGCAGGGGCAGGCACCTCCTCCCACTTGCCCCTTCCCTGGGGAGGCCAGTGATCTCACACAGTGAGCTGGATTCCACTCACACCTCTTCCCTTTTTCGTGGGCCCACTGTGGTCTCCATGAATCTGCTTTGTGCCTCCCTGACTCAGTTTCCCCACTGTCTGCTCTAAGTGTGGACATTTACCCCTGCCATACCTACTCAAGGACGGAGGGGCATCATGGGTGAAAAGCCCTTTAGAAATAGAGAGCTGAGGGTTTGGGGAGGTGCAGAATGGACAAGGGGGTCTGCAGAGCAGTGTCCACACAATACTGAAGATATGGGAAAGAAGTTCCCTTCTCTCATCCCAGATGTCACGAGCAGGTGGCCCCGAGGAGGCCCTTCCCAACCTGATGACTGGGTTGGTGATAGCAGATTCCCGATCTCTCAACCCAGCAGGTTGGTCCTGAGCTTGGCTGAGCATCACCAGCTGCCCCCACCAATGTGCGGTGATTAGATCAAGACGGGAACCGTTCAAGCTTAACTCAGGGAGACGCACATTGTTTGGGAAGCTCAGGGAGACTGTGCTGTTGGCACCATGACTGTACCGTGTTTCCCCAAATGGTCTCTTAACTGGAGGTGAAAAGTAATTAGTCATGCCCACAGTATCACTGCCTAGTCCAGGCAGTAGAGATTTTTCCCACAAAAGAAAAGTGACCTAAGGTGTAGGTCGCAAGCCAGACAGGAAGGAGGTAGCTAGGTCTGCAGTAGTCCCACTGCAGGGGAAAGCAGTAAGGGGATGGAGGGTGGCATATCTGGCCCTTTAGGCATTTTCTGCTCTGGGGGTCCAGGCACTAAGTGGCTAGGACACTGCAGAGGTGGCACAACTGACTACATCTTCTGGAACACAGGGTAGCAGGGAGAGCCTCTCCCTTCCAGAAACACTGACTCCAGGATATCCCATGAGAAAGTGTGTCCTGGGGGAGAGAGATCTATTTCTGCCCCTTCATTGCTGGTGACCCTGGATATGTCTCCCTCTTTGGGTCTCTTTAGACCAAATGAAGGAGAAGTTGCCTCGCCCTCTTAAATTCCCAAGGAGATGCCTGCTGACTCAGTTCCCAATTTACTTTCTTGCCTGGAATCTGGAGGATGCTGGCCACAGGTTTGCTATTTCAGATGGACACCCCTACCCAACAAGGGTTGGACTTACAGTGTCAACACTTCTGGCAGTGGGGCTCAGCCTGCCCATGGCATGAGTGTGAGACTCAAGATGCTCCTGCACGTGGGACAGTTTTGCATTTGCCATGCAGCTTGGCAGAGCCTGGGCATCCAAGGTGACAAACTCTCCTCTTGGCCCACCCTGAGCCTCTCATTCTCATTTGGAGTTCCCCGGTAACCTAGACAACAGCACCACCTCGGTCCATCCTGAGCCCCTGTGTGCACAGCTCTGTGTAGCCCTTAAGAAAGGGCCAGAGGTGACCTAGGCCTTGCCACCCCTACTCCTTAGCTACCTGGGAAGGCATGACCCCTTTACAGAAATCAATGAGAGAACAATACCGACCCAGCATGAGCTAAGAGAAGTGAGCAGCTGACCCTCCAGGGGCTGGAGCAGTTATGGAAGCACCTGGAGGTACTAGGACTGAAGCTGGGCATTGAAGAGGGTCATGGATTATCTTGACCTTCTTGGCCTGGGCCCAGGGCTATGGGTTGAATGGGCAGAGCGGGGAGGGCCAAGTCTTAGGCGCTCTCCAAGGTCCCCCACCTGCGTTCATGGTGTGAAGTGGGCAGCGGTAGCACTTTGCTGTCCGTGGTGCTGAAAGTTTCAGTCCTGCACATGACCTCATCCCTTCAGTAAATATTGCTTCTGGCCCTTCCCATCACCCTGTCAGCACCCTCCCACCCTCACTTCTTGTCATCCTCTTTCCCGACAGCCAGTGACCACATTGCTGCTCCTCCACCACATTCCCACTCATCCCCATGCCCAACCTGTCTCTGGCACTCTCTCCCTCATAACCACCACCAAAAAATGGTCCCTCATGGTCCCCATCTCCCATATATTGCCAGTTCGACTATCAGAGATAGAAGTGCCAACCCCGGGAGTGCTTGAAAGTGATGTATGGATGTCTGGGGTTGTCACAATGGCTTGAGGGTACTACTGGCAGTTAGCAGATTGAAAAGTCCCACACAACAAATACTTGACCCACCTGAGATGCCAATAGCATCACTGAGAAGCAGTTTACATTACTTTTTCTGAGTGGGGAAAATGAGGCCGAGAGGGATGGGATTTAGCCAAGGTCACTTAATCAGCCAGAGACAAAACTACAGCTAGAATTTAGGCTTCCATCTTCTCCCAGCCAGGCTCCTGGACCTCTCAGGTGACTGCCCAAATCAGAAGCTCTTGTCAAAGTGTCAGCATCTGAAAGGGACAGAGCAGATTGTAATGAGGGCTTTCAACAGACCAGGGCCACTCTGGGGGCAGAGTCCTGGCACACTGCAGGGGATAGAGTCCAGGCTTCCCAGACCACAGAGCTCTGGAAGAGAAGACCCTGCCTGCATCATCCAGACCCTAATGCCCCTGGCAGACTACACTGCACACCATTGGCATCGATCTTCAGCGGAGGCACCTGTGTTGCTGTGGTAACAGGCACCCACCTCACTACATCCACCCCCACAGTTCTGGCCTGGCCATGTGCCCTCAGACTCTCCGTGCCCATCTTCCTGCGGTTCCCAAGGGGGACTCTTCCTGTCTTACATTCTCCTGTCCAAGGCTGTGCCTGAGGGCTCAGTGTCCTCATTAGCTAGCTCCCTCGAAGTGCTGGGAACATCTCTCTTCCAGTCCCCTGTTTCCCAGTGTCTATAGCCAGAGCCTCATTCCCAGGCATGGCTGGGCCCCCAGAGGGAAGCCTCCTCCCACCACTACATCCCACATCTCAGACCCTGCTTTCCAAGGTTTCAACAGACCTGAGTCAATTTGATTCAGCCCACATATACTCAATGGCTCACTCCTGAGCAGGGATCTGTTGACTCCAATATGGTTTCTTCCTACTTGTCTGTCCCCAGGGAGCTCAAGTTCAGTAGCAAAGAGAGGAAGGATCAATTCTAAAGAATGAGACTTATAGTGAGTTATGGCAAATGCTCTAAAAGAGATTTTTCTTTTTCAAACTATGTTGTACAATAGTGGATTGTGAAGTAAATTTAGTGGGTTGTGACTAGTATTTGTATATAGAATAAATATAATTCATTAGAAAGTAATAGAAAGAAAAATATTATAGCTGTGGTCAAGATAAATTTCACTTTGTGAAACTGGATTCAGTCATGGGAGCGGTGTGTGTGTGTGTGTACTGGACTGTGAGATGAAATGGATATGTGGCTGTAGTTCAAGGGCAATAGAGTGTGAAGACCTATGTTTCAAGAGATGGGAAGACATAGAGGAGGTGTTTAGAGGGAAAAAGAAGAGATTACTTAATACCTTGGGTGTTGGGGAAGCCTCCAGGAGGAGGTGGCATTAGAGCTGGGGGTTAAAAGATAAGTAGGAGTTTGTAGGACTGTGTCCATGAGTAGAGGGTGTCTCAAGGGGTGGTTCAGTACGGAGCTCGGTGTGTGCCAGGCCTGCTGGTGTAAATGTCAACTGCCATGTGGAGTGGTAGAGATGGGTCAGGAAAGTTCGGCTGGGGCCCAGGTGCCAAGGGCCTTGAATAGCACACCAAGAAAGTCGGACTTTATTCCCAAGAGCAATAAAAAGCTGCTGATGGCTTTTATTCAGAAATCAGCATGATCACTCTGGCAGTGGGGGTAAAGGATAGAGAGTCGAGGGGAGCAAGAGATGAAGCCAGGAGGCAAGATAGGAGGGTGTTGTGCCAGTGCAAGGTTACTAGAGAGTGGGTGGAAGGGTGGGCAGGAGAGGGATGGACTCCGGAAAAAGAAAGAGGAGACAGAATCCACAGAGCTTGGTACCCCAGGGGCATTGATGTGAGGGATCAGAAAGGTCTCAGATCTGCAGCATCTCTATCCTGACCCCCTCCTTTCCGCAAGCCCGCCCCGTGGTCAGTACCACCACAAGATATCATACTTGGGAGATGAGTATTCTGAGGTCTTGTCCTCAGGGAGCCCCACACTGATCTGAGACACCGAACTCACCCACCTGAACAACTGAGGCCAGGTCATGAGCAAGGGCTGGAATGTGGGGCTCAGGCTGTCAGGACTGAGAGGGTTGGGGGCATTGGGAAGCTCAGGAGAAAGAGACTCGTGAGATGCAAGCAATCAAAGAGGCCTTCCTGGAGGAAGGAGCTTAGCACTGACTTCAGAAAAGCTAGACAACATCTAGGAACACATTCAGAGAAGATAAATTTTTCTGCCCTTTGAACCATAGCCAAGATCAGGGTCTGTCTCACCTCACACAGGCCTGTTGAGAAGGACTCTAAATCCCCATCAGGGAGGGACTGTTCATTTTACAAAATCACCCACCCTCCCAAAATGCCTTTACATTGGTCCCGTTGGCTTCACCCCATACTCTGTCCTTAAGTTCAGTAACATCACTGACCCTATGCATCAAATTCTCTTAACACACAACCTTTCTTTCTTTCTCTTAACATACCACCTGTAGGAAAACAATCCTGTAGAGGGAGAAAACCCAAGTGGGGAATTGGGTGCCATGGTCAGGGGCTAGGAGCTAGTGTCCTCACATTGGGGTCAGAGTCGGTGTCAGACCAGCATTGGCCTGACTGACTCACACTTGGGCCAGGGACCTGCCAGAGGCAGGCCTCGCTGACAGGTGACAGGCCCAGGAGGCAGGAATAGGCCAGTAAAAATCCCGAATTTGAAAAATCTATAAGCTCAGAGCACCAAATTAAAAAACAATTAGGCTAATAGAATCTCCCCCATTGTTTCTGCTCTTCTGCAAGTGCTCCTTCATAACTCCATTGCTTTTAACTCACTGTTAGCTCAGCGGAAGTGGATTTTTAAAGTAATTATTTCAGAACTCATTGCTTCCAAAAACAATCTAAGGTTCCCCCTTCAGCTCTGTGACTCTGTGCTCTGTGAGCTATTTTTTAAAAATTAGCTTTATATTGTGATTCTAATGTAAGCCCAAAAGAAAAATCCACAAACAACTGCCCATTAGCCAGAGAGCAGAACGCTGGTACAAATTATCCCCAAACAATAGACTGTTTAGAATTTTTAAGTAAGCGGGGGAGGTAGGGTACATAAGACAGCAAAATGCAGAGCAGAGGCTGGCAGAGGGCTTTGGAGGTATCAGGTGTGAGGCATTCCTCTGGCTGGAAGTGACGGTGGGCTACCTGGAGAGCGTGGCTTAGGAGCTAGATCTTGACAGTCAAGCTAGGATTTAAAGAAAATATGCGCCTTCCTTGAACTTCATACATCCCCCTTCAATAAAACCCTCACTTCAGTACATCAGACACTGATGCTCTGAAATGTCTTTTCCCACATCACATTCCAACTTTAACACAGAGCCAGGTTCTCAAACATTTAGAGATCACATGCTGGTCTCCCAGGCAGCCGCAGCTCAAGGTCAGCAGCACAGTCCTGTTTCCCTATATTGCTGTCATTCCTGTACTGCTACTCAGTAGCCTAGGGGTTAGGAACATAAACCCTGAAGCCAGACCTTCTGGGTTTGAATCTTCTCATCTTTGTATCCTTGGCAAGCTGCTTGATCTCCCTGTGCCTCAGTTTTCTCATCTGTAAAATGGGTTAATCTCAGTACCTACTCCATGGGGTTGCCTGAGGATTGAATGGACGAGTGTAAACAAAGCAGTTAGAAGAGGACCTGCTACAGGGCAAACACCTGCTGTATAAATAGTGACTATGGTGAAAGTGGAGGTGCCGATACTGGTGGGAAAAGTATGGATCTCATGAGCATAAAATGATTGCGATTAGGATGGAAACTCTTCGGCATGCTGAAAGCAGTGAATCTTCAGCCACATCCCAGGGCTCACCGTGGGGTTCAGTTTCAAACAAAATTAAAGGAAGTGTACAAAATGCTAGTCAAAAATTGTATCAAAAATGGGTTTTATCATGCCTCTTAGCTACCATGAGTGGTAAGGCTTTTGTGCACTTTTCACATGAATGACTTTCACGTGAACGTTCAGACGTGTTTCCCGGCCTAGAGAGGCTGAGACATAGGGACCTTATCCTGTGGGCACCAGGAAGCCAGGGAGTGTTCTTGAGGAGGGGAGTGACCCGCCTCTTGGTGCATCTTTTGTAGGGAATGCCTACCGAGAGTGCTTGGAGAATGGCACCTGGGCCTCACGGATCGACTACTCACAGTGTGCGCCCATTTTGGATGATAAGGTGAGAAGCTCCCACCTGCCTCACCCCTGGTCCTGTACAGGTAGTAGGACTCAGATTCAGCACAGAGGATGCCAAGGGTGGCAGAACCAGTCCTGTGTCACCCACCCACCCCTTTCTTGCACCTCTTGCCCTCACCCTATGTCCTGCCCTGTGCTCAGTGACACTGTGGTGGGGTAGAGAAGGGGACGTGGAAGCCCACCTTCAGGAGAGCTCAGCTGGTGGAGGACATCAGCAAGGTGGCACATGACACAAGAAGGGGATGACCCTGTAACCAGTGCCTCAACATCTAACAGGCAGTGTGACTTCCTTCCTCCTCTGGGCCTCAGTTTCCCCATCTGGCATTCTGATTCTATGACTCCACATGGAAACAAGTGCAGCCCCCAGAAGGGCAGTCCCCACGGGAAGCTGGGTCCCACTCAGACCTCACCAGCCCCCCTTGCTCTGGTGCTGGATTCTGTGTTATCTGCTGTGCCAGCCTCCTTCCTCTTGAAGCTTCGCCTCATTCCTGACCCCAAATGATACATCCCACCCCCATCCCTCTCCTCTTTTGCCCATTACAGCCCCCAGTGGGGCTGAAACTTTTCCCCAAAAGAAGTCCAAGTTCAGAGGAAAAATATTTGTCTGTCCTGAGAAAGTGATTCTACAAAATGTGAGCCAAAGGGGGTCTGCAGTGAGGGCCACAAGAATGACAAGTGGGACGGGTCATAGAGGAGAGAAAGAGGACCCCTCCTGCCCTCTGCCCTCACCTCTTCATCTCACAGCCCCTCTGAGCAGTGGCAAACCAAAGTGGGTATAGGGTGGCGGGATAGTGTGACCTGGCAGGAAGGAGTATTTTATCGTTGCCTCTGTTAAGAATTGCCAGCATGTGGTGATAATAAAAAGCGGACTGATTTTATTTGGTCTTAATATTGCTCTTAAAATCTCTACAGATAAGGTACCCCCTCACTGCTGCACCCAGGGCAGACTGATCCCAAGGCATCCCCAGACCTGCCATAGGTCGCTGCTTCTGAGACAGGAGGACGGGTTGGCTCCATTATACAGATATCAAAACTGAGTCCCAGAGATATAAATCAATGCACCCTCAGTTGCTCAGCCCATTAGGGTGTGAGCTGAGATGAAACACAGGTGTAGCAACTCCCATTCCAGAATTAAAAAGAAAATAGAATCTACATACCCACATCTCTGGCATAACTCAGAATACATTGTGCTCAAATCTGCCCTCCAATTGCACAGGGGACACCTGACCACAGCCATTTATACCAAGAGCCACGCAGGGCTGACAGGAGAGAGCTCTGGGTGCCAGGTGTGGTGGTGACCCTTGGAGCCTCTTCTGCCCCCAGGGTCAGGACGCACAGGGTGGCCATTGCTAGAGTGCCTGGGCCACCCTCCACATGCCCCAGGCCTGTCTGCCCGTTGTCTGTCTGTCTGTCCAGCAGAGGAAGTATGACCTGCACTACCACGTCGCACTCATTGTCAACTACCTGGGCCACTGCGTGTCTGTGGCAGCCCTCGTGGCTGCCTTCCTGCTTTTCCTGGCCCTGCGGTGAGTCCACCCCGCCCCTGCTTTTTCTCTGCCCTCCTCCCACGGCACCCCCCTTCACCTCTCCCATTCTCAGCTCCTCTCTGGGGTCCCTGGAGCCAACGGACAAAAGGGGCTTGGGGAGGTGCCTGGGCACTGACCGCTGGCAGGCATGCAGGAGGCAAAAAGGGAGCCAGCTCTGGGAGACCCAACCGTGGTCACCACAAATGGGAATTTGGCTCCTGGTGCAGCCCTGGCTTCACCCCAGGCTGAGTCTCTCCCTCACCTGAGGAGGGGGTGGCAGGGGGCACAGGCCCAGCTGACCCATGACCCCAGCTGACCCCTGACCCCTGCCCCAACTGAGCTCTGAGCCCAGGTGCAGCCTGTCCCAGCTGACCCCTGACCTGGTCCTCCCACAGGAGCATCCGCTGTCTGCGGAACGTGATTCACTGGAACCTCATCACCACATTTATCCTGCGAAATGTCATGTGGTTCCTGCTGCAGCTCATCGACCATGAAGTGCATGAGAGCAATGAGGTCTCTGGGGAGAGGTTTGGGGCCGGACCTGGAGGGCTCTGGGCTCTGGGGGCCCCCATCTCTCTTGCCCAGTCCTCGCGTGCAAACCTGAACCTGAGCTCACCTGCACCCAATCATTGTCCTTCCAGAGCCAGGGGTGGGGGAATGGGGCTCCAGGCCGGGGTCTGGGGAGCGGCACAAATCTGACACCAGTCTTTGGTTTATCCTGTTCCACTCCCCATCTTGTGACTTCAGAACCTCCCAAAGATTCCTTAGAGAAAAGGAGGCTGAAATTAACCTCTGTGGAGCTTTAGATCAATTCATTCCAATGAGAGACCTGTAGGGATTTCGCCCCCATTATACAGACATGGAAACTGAGGCTCAGGGAGGTTAGATGACACTGTAATGATGCCTCTACATCTGGGCCACCAGGATCTTGAGCAGGCCAGCCCGTTAGCTGCCCACGGTGGATTTGTGTCAACCACTGTTGTACTGTGTCCAAGTCATAAAACCAGAGCCCAGAGTGGAGCCATGCACAGAGCTCTTTGGCCCACCATTAGAGACTGCTCAATACATCGTCTTTGGATGGCTAGACCTGAGCACACTCCCAGCCTGGTTTGACGCTTCACTTGGCCCCATGTTGAGCCCTGCCTCAGCACCAATGGAATTCAGTCAGTTTGGGGTGCCCTGCAGCCCAATGTTGGCTTGTACTGACAAGGCATTGTTAACTTGGAGAAAAAACAAGATTGGGAGGAGGGGATCTTTTGCATTCCACCTCAGCAGGACTTTCTCAGAACAGAGGAGACAGATGGCCGCATGGGGCCCAAGATCAGGGCTGGGACCATGGAGGAAAGTCACGGAGGCTGTGATCAGCTCAGCTGATTGATTATCTGACAGCCCGGCTGTTAGAGCCGGACAGAGAGGCACTGAGCTGTCCAAGGGGACAGTCAGCTCCCCATCACAGGGCTCCTCTAACCACCAATCCCCACATCCTCAGCTCTGAGGGTGCCCTGGTGACGAACCCCTGGGAAAGATGGCCAGGTAGGGTCATCTGAGAAGAGCTCTGGCCTGAGGCCAGACCTGGCCGTGGCCCACGGTGGCTCTGGGCAGGCTTGTCCCCTGAGGGAGGGGTAGTAGCCCTGCTCAGAGGGACAGGGACAAATCCCCCTCAGCTGAGAAGGCAAATGGCACCAACATTCATTTCTTGGCGCCTGCCTTTGCCACCTCCATCTTCTTGAACCAACCTGCAAGATGGGATTATTCTTTTCTCTGCAGCACAATGAGGTTCAGAGAGGTATGGCCAGTTGCCAGAGGTCCCGGTGTAAGGAAGTCTCCCTCCAGAGACGGCAGTGATCACACTAAGCCCAGAATCTCCTAAACCCAGAGATTTGGGAGGATCACCTCCACCGCTGCAGCTCACCTTCACAGACCCTGTACTAGTTCAATAACAATTGTCTTTTAATTGTCTCACTAATCTTTTTCTATATGAAATTTCATAGTCCATCCCGAAATGGAAACCAGTCTGACTCGCTGTGAATTGAAGGTGACCCTCAAAAAAAAGTGACGGTGAAACACGACAGTGCTATTCAATTCTAGCCTCTCCCTGCAGAAATCTCAGAGCCAGACACCCTCTTTCTTTTATGAAAAAGGAGATTAGAAAACACTGGGGAGAAGTCAGACCCCCTGGTACCAGGGGAGCCTGGCACTTTCTGAAAAAGTGAAAGAGAAAGGATGAAGCTTCCCAGAATGAGATTCGAGGGTGTTTAATGCCATGTCCATGACCCAACTCAAACGACCTCCCCTCCATCAGCGCCCAAACTGTGCACTTGGGCCTTGGCCCCAGGCAGCCACTGACTGCTGCCTGCCCCGTGCAGGTCTGGTGCCGCTGCATCACCACCAGCTTCAACTACTTCGTGGTGACTAACTTCTTCTGGATGTTCGTGGAGGGCTGCTACCTGCACACGGCCATCGTCATGACCTACTCCACCGATCGCCTGCGCAAGCAGCTCTTCCTCTTCATTGGATGGTGTGAGGGTCCTGGGGGGACCTGCAGGGTCTAGTGGGGAGAGGGTACTGCTGACAGGGTCACCTCCCTTTATCTTGGGTCCAAGGATGGGACCACATTCCTGTCTACCATCCCCAGGACAGTCCGAGGATGCAGCCACTCCCCTCCATGCTGGAGAGGAAGAAGCAAATAGTCCCTCTGAAAGGACAGTCCACAAATAGCCTTCCTCTTCTTGCCTGGAATGGCCAATCCAAAGACCTTTGTCTCTGGCTTCAAAAGAAAAGCTGGCCAGCTCCACTTCTCTATCAAAAAATCTCAGAAAATCATGCTGTCCCCTCATCTCTCTGACCTGCTTGGAGGGGATGGCTGAGAGTCAGGGAGGGATGGGGGCAAGGGTCTAGGGACAGGGCCCCTCAAAGTCATGGATGGCCTGCCATTAGATGATTGGAAACAAGATCCTAGCCCTTTGTGGTCCCCCCCACGCTGTGTTCTACAAGAGGGGCTCCTGACCATCTGTCTGTCCACTGCAGCTGTGTCTGTCCTTCTTTCAGGCGTCCCCTGCCCCATCATCATCGCCTGGGCCATTGGCAAACTCTACTATGAGAATGAACAGTAAGTAAGGACAGGCCAGCCATGGGGCTCAGAGGGATGTTAGGACAGGTCAGCCACGGGGCAAGAATTGCAGCCACGCCAGGACAGTTCACTTTTCCATTGTCCTTAAATTGAGTAAATTTCCTTGGCACCCAGAGGTACTCATGCAGTAGGTGTCAAGTCAACTTTGTAGAATTGAGTTAGGAATCGTGGTTCCTTTAAGCAACCAATGCACGACCCCCTTAGCCTTTGGTAAGGCCTCCTCCTGGAGTTGGATGCGGCAAGTCTGGCTCCAGGCTTTCAGCTCAGAGGACCTCCAACTGTGGCATTGAGCGTCTCACAGATGCCCGGGCCAGGCCAGTGGAAGCTTGTTTTATTCTGGCATCCCAGTCTCTTCCTGGGGTGCAGTGTTTCACGCTGGGACCCTCTCTGCACTAGAGACTTTGAAATACTCAGCCTCAGCCCAGATGATGGCAATTCTGGCTGCAGGTCAGCCAGGGAACGGCGGGGAAGTTGGGTGCCACCAGCTGAGAAAACGGGGGACAGGAACGTCAGTCTCTGTATACAAATATTCAAGGGGTCTCTGAGGATGGAGAGAGCGGATGGGATTTGGGAGCAGGGGGCAGGAATGGCGTGGGTTCTAAGAGCCCAACATTAGGAAGAGCTCCTAACGATAAAAGCTGCCCAAGAGTGAGAGGGCTGCTTTGATAGGTAGTGAGCTTCGCATCAAAAGGGGTGTTCAAGCAAAGCAAAAAAAAAACAGTCCTGGGAGGCTGCAGGGGAGAATCCTACCTGAGGCAATGTGTACTGGCTGACCTCTGAAGTTGCAGAAGAGACAGAATTTCCTGAAGTCTGTGGGGCCCTTTCTGAGGTCCAGTAGGAGTTGCTGGCAGAGCCAGACTGGGTCCTGGGCCAGCCCTTCCCCCAGACCCTGAAGCTTCTTCACCCCCAGCATCCCCAAAGAATAACCAAGCCTCTAATAGCAACAAGCTTCCTTCCCTGGGTGAATGAGGCCAGGGATCGGGCTAGGAGAAGGCTCCCGCCTCCACATCTGCTGCTTTGTGCGTCTGAGTGCCTGGCACAAGGAGAGGCGGGTTCCAAGCAATGCGGGAACAGGTGGTACAGGCGGTTGGGCCCTGGCCAGCGAAGGGGAGCCCAGCTCTCCATTCATGAGCCTCCTGCATGTCCAGCCCTGGGCCCAGCATCCTGGGATGGGGTGAGGGAGCAAGGAGGAGGAGGAGGAGACCCAGGGCCTGCCTCAGTCTGCCTGGGGAGACCAGACCCTCTATGTAGGGCAAAAGGCAGCCCAGGTATGAGCCAGGGTGGTCAGCTGTCCACCCAGGCTTCGGGGGAAGGAACAGCCATGGAGATTGGATCTCAGAAAGAGTCAAGCCAGAGGACCTTGGCCCCGAGGCTGCAGTGGTCCCCAGGCTGTGGTGCAGCAGGCCACTTACAGCCACTCCATCTTTGCAGGTGCTGGTTTGGCAAGGAGCCCGGTGACCTGGTGGACTACATCTACCAGGGCCCCATCATCCTCGTGCTCTTGGTAGGTCCTCAGTGGGAAGTGGGACAGGGCTGGGCACCAGGAGGACAGCAGAGGACCCACCCAGCAGAGATGCTGGGGAGGGACAGGGTCTGGATCGGTCCCCCCGCACAGTCTGTATGCACTACCCCGCTGCCTGGCGTCCCGCTCCCAGCTCTCCCTTCCTCATGCTCCATGCCCTGATGCAGCCCCCTCCCCTCTTTGGTCCTCAGGTTCTTTCTCTGGGCAGAGAAAATCTGACTGGCAGATTTCTAGTGCCTCCGACATCTGACATCCCCTTGCCAGGTACAAGCCAGGCAAGGGGGCAGCTGGTGGCAAAAGAAGGGTCTGCAGGATTCTGTTCAGCCCAGACCTACATCTCCTTCTACCTGCAGCGACCCCCTCCAGGGCCCAGCCCACCGCCCCCAGCCTGGAGCAGTGGGACGAATGAAGTGTAATGAGCAATTATTCCTTATCCAGCTCACTGCCCTTTGCCAAATGTATTAACATCTAAGGTATAATTGCCGCCATGTCTCTAAACCACAACGAGCTTTAATTAAGGTAGAGTTTAAGTAGAGGCTGCATTCTGCAAGAAAAACGAACCCATTATATATCATACGCTAAAAAAAAAAAAGACATACAAAAAAGCCCCATAAGAAATTGGCACTTACGTAAGACTTATTTCAGGCTTGTTAACTTCAGGCTCCTGTATGTACCACCTTCCTTAAAGGGCCACCTGCTCCCTGTGGGAAGCTTGAGAGGGAGCACGACCCCGCCCTTGCACACAGCAGGTGCCTAATGGGGGTTTCTTTGGTCTACCTTGGAGACAATGACTGTTTATCTCTTTTTATTTCCTTACTCTCCTCCCTTTTGTAACTTCCTCAGGGATTCATTTGACCCCCCATCTTTGGAGTGTCCTTGATGTATACGAACCGGAGATGACTAGGAAGGTTTTTTACCCACTGCCTGAAATTCCACCATCAGGGCTCCATTCATTTCAGAGATAGAAGCCAGTCCTTGTCAGCAGTCAGAGGGGGGAATCATTGTCCTTGGAGTCCTAGCTGCAATGAGTCACTGATTCCCCCCTCCACCAGTGTGAACGGAAACCCCATGAGACCCGTCCCCTCCCTGCCAGCTGCTGAGAGCCCATCCTGGAGGGAGAGGGCTTCTGATGAGCCTGGGACTCAGCCAAGGAAGGCTGGCTTGGGTGGGAAGCGAGCCCCCTCTGCAAAGATGTTGGACAGCAGTGAGGAAATGAACAGAGAAGGGGGACACGCTTGGAAGGCCCAGTGACAATACCCAACTCCCACCTCCTCTCCATGCCCCCTTCTCCGGTTCCACCCTCACCAAGAGCCCCGTGCTTGTCTTTCCCTTTGGACCCGGCCCACACCCAGCTATATGCATGGACAGGGCTTCCAGGTTCCAAGCTCAGCCCTTCCAGAAGCTCTGTCTTTATTACTTCCAATCCTCACATCCTCGATGCCTGGAAGTAGGGATGGTGCTCCCCGTTTCACAGATGAAGAACCTGGGAGATGAAACAGCTGCCCAAGGTCATCACTAATAGCTAGCTGAGCTGAGACTGGATCCCGCCATCCTTTCCTTTGGATACCCTGCTACCCCTGTCCTCCCCCAGCGGTCCACAGCTGTCTGAGAGACCCGTGCTCATTTCTGGGTTCTGGGAAGTGAGTTGGCTGGCTGGGTTTGCAGGAGGCTGTTGTCACTGTTGTTGGCGTGGGAAAGGCATGAGCTCAGTCCTTTCCATGAGTATTTGAACCTGTGTCAACCTTCCCAGACAGGCTCCGTGGCTATCCCCACTGGACGGACAAGGAAGCAGAAGCTCAGAAAGGTTAATTAAGTAATTTGCCCAAGGCCACGCAGATGCCAATTGGAATAGCTGGAATTAGAGCCATGCGACAAGGACTTGGCGCCAGATGTTCATGTGGGAGGTGGTCCCCGGAAACACAACGAGGGGTGGGAGTAGAAGACAAGGAAGGGAGGAAACCAATAAAGGTTAAGCGATGAGCAGGCTTCCCTGGGGCAACACGTAGAAGAGTCTCAGAACTGACCCCTGGTCAGGAAGCTGGGTTACTTACCCATACACTTCATGCCCCATCAGTGGAGGTTGTCCTGGGGACCTTGAATCCCCACATTTCCAGCTCCCTTCTCCCCATTTTCAGGCTGAGCTAGCTCCCCTGGCACCAGAGAAAGCCCCAAGCTGAGAACTGTCCCCTGCAGCTACAGGTGAATGATGTGTGGCACATGAGGTCTGTCCGGTGAAAGCCTTGGCTCTTTGTTCCACGGGTGGTGTCTTCCCCAGCAATATCCCGGCTGCCCCTGTTCCAAATGCAGCTCCCAGAGCCTCCACCTGCCACTGGGAATCTCGGGGGTGTGTCCAAGAGCTGCATTTGGAACAAGCACCTTTGATGTGCATACTCTAGTGGGAGAACCCTGGTGTCCAGGGGCCTTGTGAGCAGGGATGTGAGTTGTCTGGGCTTTCTCTGTGGCCCAGCCAGGGACCTGAACGCAGTAGGACTCAGGACTTGGGCCTTTGAGACTCACCAGGCTCCACAGATCCAGGTGGGCAAGCAGGCTAGCTATGTCGCTGGACTTGGTGAATGTGCGCTACAGGTAGCTGAGGCTGGGAGAGGTGGGGAGAGGGAGCTGAGATGTGATGGCAGCACCCCAATATCCAGAGCTGGAGGGGAGCGGAGGACACCCCTAAGGGCTGGGACTACCTCTCCTAGCCTGGGTTTAAAGGACAGGAGGAACCGTGTCTGAAGCCAAGGAGGAAGAGATATCAGTCCTCCTTCCTCCCTCCCTGCCCGCCTCTGCACATGCGCAGACAGGGAGGGTTTGGAAAGCAGGTGGGAGGGCGGTGTCAGCGGCTCCCTGGGGAAGGGAGGAGGGTGCCTGCAGTGAAGTGAGGTGGAGAAGATGTTGTAAAGGAAGAGGCTGGGAACCAAGCTCAAAAGGAAAGAGTGACTTTGGGGCTGCACAGACCAGCCTGAGGTGGGGTGAGAGCAGCATCGCCAACTCCTGCCTAGGGTGAGCAGAGGGGACAAGGCCTTGTCTCCCAGACCCTCCACGCCAGCCCCTGTCCCTGCTCTTGCCTCAGCACATGGAACAGCGCCCTGTAGCCCAGAGGTGCTCAGCAATTGCTTATTGACTAGATGGATGGGTGGTTGGATGGTTAGTGGATGTATGTACGTTACCTGTTGAATAAGTGGGTGAGTGGGTGGGTGGGCAGATAAACTGATGAATGGAATGTTGAGTAGACTTGGATGGATGGATGGATGGATGTTACACGTTAAGTAAGTGGCTGGGTGGGTAGATAAAATAATGGATGGTTGAGTAATATTTGGATGG
This sequence comes from Eubalaena glacialis, assembly GCF_028564815.1. Taxonomy (NCBI): domain Eukaryota; kingdom Metazoa; phylum Chordata; class Mammalia; order Artiodactyla; family Balaenidae; genus Eubalaena; species Eubalaena glacialis. The sequence goes on along the minus strand of NC_083723.1, from coordinate 82,146,807 downwards.
ATGGATGGATTAATGGGTGGATGGATAGATGGATAAGAGTGGGTGGATAACTGAGTGAATTGGTTAGTGGGTTTATGGACGATTAGTGAGTAAGATTTAATGCAGGGAAATGTGGAAGAAATGAGAATATATTTTGACTCCAACAACCTCTATTCTCACAGAAGTCATGAAGAATCGGAAAAGGTCAAGTATTTTGTATCACTTGTATGAGAAAATTAGGATCGGCCTATGTGTTAAAGTGACCTCATGATCCAAGGGAATAGACCAGAAACCCAGGAGCTGGAAATTAGATAGGCCTTAAGAGGAAGCAAGGCGCAGCAGGCCGTGGGCAGCCCTGGCTGAACGCTTCCACCACCCCTCACCCTGGGTTCACCAGGCTGTGCCACTGTGGTCACTGGAGCAGCAGGCCGTGGCTGAGGAGGGAGCCCCCCAGGGCCCCAGAGCATCCTCAAGCTTAGAGGTGATCCAGAGGCCACAGGGATGTGTGTCCCGTGATGTCTGCCTGTGTCCCCAGGCCTCAGAACTTAGGAGGCTCCAGAAATGACGGAGTCTCAGGACCAGTACTTGGGAGGGGTGTGTGTGTGTGTGTGCATAAACACACACACATACTCAGACATGTGCACACACGTGAGCCAGCAGACACCCCTGGGCTAATACGTATCTCCTTCTGACCCATGGGTACTCTCCTGTGAGAGATCCCCAGGGTGTTAGGCATACAACCCTCACTTTCCTGTCTACTCGCACTTGGAGATGGATGAAGAGAGACACAGGTGTGTCCGTGTCCCCAGGTCCACACCCACACAGGAACACACCAAGGCAAACACACAAGCACAGAGCACAGACCCACGGGGAGCACTGAGAGGGCAGCACACAGGCACACAGACAAGCCGACACGGGTTAACAGGACACTTGCACACCCACAGAGACCCCATGCAGCACAGGGCTGCCCCGGGAGGCCACACGGGCAGGTCCCGGGGAGAGGCTGGGAGCGGCAGGCTCCGATGCTGAGAGAAGGCCCAGAATGATGATAAATGAGGCCCTTCCAGGAGCGAGCTGCTGGAGTCAGCCCAGCAGCCTGTTCATCTCCATTGCCTCAGGCGTGTCTTCGAAGAATCTAGAGATTTCCTGGGTGCAGGGGATGAATGGTGAGAGATTAATCACTCCTCCCAGCAACCGAGTTATTAATCACTCCATCTGGCTGGGTCTGCTCCACCAGGGCAGGGCTGTCCTCTGTCCAAAGGGCCTCAAGGAGACCCTCAGTTGACAAGTGGGGTCCCTGCAGCAGCGGGGGTCGGGCCAGGCAGAGCTCTGGGCGCCTCAGGAAGGAGTGACCTTTGCGCCCTTGTGCACTGCCTCCAAGGCTGCTTTTCCTCCCTCGGGTCAGGGTGTGGAGAAGCAGGCTCTGGAGCCCTCAGGTGACAGGGGACCCGGCAAGTGGGGTACCTGCCTGCCCCGGTGAGGGAGGAGCAGAGGCCTTGGGACCCCAGGCAGGTGCTGGGGTGAGTGGGGTGAGACGTGGATTCTCAGTGGGTTACAGAGGAGGTGGCTGCCTCTCCGCTCATCCCCACCTCGTGGTCCTTCCTTTTTCCCTCTCTGCCCCCTGTTCCTTCAGATCAATTTTGTATTTCTGTTCAACATCGTCAGGATCCTAATGACAAAGTTACGAGCATCCACCACATCGGAGACGATCCAGTACAGGTGAATGATGGGTGCCTTGACCCTCAGCAGGGGAGGAATGAGGAGGCCATCTGGGCCATTCCCCTGCCTCTGGGCAGGGCCCTCTGAGTCCTCACCCAGGGCCCTCGCTCAGGCTCCCAGAAGAAATGCCAGCGAGTGAGGCCCCACCTGCCTCCGGGGCTCAGATGGGTCTTGTCACCCTTCCCCCCTCCCCAGGAAGGCGGTGAAGGCCACCCTGGTTCTCTTGCCCCTTCTGGGCATCACCTACATGCTCTTCTTCGTCAACCCTGGGGAGGACGAGCTGTCACAGATCGTGTTCATCTATTTCAACTCCTTCCTGCAGTCGTTCCAGGTGGGGCACGTAGTGGGATGCGGCCGCAGTGAGCGCCCCTGACCTGGCGTGCTCAGGCACCCGTGCCCTTGCTGGCATGGTTCAGTTCGTATGCACTGAAATACAAGCACGTGCACACCCTGAACCCAGGCCCTGGCCCCGTCACTCCCACGCCAGGGCCCAGGTGGGCCCACCCCCGACTGGGTCAGGGTCACCCTAGCCTGCACCTCCTGCCGGCCCAGCCCCTGCTCTGAGGACTCATGGCAGCCTGTCACTCGTGGAGGACCCCGGTACACCTGCTCCACGATGGGGGTGCCTACCCAGCTCTGAGCCTCCGGGGTCCTGAGTCAGAGTGTTCCCCCAGTCATCCTGTCCCCTCTCCACCCGCCGACCCCCCAGGCAGAGTGGCTCCCTGAGCAGGTCACTGACCTCTCCCTCTTCCTTCCCAGGGTTTCTTTGTGTCTGTCTTCTACTGCTTCTTCAATGGAGAGGTATGATACCAGGCCCAGGAGGCCTGTCCTCAGACCCCACTCCAGGGAAGTTCGAGGGGAGCCCCGCAACCTTTTGGGCGTCCCTGGCTCTGCTCAACTCTGCTCTGGAGAAGGGAGGGGAAGTGTGGAGAAACTACCCAGCTTTGGGGAGACAGGAATCCTGCCTGAGGGACTCCAGCCAGTTTAGAAGGTTGACTCTGCAGGTCAGAAACGATGTACCGACTCTCCCCATTGCACTCGGAGAGCTGGGTGGGCAGGAGCCCAGGCCACAGGGGCTCACAGAAGAAGGAAGCCAGAACACAGGTGATGACAGGAGAGCGCTTTCCAGGAGCAAGTCAGGTGTGAGCCGTGCATCCAGGCCTTTATGGACCCAGGGAGCAGAAAGACACCAGTGCATCCCTTCCTGTTCCCTACTGCCGCAGAGAAGGCCACACGCCTTTGGGTGGGCTCCAGGGAGCCAGGCTCTGGTGAAGCTTGGTTAGCTTACAAGGCCCAGAATCCCAGCGCAGCAGACTTGGGGGAGATGTTCACTCAGGCCTGTGGTGGGTAAGGACACACAGTGGGTGCTGGGGCAAAGAGCAGACACCCTCCCAGGGCCCGAGAGCTTCCAAACACCCCAGACGAATGCCAGTGCCATCCTGAGGCCTCTTCACCTGCCCGTGCACAGGGCAGTGGTGGGGTATGCATGCCTGGGTCTCTGTCAATTAAAGCAGACCCCAGATAGGAAAGTCCAACAGTGGAGACCGGCATGTGCTGGAGGGCAGGGAGAGAAGGAGCCACTAAAGCAAGCAAACAATGCTTATGGAACATTTATTCTCTTCAACCATGTGCCAGGCTAGAATGTGGGGCACATGATCCAGTTTGCAGAAAAAATTCTTCCATTGCAATACAAATGAGAATAGAACAGCACCAGTGACAGTCAGGTCTTGAAATGACTAGCTCTCCATCTCAGCTGCGTGCTGTGGTAAGCAATGCAGGTCTTTCAGGAGGTAGAGGAGGTCAGGGCTGCAGAGGAGGTGAGAAGGTCCCTGGATGTGAGGGTGGCAGTCAGGGGGGCCATCCCAGCCTCCCTTGATGGCCCTGCAAGGGGCAGGGAGCAGGGGAGAGGACTGGCCGGGACCCAGGATTGGCCTCCACAGGCCCAGTTGAGCCGCCTCCTCCCCCGCAGGTGCGCTCGGCTGTGAGGAAGAAGTGGCACCGCTGGCAGGACCATCACTCCCTCCGAGTCCCCGTGGCCCGGGCCGTGTCCATCCCCACGTCACCCACGCGGATCAGCTTCCACAGCATCAAGCAGACGGCCGCTGTATGAGCCCTCAGTATCCTCACCTCGCCCATCACTCCACCATTGGGGCAGCCTCCCCATCCTCCTCCAGCACCTTTCTCTGGGTTCTCCTGGCTGCGCAGGCTCTGATGGGGGCAGAGGGAGGGGGGAGACCAGCTCTCCAGGCCGGCAGGAGGGAGGCTATGCAGCAGCACGAGGGGCTCCCGGGAACCAGGGCCGGCTGGACCCCAAGTCTCAGTGCGAGAGGGAGCTGAGCCGAGAAGTCACGGGAACCCCCGGAGGAGAGCGGGTCACAGGTCTTCAGGCATTGCCCACACCAGCCTCTCTGGCTGGATCCTCACTGTTGCCCTGTTCACAGATGAGGAAACTGAGGCCCAGAGCCAGGGAGGGGCTCCCCAAGTCACACAGCTAGTTCATGACAGACCTGGGGCTCCTTTGCCCCACTCACGGCAAGGGTCTTCCCACCAGCGGCGGGTGATGGTTGGTCCCACCCCCTGCCTTCTGCCTCTAAGTTCTGTGGCGCCCTCTGCAGTTGGAGGGAGGCACAGCAGCTGGAGTAAGAGATTCATTCCACTGGCTTCGTCCCAGGGACTCTCACTTAGAGAAGCCTCACCTACACCCCATCCTCCTGCCCCTCGGACCCTTGGAAGGATGCTGCCTCCTTTGCTGAGAGCCCTCTTCTCAGTCTAGTCCACCGATTCAGGGCCTTGGGGAGGGGCAGGTGGGGAGGAAGATGTTGCCAGGGCAGCCGTACACGCTTAGACCAACCAGATACACGGTGTAGGACGAAACAGGGAGGAGAAGCCTGGGGGACGACAGGCTGGGAGAAGGAGTAGGGTAGAAATAGCAGAAACCAAAGTACGTCTTAGGTGACTGGAACTAATCCCTCAGCCCACACCTGAGCCTGGGCTTCAGCCTCCCCTTCAGAAACATCTCCACTGTCTGTGAAATAAACTGTGCCTCTGTGGAAATGCGGCCTCCCCTCAGGTTTGAAGGCGTGCTGTGGGCCGAGGATGCTGGGCTGGGTCCATCATCATTTGCAGAGACTCTCGCCCTGGCCTGGGGCCGGTTCTCCCTCTCCACCTGTGCCTGCAGGTCTGTCCCGTATCGTTTGACCAGGCCAATAGCTGCCCCTCCTCCCCAGCTGAAGGCAGTTTAATTCAGCGTGAAGGAGAGGCCCAGCTCCCCCAGCAGGCCATGGCCCGTTCCTGTTCTGGAATCTGGAGGGTAGTGTAGACCAGCTCCCCTCCCCCCCACTGCAGTCTCCGTGAGCCACAACCAGGGCCATCTCCATCTTGGCCTCCATCCGCCCTTCCCTCCAGGAGAAGGTGGGAGGCAAGGGGCCAGAGGAGCCGTCAGGCTGGGGTTCAAAAGGGCTTTTGCTCTAGGTATGCCCCCTCCCCCATTTTTTTAAAATTATGTATCCCATCTTGCACATTTTTAAGTTGACATCTAATATTTTTCACATAAGTTTTAAAACTTGTGAGGGATGTGATTTCTGGCATTTGGTAAATATTTACATTTTAAAATAAAACTGCCACGACCCTTTAAAGTACATCTTATGAAATCCAAACACAGCAGTGATTTAATACTCTCATCTATTTAGAAACAAAAAAACAAAACCCACAACCTGCTCTTCTTTAACAGTTGGAAATTTTAGGTTGTTCCTTTTCTCTTTGAACCTATATTTTCATTTCATTCCCCCTACAGAATTGTTTTTGCTAATGCAGCATTTTTTACGGTTGCAAGTTTTTTATCGCTCACCTTATCATACTTCTCTGCCACAAATATATATTTAGAAATCGGAATTGAAATAATTTCCTGTGACCAAAGATCTAAGAGTTTTTAGAAAATCTTCTGGATTGAGTTATTACAACTAATTTTTGATATAAAATATAATGTACAGTTGATTAAAACAACATAGATACTAAAAATTTTTATAAGTAATTGTTAAACCTAAAAAGGAAAATACTGAAAATACTGAAAGGAAAATTGTTAAACCTAAAAAGGAAAATACTGAAAACACATCTTAGTGAAACAGATAAGAAATTAATTATTTGTGAATCTATGGATGAATCAGGATTCAGCATCATTTTCTTTTTCCATTTTTATAGCTCTGCATGCTGAGAAGCCTTTCACACAAATAAGGAGATGTCACCCAATTCTTTGAACTCCTTCTGAGATGCGTGCCCAAAATTGCATAGTGATTTATCGTCACAAATGATCTGTCAACCGGCCACTTGATTAAGTCCTCTTTAAATTTGGCTGGGAAAAATGAAATGAAAAATCTCAGACTTGCCAAGGGCTTTGTTGTCTGGAGAACGAGCTCCTTTGGCGGTTCACCCGGGGCACCTGGGTGCCCTCTGGCGCTTGGGCCGGGCGGTGCACGTATGAGATACGCGGCGCCTTTTCACACCTGTGCGTCTGAGAGGGGTGGGGCGCCCTGACTTCGTGCGTCCCCCGGATACAGGACCCTTGCGGGTCTTGGAAAGTCTTCCTGCACCCTCAGAGGCAACACGATGGCCGGTTCCATTAGCATCATCGGGGGCTCTTGCAAATGGCTCGGCCCCAATAGGCCACTTGGAGAGCCCTGCTGCGGGGGGAGCTGAGTGCTAACTGGAGCAGCGCAGAGAACTCAGGCCTCCGCACAGCCTCAGTGCCAAGTCCTGGCCACTCATTACCCCACGGGCCTGCTCCCTGGAGGGCCTGCCCTGGAACGCCCCGAAGTCACTAACCCTCGTGCAGCAGGGATAGCAAGAGGGAGCAGTTTGACTGGCTCCCTCTGCAGTTGGGAGAGGCCCCTCCTCGGCCCTGTGCTGACCATGCATCCCCTCATCACCGGGACCCCTGGTCACGGCCCTGCTGAGCTCTGGCTTTGAAATGCCACCAGAGCCATTAGGCCCTCTCTCTGGGTCCTACACTCATTAACCTCGTTCGGCCCCCGTTCCTCGCAGCCAAGCCCGCTCGTTAGCGTCTGCTTCAGTGTAGACAGCCCCTGGCCTGCTGGCCTTCCTGGAAAGTGGCCTCATTAACAGACTCTCCTCTTTAGCAGGCAAGTTCCCAGATCCCTGTGCCCTTAGGCTCTCCTGTTTAACCCTTTCAGCCCCCTGATTTATAAAGCTGGGGGAGACTTGAGACCACAAGGGTAGTCCTCACACCAGCCTTCCGGCCCCACTGCCAGCGAGAGACCACAGAAAGAGCCCTGTCCCCAGCACGGCTGCCACCCCCAACTCATCATCAGAGTCAGGCCACAAAGTGCCTGCTGGGGTATGAGCCCGTAAACGACACATATGTCAGCAAGCATGGCAGGTGATGGTGGGAAGTGAAACACAAGTCTGACATTTCCCCGCTGGGAGGGTCCATGTAAGGTGCTACCCAGTGAGGCTGAAGCCTCTAGACCTGGTTTCCTGTGGAGGAGACTAACTAGCAGAAGAACAGAAAAGGGACTTAAGGTGGAGTTAAGATGCAGAAACTGACCGCCAGCACGTGGACTTACATAGAGAAGGAGACACACACAGAGGCTCACAGGCGTGGAGGCAGACACCCCTGGGGCCACAGAGGGGGGCCCAGGTGGACACAGAGAGACTCCTAGGGACGCACAGAGGTAGACCCAGACACGAGACACACACATGTCCATCAGTCAGTCATTCCCCATTTACGGGGCACCACTGTGTGCCCAGTATGGAAATAACACTCTAAATAAGACAAGGTTCCCGTTTCAAGAAACTCAAAATCTAGTTGAGAAGAAACAGCTCCCAAACAGTACAAGGTAAAAACAGGAAAAAGGATTGGTGCTCTGCGTCTCTCCCTGGGTGGATTTCTCAGTGTCCGTTTCTGTCTGTCCTCGTAGGGAAAAGGGGTCAGTCAGCCTCTGCAGTCGCCACCTTCCTCAGCCCCCTGCTTTTTCCACATCTCTGAGCCCGTGCCCATGGTGGCCTCCAGCCAGACAAGGTTCATGGGACACAAAGCCTCAGCCACCCTCCCCTGTTTCTTTCCCACTTCCCTCCATCCAGGCCCGGGAGCTCCCTGGACTGACAGACACAGACCCAGTTCGCTGCTCTTCCTTCCTGAGTGTCTCCAGAGCCCCGTGGGCAGATGGGGCGCAGGGGCAGTGAGGCAGCTGGATGAGAAGGGAGCTGTTACAGGAGAGACAGGTGAAGGGCACCCTCAGAACAAGTCGTCCCCTTTACATGCCTGGCGCCATCGTGAGGCAGTTCTGGGGTCTGCGAGGCCCCGGGGGAGTCATTTCCTAGAGTGACATTTTCATCCAGGGTCAGGGAGAGTTTGGTGGACAAGAGCTGTCCCTCCAGCCCGGGAGCCTGGTTAGGGACCCACTGCTCCGAGGACACCCAGAACCAACGGAGAGCAGACTTGGGGAAACTTTATTTCCAGACTGGGTGGGATCTAGGAATCAGCACTTTCAACAGTGTTTTGGTTGCTGTCTGGTGTGGGAGCCACTGAACAAGGGAACATCTCTTGTCTCTTCTTTACAACACACACACACACACACACACACACACACACACATGTTTGTGTACTATAGAAAGGGAAAGTGAGTGACCTGCTTTTCTGGAAACCTCGAAGGAGGGGCAGCTGCAGCAGGAGGGAAAGAGGCAGGTTTAAAACATGTAAATTTGTTCATCAGTATGCTCAGTATGGTTTCCAGGCTCTGCCCCTAAGGTGCCACTAATTCTCCGGAGGGGGCGCCCCCTTAGAGATGGTAATTAGCAGGAGGAATGGGAGGAGCGTGGGCTGAGATCACTGCCCTGTGGGGATTGAGTTTCCTCCAGATTTTCTTGTTAGGTAGTTCTTCCCAGAGCTTATGGCCATCCCACAGAGCTGTAACGTGCCTTCCCCACCACAGAACTATCACAGTGGCTTGCATCCGGCAAATCCTGTCCTACAGGACCTGACTCAAAGAGCCTCTCTTCCAGGAAGCCTTCCTGATAGCATCAGTAGGACGTGTCCCCACTGGGAGCTAACAAAATCCCCGCCAGGCTCCACCACTGGGCTGGAATTGCTGGAGGCATGTGCTGTTACTTATGCCCATAGCTAGAACTCTGCACCCGGTAGGCACTCTAGAAACATGCAATCAATAAACTGGCCTTTTCTATTTGTTCCACCCAGAGCTGGTTAACTCACAGGCTAGAGTTCAGTGCTAGCAAGACAGACCATAGGCACAAAGATTACCAGAGATCTATTAGCTTTGCACGAGGAAAAAATCCATTCTCTGGCTCCATACCTCACCACCAACAGACCCCAGAGGCCAGGCCCAGACTGAGGGCATCCCCTCTTCTCCACTTCACACGTAGACAGAAAAACTGGAGGAGCTAAGCCTCCACATCCTTCCAAGACTCTCCTGCAGGTGTCCACAGATTCATCCCACCCGTGGGGCCCCACGCCTGGTGGGTCGTGACGTCCTGCTGGGTGGACGGTGAGCCTGGCCGTCACCAGGTAGGGTGACCAGACCTGGTCTGCCCCAGCTCATCTAGGTTTACGCCTATTGTCCTGGTGTCATTAAAGGCATCCCTCTTACTCTCACAAGTGTCCTGATTTGGACAATAAACTACAGTTGACCCTTGAACAATGCTGGGGAGTGGGGTGCCAACCCCGGGCAGTCAAAAATCCACTTATAGGGACTCCCCTGGTGGTCCAGTGGTTAAGAACTCGCCTTCCAATGCAGGAGGTGCGGGTTCAATCCCTGGTCGGGGAGCTAAGTTCCCACATGCCTCGTGGCCAAAAAAGCAAAACATAAAACAGAAGCAATATTGTAACAAATTCAATAAAGACTTTAAAAATGGTCCACATCAAAAAAAAAAAAAAAATCCACTTAGAACTTATAGTTGGCTCTCCATAGTTGCTGTTTCACATCCAGGGATTCAGCTAACCTCGGACTGTGTAGTTCTGGAGCTCACATTTAGTGGGAAAAAATCTGCCCATGTGGACCCATGCAGTTCAAACCTGTTTTGTTCAATGGTCAACTCTGTATGATCACCCTACTTAAACCCCACGTTTGTCTGAGTTCATAGTAGGGGCCACAAATCCTGCTTGAATAAATGAATGAGAGCCAGATCCCCAGAAACTTCCAAATGTTGGAAGGAGAGCCCGTGTAGAAGGGACCCTCTGAGGTAGAGTCCCATGTCCAGTCTGGATATCTGCTTGTTGGACAAATGCGTGAGCACGGAGGGGCAGAGAGGAGCTGATTCTAGATCTGGAAGAACGAAATTCATCCCTCAGCCTCTGTTGTGAATACAACAAAGTAATTAATTGTGATTCTTAATTAGCTCTTCAGGGCACTAAGGCTCCCTCTGGTTCCCTGAGCCCCAACTGGCGATAAACAATCCGGCATCAGGGATCCCCATGGAGGCCCCTCTGCCCAAAAAGTTGGAGAAATTCAAAGACCTGCCATTTCTTCCTGCCTCCTCCAGTTCCGGCCTCCAGTTCTCTGGGGAAGGCTGGTGGTAGACCCGCGAGCGGCCCTGCAGCTGCCTCCTTTCCTTCTTATTCTTCCAGCTCAGCCCCAAATACATCGTCCTTTCAGGGCTGTCCAAAGGGTGCACTACGGGGTCTGTGTCGCTAGTTCCTAAGCAAATGAACTCCCCCAGCCCTGTGTCTCTAAATCCATCTCATTCCTCTGCCTGACACAGATTCTGGGCTCTCCCCAACACCATCAACAGGCACACTTGAATGGTAAAGTCTGCATCTGAAGGAATGAGGAGAAAGAAGTCCTTCCTTGGAAATGTGATGGATTCTCTTCCCTAGAAAAGTATAAATGTATAATGTGCAAAAATACAGTGTATTCAATAGCACACGAAATGTCTACAGAAACCCTCAAAGGAACCACGGATCCAAGTTTAAAAGCCCCTGACCTCCGGATAAAATTTAAATGCTCTGATTTAGCTAATAAGAATTCCCTGTGTTGGTGGTGTGTGTTAGAAGCACCAGGGCATTTAAAGCCACACAGGTTTCTGAGCCCAGACCTCCAGACCTCCCGAAACACGATCCCCGAGGTGGAAACTCGCACTTTTAACAAGCATCCTCACACAGGAGGGCCCTGGGAGCCACCAGCACACAAGGCCCTTCCTGTGCTGTGTCTCCCACTGTGCCCACCTGCCCTGGCAGTGGGCAACTCTTTCCCGGATCCTCCTCAGTGGCCACACTCACCTACAGTACGTACGTAAGGTTGGATCTCTTCCAGCAGGTCATGAAGGGCATGAGGGCAGGGGCTTGTCTGCCCCAGCCCTGAATTGCCAGTACCCAGGAAATGTCAGGGTTTCAAGAGAGATTTCACTTGAACTAAGGGTCCCAAAAGCATGAATCTGAAAGCCACTGAATTTGCACAATTTTAGCGCCTTTGTTACCAACCTGGGTCCTTGGATTCTTTAATCAGTAGAAATTGATAGGAGGTCAGACCAGAAATTCAGGCAAGGCTTTATTGGGATTCATGCTGCAGCACGAGGGAGCGAAACCAAGTAACAGGTGCCCTCGATCGCTCCCCAAGCGGGGGAGGGTGACAAGCCGGCTCCTTAAATGGGGTGAGTGTAGGGGTGGATTGGTGGGCTGGGCAGGAGACGTGGCTTAGGTGCTCTGCCCCCCTGCTTGGTGGTGCTGTGTGCAGGGATCACGCACAGTACCCTGCTTTTGCTCCCAGCACCTCAGAAATGACAGTTGGTTTGTGGCGTTTTTGTATCTTATTGTTCATAATCGCCCCAAGTCCCAGCCTTTCTCACCTTGGCCTCTTTCCTTTTGGTGCCCTGGGAGTAGGAAGTAGTTTTCTAAGTGAGATTGCTGGAGGGACCTTCTACTGAGGCACAATGGAATGAAAAAAGACAGTACACAGATTTGTAGAAACTGTAGGTCCAGATGGATCAGTGCATTGAATGTGGAGAAAGGAAGGAAGACGTGAACATTGCATGGCTCTGCATGGCAGATTGGACTAAAAGTTTTTCCATGTACTTTCTCATTTAATCCTCTTAAAAATCCTGCAATACAGGAACTTCCCTGGCAGTCCAGTGGTTAGGACTCCACACTTCCAATGCAGCGGGCGCAGATTCAATCCCTGGTCGGGGAGCTAAGATCCCATATGCCACACAGTGTGGCCTAAAAATAAAAAAAAATTTTTTTTAAATCCTGCAATATAGAAAACTCAGTTTAAAAAGAAAAAAAAAAGGTAGCTACCATGAGTTACCAGTTCCTTTTAGGGGACCTCACCCAGATCCAGGAACTCTTGTCTCTAAAAGGCCTTGGAATCTTAAGAGTTTCTCTGTCTGGAATCTCTTCTTAGGTCTACAGGTTTTATAAAAATTTTTAAATTTACTACTTTCATTTTGGTTATAATCTAAAAAATTTAGTAAAACATATTTTATCTTAAAACACCTTTTTCATAGGATCAATTGAAAGACAGTTTAACAGTACAAAACTTTAGCTCAAGTTTCTCAAACTGAGGATTCCCTGACGTATTCCAGGGGGTTTAGAGATCTGTTTCTTCTACAAAGTCCACTACAGTACCAAGATTGAGAACCTGCCTTGGTCAGAATGACTCAGAGGCTGTGGGGATTTTGCCAAGTGGGGCAGGTGTTTTTAGCCAAGTGTTGATCTATGTATGTATGTCCAGGGAAGTCATCTTGAAGTAAGCCAGTTTTTACACCAAAACACTGAACGTGGCAGCTGCCCTGGAGAAGATGCTTTCAGAAGTCATTCAAGTATTGATATTTCTTGAGCACCTACTGAGTGCCAGTTACTCCTCTGGGCATAACGGAGGATATAGCCTTGAATGAAGTGACCCAAATCCTTGTCCTCATGGAACTTACATTCTGATGGGGAGACTGAAAATTAAATAAGGCAAACAAGCAAAATATGTTATGAAGTGTTAAGCTCTAAAGAGGAAAAGAGGACCAGGAATGGGGGTACGAAGGGTGTATGGATCTTAATGTGCCTGATGGGGAGAGGGTGTGGTTCAGTGTTGAAACTGTAGATGGAATGGCTGGGGGAGTGTTCACTGGGGTGATGGCTGAACAAAGTCCTGGAGGAAGTGAGGGAGAATGTGTAAGGATTGGGATGGAAAGCACTGCAGGCAGATGAACAGAGAGGGCCAAGGGCCTGCTTCTGTGTGTGCTGGGCAAACAGGACAGAAATCAGCATGTGTGTGTGTGTGTGTGTGTGTGTGTGTGTGTGTGTGTGTTTGGTGGGGAGGGGAAGGGGGGCCACGCAGGTGTTATTCTTGAGTGACAAGAAAAGCCACTGAGTTTTTAGGTTGAATGGGATCACTTTGGCTGCTGGGTGTGACACACATTGTGAAGGGGTGCAGGTACAGCAAAGAGTTCAGGTAAGAGTCTTTGGCAATAGACCAGGTGGGAGATGGCAGTGCCTTGGACCAGGGTGGTGGCCCAATTCTGAACAGCTAGTGAAGATGGATCTGATGGCCTGGATGTGGCACGTAAGAGAAATAAAAATCAAGACTGGCATCTGTTGTCACTAACCCAGAGGACAGGTTAATGGAGTGGACCAGGTTGCAAGCTTGCTTCAGAATTCTTCTTAGAAAGATGGGAACTCTGGCCTCAATTTAAAAAAGAATATTCATAAAGATTTTTTAAAGCTTGTCAGTGTTTTTTTTCTTTCCCATAATCTCATCCTGCTTAATCTCACTGTCAATTAACTCGTCCTCAGATGCAGAACAGTGGGTTTTGATGAGCCAAAGAAGGTTTTAATTAGCCTGAATTGTTTTAGTTAGCATAACTGCTTCTGCACTAATTGCTGGTGATTGAGTTTTAAGACCCAACAAAGGCAGACATTGGCTGGAAAAATTCTACTTCGGCTCACTTCTGCACCAAGTCCTGAATGGTAAAAGAGGAGGGCAGAGAGCTTTGGTTCCCAAAGAGAGAAGGGCCCTCTCTTCCCAGCCCCAAGCTCAAGAAACTTCCATTAGGTTCAGGCTCAGGCTGTGGCCTGGGAAAGAGGTGTGGAGGGTTAGAGCAGGGCTATCACAGCTAGATTCTCGAAGAGTCAGGACTGGAATCCACTTTGCAGGCTTTCCAACACAGAGCTCACAGCTGCACCCACCCCCATCCAGCAAGATCACAGCTCCTTAAGTAAAATCACCCGGGGAAACCGAAATCCCACTTCCCCATCCCCACACCTGCTTGTCTAATTGGGTCACTGGATACAAGGTTCTTTTAAATTCACATTGTCAAAGAGAAGCTCCTTTTGGGAGAGTAACGGGTCCAGCACTTCACATGGCAAGAAAGTGCACAACGGTGCAAGAGTAGGGAAAACACTGAAAGGAACAAGAGGGACGACGCCCCCTCTGAGGGAGCCCCTGAGGCTCATCTTGACTACATTGTCCCTGTCCCCAACACGTACAGTCCACAGAATCTGGGCTCCCAGAGGAGACAGAGAGTGCACATTTGCTCATTCAAACAGACCCTTTCTCTTTGAAATCCAACTAACCCAACTGCCCATGACCCAGGACTGGGTCTCTCCATCCAGTGTCCACAGCTGCAGTTCTGCAGTCTCCTCTCTGGCCAACTTGGAGTGGGCTTAGAATTAAAAAATAAAAAATCAAGCCTTTCTCATTTAACTCAAGGGCCACCCCCCAACCCCACCCCACTGGGCCCAACACAGGTTCACCTGCCGAAATTTGTGCTGATGGAGGGCTTTGGTCTTTCTTTCTAAATGAGGACACAGTTTCTTTAATAGTAAAGAATTGTCAGCTTTAGGTTATACACGTTGCCCACGGTAACACTGCCTGTGTGTCTGAGTTGATGCACTTGTGGACGTGTCTGCCTCCAGAGTCTACCCTTTACTATGATAATACCTCACCAGCAGGAAATGACATCGGGCAGGAAAACGAGAATGGTCATAGATTCCGGACCCAAGTATCAACAAGCACAGAGCAGTCAGGCCAAAGACAGGCACCTCCCACTCAGCTGGCTCTGGTGGTAACTCGCAGGAATGAGGGGGAAAGGTATTACTCAGCTGTTCATGGACAGACCTACTAAAAACTTAAATCATTCTGTTCAACCAGCTTTCAGAAAAGGAAACGAACCCTCAAGGAGAGGAGAAAAAGGAACGAGTGACTCAGGTGACAGCTCTCCCCTCTCCAGGTGAGAGCCTCTTATGGTTCCCGTGTAATGACTCTTAGCACTCCTCACAGACCCAGACGGCAGACAGCTGTGTGTAGGTTTATGCCCTAGCTGCTTGCACTGATGACTCAGTTCTTTTTTCTTTTAATAAATTTATTTATTTATTTATTTTTGGCTGCGTTGGGTCTTCGTTGCTGCACGCGGGCTTTCTCTAGTTGCGGCGAGCGGGGGCCACTCCTCGTTGTGGTGCATGGCCTTCTCATTGCGGTATCTTCTCTTATTGTGGAGCACGGGCTCTAGGCACACGGGATCTAGGCGCGCGGGCTCAGTAGTTGTGGCTTGCGGGCTCTAGAGTGCAGGCTCAGTAGTTGTGGCGCACGGGCTTAGTAGCTCTGCATGTGGGATCTTCCCGGACCAGGGCTCGAACCCGTGTCCCCTGCATTGGCAGGCGGATTCTTAACCACTGTGCCACCAGGGAAGTCCCTGATGACTCAGTTCTGACACATGCCCTAACCTGGGCAAAAGAATCTTAAATGGCTTCACAAATGATGCCTAAATGGTTTTGGTAAATCTATATATTGAGGCGAACAGGAATGCTGTGAACATCCTGATGCCAAGTAAAACTTGTATGCATTTTATGGGAAATACCCCAAATGGGCAAATGTTGAACAGTGGACAAGAGATAAAAGTAGGAAGATGAGCAAGGGCGAGAGAGAGATGAGGAAAATTTTAGCTTGATAGGGCATTAAGCAAAGTTGGTAGTTGAGGACAGAAATGGGTTCGTGGAGACAGAGAATATCAGTGCTATAGTCTACCAGTGAGCCTGTGGGCAGTCTTCTTGCCGCTTCCCTCATCTTCATCTCTAGCGCGGGCAACAAAGAGAGGAAGATGAGGGAAGGCACAGCTTCTTGTGAAATGAGTCATGGCTGAGAAAACTAGACTTCCTAACGTGGCTGAGAATCTCCTTCTACGAACTCCAAAGTGTGGGACAAGAAGGAAAGGTCTTGAGTTGCAGGGCGAGGTTGTATACAAGTAAGAATTTCCCGATGGCAACAAACTGTCTAAGCTTTGTAAAAAGTGACTGAGTAAGGCTTAGGTGCAGTTAGGATAGTGACAAGGACGGGAAGTAAGGTTCCTCCAGCAGCCCCATCCCTTACAGACCTACGAACCTGTCCAGTTAGCCACAAAGCCAACTCCACGACTCTACGGTACCGAGTGATTAAACTCAAGGTCAGCCATTTGGATTGCAAAAGCTCAAGCTTTCCCAACATTTGAGAAGGTAAGTTTCCACGGCTGTCAGAGAACACACGGATTTCCTCATTCACTGAGGCTGAATACGCTGGAGCACTTCTCTTCTCAAAGGAAAGATTTCTTTGGACCCTTCAAGGCACCCTTCCTCTAGTCATCTTCATCCCCAGCCACAAAAGGTAGAAACTAGCAGAGCAGAGATGGCAGCATAGTGTGTTATGATCATGTACTCTGAACTTGGTTCAGAACTGGTTCTGCCCCCTACTAGCTGAGTGAACCTGTAAAGCTTCTGCTTCCTTTTTCTTTTATGTACAAGGACGATAATGATACTTAAATTATTGTAAGGGTAGAAAGAGAGAGCACAAGGGACCTCTCTTAGAACACAGCCTGGCACGTGGTAGGCACCCAGCAAACGTGCCCTTCTCCCTGGAAACACTGTGCTCCAACCACTGAAGTCCTGGGGAATGGGGCAGGCCAGCCTATGGGGCCGAGGGGGGGAATTCACCCCCGACACTGGGCAAGGGAAGCAGGACGGGAGCTGTAGAGGGTTCGTGAGCGCACATTCACAGTCACCTCAGCGGAGCAACATGAAAACAATGCCCGCTAAATCCATCTTCTCTGGGAACTTTGGTGTTGACAACTTTTGACCCCTGTTGTCATTAGAAACTTTGTTCAGAAGACCCTTCCCCACCCCGGAGTGAGTGGGGGGCGGGGGGAAGGTTCAGGCTCTTTATGGCTTGAGCTGAAGCCTCCGTTATAGCAGAGGTTTTCCTAAGGTGCTTTCAAAATACTGATGCCCAGGCATCAGAACTCAATAAATTGGTTTGAGGGAAGCACAGATGTGAGCATTTTTTAAAGCTCCAGTGATTCCAGCGTGCAGCCAGGGTTGAGAACTAACTCTTTCACCGCTGCAACAGGTTTAAAAAGATGTGTCCTGAAACATGCAAGGAAGGCAGACCATCCCAGCTGGGAGAACAGAAGTCACCAGCACCACAGGAGCTCCTGCCAGGAGGGCAGGGCCACAGGCTACTGCTCTCAGGCATTTCCTGGTGAAGCTCCCAAATTATACCCCAATTTCCGGAAGAGATATTAATCCCTTCCACATGGTCTTAACACAATTATTGGTTAGACGCAGCCCAATAACCAAGAATTATTGAAGAGACAACAAGAGGCGAATTTTGAGGCACAGCAAAATTATTCATCCATTCATTTGCCGAATCTTCAGCTAAATTTCTTTGCACTGTAGGCTAAATGCCAAACAAACAAAACCTGCCTTACACATAGTCAGACTATCAGCAAAGATGCTGGTGCAAGCCTCTTTCACATGAGTGATGCTATCAAAATCTTTCCATCCTAGCTGCCCCCCGCCCCCGCCCCCGCAAGAGATACAGATTAATAGTTTTCCCCGGTGACAGGAGGTTAATTTAGGTGCAGCTGTATCCAGAGATAATTTGGATTTATTTCCAGGCGATCTGGTTCTCTTGTGAATAGACTCCGCTGGCTAAGACAGTCACTACCATCACCCTAAGTTTATACTGGTTAAGGGACCAATAATAAATAAAGGTCTAGAATGAATGTATTTCAAGTGATTAATTGAACAAAATAATTTTGCAAATTGTTGTCACAAAGACCTTTGGACATCAGACATCTCTAGTACCATCTCGCCCAATTAGTAAGATCATTTCTATATTTGCACGACTTGGCAATGATTTCCTTTCCTGGAACACTCATCTATATTCAGTATTTTACTACTATGAGCTATTAAGCAGTATTAAGGTTCTGGACTCCTGCAGAACTCAGGCACAGACCACCTCTCTAGACTCAACTTCTGAATTCCAACCGAAGTTTTAAAGAAACTCCTGTGTTCCTATGTACATTCCATGGAAACCAGTTAGAATCTGACCCTTCCCCATTCCTGTTTTTCGGGAGAGTGAAGAACAGGTGTGACTTCCCTGAGAGGCAGTGCTACTTACCCAGCTCTTGAGCTATAGCCCAGTTTGATACATACAAATACATAAATAATAAGGGCCTTACAGTATATCAAGCCAGAAAGACCCTGGCTTTAAATACACATTGGGCTTGAACAGAGGAGAGGTGTGTGTGCACACAACTCTTGTGTGTAAAGAGCCTCTTTGTTTAGAAAACAACTCTTTCACTGCTTGTGCTCAGAATCAAGCACATGTGACACAGAACCAGCAGGCTCTGCCACTGGCCCATCTTCCCCACTCAGGTAATCAGTCGCTTCAGAGACACTGGGTGCTCTCAGGAGAAATCATGCACTGCGCACAGAGGAAAGAACAGAGAAAGCAGGGCTGGTAGAATTAATATCCAGCATCTAACTCATGGCAAATGTATTTTCCAATGAAAAGCGAAGAGCGCTTGGGTTCCAATCCCTTTATGATCCAAAGTAGGTAAATCCCACTATGTGTTTAATATATCTTTTCCCATTAAGGAGCTCATAACAATGTCTGAGGTGGTGGTGACTGTCTGACTATGGAGGTGCCCACTGTAAAAGGAAGTTAAATAAATGGTAAGAAGTAAAGACAACTGCCCCCCACCCCTACTCCAGCCCCAATGTGACGATGCTGGAATATACCCCAAGTGAAGAGCTATATTATTAGGAATCTGAGGTGCAAAGAATCTCTAGAAAATAAAAACTCAGTTTATTTAAAAGCTAGTTCCTTCTAATTTAATAATGAATACTTTGAAAAGCATTGGGTAGAAGAGAAATAAGTTTCACTGAAAGGCTTTCTTCCCCAGAGATTTGTTCAAAACTTCAAGACTCATCCAAAGTCTATTTATTGACTACCTACTACGTGCAATACTGTGGTAGGCATCATCAGAGATGAGATAAAGATGAGAGAATCCCCGGGGGATTCTTCAACTGCTCTTCACACCCAAGACAAAGGACAACATTCTGGAAAGGGCCCCTCCCCTCCCCTCTACTGTCTGAGAGGAAGATGGGAAGGCAGACAGTCTTAGGTCTGTAAATAAAGAGCTGCTCAAATTGGCACATCCTTGAATTTTTTCCTAACAAATAAACATCTGTGTTCTGAGTGTCCTGTACAAAAACATCATAGAAGTAAAGTCCTTCAGAAGCTGAGCCAAAAACTACTAGACTGGAATCAAGACGCTGTGATGGCTGAGAAGTGCCAAGTCAGACAAGGCAGATGGGGTTCCTCTAGCATCGGGAGTTCAGTGATTTCCAGGGCTACCTGGGAAGCCAAGTACAAGCACGTCTTAAAATTCACATAGAGGGTTTCTGTCAAGGCACCCCCTCCCGGAGGCTCTGTCAGCAGGACACGGGGGTCAGCAGCCCTGACCCCACCCCAGCAAGCCTCCTCCGCACCTCAGCCCCTCCCAGCAGCCGCCCACCTACTCAGAGACTGCTGCCTCTTTGGCACAGTGCATCACCACCTTCTCGGAGCAAGAGAAAGGATAGAAAAGGCAAATCCACAGACAGAAGACAGATGAGTGGTTGCTTGCAGCTGGGGCTGGGATGCGCATGAGCGCTCTTTTTGGAGCGACGGAGATGTTCTAAAATTGGAAGGCAGTTACACAGCTCTGTAAATATACTAAACGCCATCAAATTGTACGCTTCAAACAGGCGGATTTTACGGCTCTATGAATAAAGTTAATTTTAAAATGTATTAACTGTGTTTAACATTAAGCCATGAGTGTCTACCCAAAGGTAGGAGAAATAGCTTTGCTGAAAACGCGGAAAGATGAGCAAGTGGATTACAGGTTTGTTCAGAATTCCTTCAGCTTTAATTGTGAGAGTAAGATCAGGCAGCCACTGAGGATAAAATGCAGTCCCCGGGCGGAGATGCAATGCTGTTTTTTTCGTTAAGTGGACATGATGAGAGTTATTCTTTTATTAGCGCAAATGGTCAAAAGTTGCCAACACTGTCCTCATTCTTCGATTGTCTCTTTTTTCCCAGTTTCTTGACCTTCAAAGAGAGGATATCTGGCCTCCACATCAGCCCACGTGATGCTGCCATTGGCCAGATCGCGAACTACACTGGGCAGTTCAGAGACCTGGGGTAAAAGGAAAGAGAAGTCCCAGAATCAACCAACTCGATTAGATTGTCAAAAAGAGGATTTACCCTGAATTCAGGAAACTATATAGAGAGCCAAGTCAGTGTCTACACAATGACAGGATCCCTCTACAGACTGGTCCCGGCAGCATGTTTCTTGTGAGTCCCAGTGAATCCTCTTTACCTAGTTACACCCACCTCCTTCCCAGGCCTGGGTTCATGCTCTTCTTCCCGCCCAGAATGCCTGCCTGCTCCCTGGATAACTCAATTCTCCCGCAGAGCCTTTCCTAATTATTCCAAATCTCTGTGCCACTTGAAGTTACTTCATGTGTGTAAAATTTAACTCTTAGAAGTGGGGTCAATCAAGTAACATGAGTGAAGGGAGCTGGGAAACTGGAGAGCCCCCATTAAGGGGGCCAGCTGTTCCTCAGCTAGAACCAAACATTGGCTGCCACACAGCAGGGGTTCTCAAACTTGAGTAACCATCAGAATCAGCTGGAGGGCTTGTTAAACCAGTTTTGCCCGACCTCTCTCTCTCTCCAAGCTGAAACCCCATCCCAGTTTCTGATTTAGTAGGCCTGGGGTGGAGATTTCTCTTTCCTAACAAGTTCCCAGGTGATGCAGATGCTGCTGGTCCAGGGACCACACTTTGAGAACCCCTGCCCGATGGAAACATCGGTTCGGAGTAGCCAGATCTGGTTCTGTAAAAAGATGAGCCAGAAATCCGTGACCTCTGTAGTAGACTAAAAATTCCCTTGGAAAAAAGCAGTCTTTCACTTCTGTTTTCCCTATTACTAACTCTCTGTAACAAGCAGAGCACATGATAGGCACTCTAAATAAAAACCTGCTCAAAATAGCCAGACGGCTGTCAATTAAAGTGGCCACTCTTTCCTTTCCCTCCTGTACCTTTCCCATCTCCACTGTTCCCTTCCCATCAAGTAAAATTACTGCAACATTATTCACTGTTTTGAATTGATTAACATGAAAAAGTTTATACATACTCATGTGTACATTTATATAGAAATATAAAGATAAAACTGTCTAAGCCCCCCAAAGCCTACCAATAAAACTATGGCAACAACCACTGGGGATCATATTTCCCTTGTCCAAATAAAGAACTATAAAAGGGAACTGTCAGAGAATGAGCCCAGAGTGATCTAAATGGCTATAAAATATTAGAGAAGTGTTAATGAATATTTTCATAATTAAGCTGAGATTTGGAATCTGTGCTCTGATAGTAACCTATAATTAAAATTAAAAAGAAAAAAAAAGGGGAGCATAAACACAACAAAATCCATCTCAAATCAGAAGGAACCAGTACACATTTCTAAGATTAAAAATGCCAAAGAGAAGGCAGCCACCTCTGCTCTTATCTGCCGCATGGAGTCTCGGTCCCGCAGGGTTGCCGTGTGAGGGGCCTTGTTCACTGTATCAAAGTCAATGGTGATGCCGAAAGCCACACCAATCTCATCAGTCCTGGCGTAGCGTCTTCCGATGGACCCCGAGGAATCGTCTACTTTGTGAGAGATGCCGTGCCTGGTCAAGGCTTCCGCTATCCAAAATAAATTAAGTAAATTAAAAATTTAAAAATGAGAAAGTCCCAATGTCATCTAAATGTCATACAAGCTCAGGACGCTTATAAAAGGGACTAACACAAAAGAGCAAAAAGTTGCAGTTGCAAGAGAAAGAAAAATTCCAAAAGTATAATCCTTTGCTGGCGTCCAACCCCTCACTCATACCTACATCTCATTCAGCTGCAGGGGGACGAGCATCAGACTAAGAGCCAAGGCCAGGAGGCTTGCATGACCCTGAGCAGCTCAGTGAACGCTTCCTGTTCCCCAACGCTGAAATATGTGGGCCACACCAGGCGGCCACTAGGATCCCTTTCAGTGCTGTGGGTCCAGTGGCTGTAGATCCACTGGGGATGTTACCCTCCACTAGGGTTCCCCTGATGAAGCAACCAGCAGGGTCAATAGGAGAAGCAAGGATGTTTGAAATCTGACTCTTGGGTCCTACGCTGACTCATTCAAATGCAAGAGAAAACATCCCGAGCAAGCATACTCTCTCTCTTAGAAATAAGAGCAGATGCTAAAATCCCTTAGATTTATTCTTTATTCAATATGTATTTTTATTGAAGAAAAGAGACATTTCCGGGGCTTCCCTGGTGGCACAGTGGTTAAGAATCCACCTGCCAATGCAGGGGACACGGGTTCGAGCCCCAGTCCAGGAAGATCCCACATGCCGCGGAGCAACTAAGCCCGTGTGCCACAACTACTTAGCCTGCGCTCTAGAGCCTGCGAGCCACAACTACTGAGCCCGCGTGCCTAGAGCCTGTGCTCCACAACAAGAGAAGCCACCGCAGTGAGAAGCCTGCGCACCGCAATGAAGAGTAGCCCCCACTCGCCACAACTAGAGAAAGCCCGCGCGCAGCAATGAAGACCCAACACAGCCATAAATAAATAAATAAGTAAATAAGTAAAAAAATAAATAAATTTATATATTAAAAAAAAGAGAGACATTTCCTAAAATTCAGTCTACTTGACAGTATTCCCATGGAGATTACCCAACTGGATTTGCTTACATAATTCCTTGACAAACGGCATGAAGTCCTGGTTTTGGCTCAGTGGAAGGACGGAACATTTGAATGGAGCTACTACAGCAGGGAAACTGAAGAACTAGATGGTTTGAAAAGAAAGAAATCCAAATATGTTAGTGTATAAAGATCTAAACATTAATGTCCAATCTTCACTATCAAAATACTAGAAAACATGATATGAAAAAGCAGTGTGACAAAACAGAGAAAGCAGGATAACCAGAACTAGAATCAGAAAGATCTCGTTCTCAGTTCTGAATTTGGACCAACTCAGTGAACTCTCCCCCTCTGGACCTTAGTTTCTCCATTTAAAAGGAGGTCTCTACCATCTGCTCTGCTTACTTGGCAGGTCTATTGTCAGAAAGTTAAATGATGTAAAGGCATTCTGAAAGCTACCATCTAAGATGGTAATTATTTGGTACCACTTAAAAGCCTTACTTCTTTCTGTGGAGATCCCTAAAGAACCTCCCCCCAAATCATCAGAGAAGTAGTGTCAAAAGACAAAATTCCATTCTGTCCTTTAAGAGATTCAGCATAGCTGAAGGCTCTCTGAGCCTTAGTGACTAAGTAAAACAGAAAAGCTTAATTAGCTCACAAATGTGTGTCCCAAAGAAATAGTAGAAAACAAACAAGAAAGATGCTCTGTATACCCATAGAAAAGTACAGCCCTCCTAAACTGCTCCTGAAACAGGTTTCAGAGTTATTCAGAAATAAAACAAAGATATTCTGTTGAAGGCAAACTAGTCTACCATTTGGGGTTGGAAATGAGAGCTGAAGATAGTTCTTAAATAATATCTGTAAAAAAGGTTCACTTGAAGGCAAGAATATGAGACTCAGAATGAATAGGTCCCATTAAAATAATGAATGACACAGGGTCCAGTTTAGCCCCACAAAAGCCTAATTAATCTTAAATGCCAAGCAATGGTGAATATTCCACTGTAAGTAAACCCTAGACTCTACCAATATGGCACCTGAATCATGGAACACTCAGAATTCCACTCTTCTCCTCCATCTCGTGATAATTTCATTTAATGTGAGAGAGAAGTGGGGACCTGCCTTTATAGAAAATTAATTTTTTTATCTCACCAGCAATGCTTTTATACCAAATTTACAGGAAGATGGATCGAGGGACTATGTGCTAACAATTTAGAAACATTTTTGGCTTCTCACAGCCTAATCAAATTTCTCTCCATGATGAGAATCTCTATGTAATTCATAAAACACTGTAACTAATTTATTCTTGCCTAGCCTTTATGAAATTTTTATTAAAACTCTAGTTATATCAATATCATTAGATTCAAAGGAATAGCTAAAAGATTTTTTAAAAAAACTTTTCATTAGAAAAATAGCAGGAAAAGCTTGAAGCAAACTTGACCTCTAAAAAGAGCACATTCAGTTAAGTATGACATCATTCCTCAGGAAGAACCATGCCTTATGTTTGCATGTCTGGTGTCCAGCTCAGGTTCTTACTATCTGTTAATGAATGAAAAGCTGCTCCTTTAATGTCAGGAAATGAAGATATAACTTTACGGCAGAGAATAAAAGAGTAGCTTTATGAGCTACACATTACCCATGGTATGTCAGACTTTTAAAAATACTGGTGCCAAGAACTCATCAGTCCGTTTTCAAGATGAAACACCCTAGAAAGAACTACAGAGCTCATGTCCAACATTGGGTGCACACTCAGCTTTAGCTGGTCATGCAGGCAAGAATGCTTCTTTCAGTTAATTTGACCTATACAACCTCTCCTCCCTAGCATTCTTCTTCTGAGTGCCTTTCCTGGAAACCTGAAGCTATAAATTAAAGGAGTATAATTTCCACAGGCAGAGGCGAGGTGAGAAAGGTGAAATTAGCCAGAATGAAGAGATACGTGGAAGGCACGCAGCAGTGATTCAAAAGCATCCGAGCCAAAAGAAAACTTGAGGGAGTGGATGAAAATTTCTTAAAAACATTTATCTTTAGCTAGGCTTGAATGTTAGGAAAGGTTACACCTCACATACTACTGCCCAATTTATTATCTGTTAATCTCCCACACTGAAATCACCTGGGGTTCTTATTTTAAAAAAAACCAAAAAACCAGATCCCTGAGTCTCAGACCTAGTGAGAAGCAGTATCTCTGGAATAGAACCTAGGAATTTACATCTTTACCCCCAACATATCCCAGACTATTTTATGCAGTTTGAGAAGGTTCCTTTCAATGCTTTACCAATGTATAAATACAGTTTTTTGGTTTGACCAAATTCTATGAATTATCTCCTCCTTCCCAATTTTCTGAAAACACGAGTATATCCAGAAAGTACCATTCCTTCCATTGATGCAATACAGACAGTTCTCCCAAAGTAATATGTTCTGTCTCAGAACTCAAATGCAACTAAAACAATGGCATCTAGAATAACCTACACATCCAAGCTCAAATGAGATAAAAAAGTGCTTTGCTTTGTAAACAGTTAAGCAAAGGTGTTAACATTACAGTAGATAACAACTGGTTGTTTCAGAGTTGTCTTAACATCACTCAGTAAATGTTGTTCTCTGACACTGTAAGAGAACAAACAGTACACTGTACATGACAACTCACCGTTCTCTGTTCATCTCCCTCGCGTATTTGGAATGTATGTTCAAATACTGTATACATGATCCTACCCAGGCCAAATGAGGGTTCAATTACACTCGGAACAACTTCTTCCACTGCAAGAGAGAGAGAAGTTCAGTAACACTCTCTCAAACCTCACATAACGCATTTCAGGTCTTCTCTAAACAATTTTTACTGGCCCTAAAAATATCTCTATTCTAGATAGATTGTGATCGATCTTGTACATCAGGACAAAGAAATCAGAACAATCCTAAAAACTATTTCCTGGTAGAAAACACAATGCCTTTAAAGAGAAAACTGGAGTGAAAAAATTTTTTACCAAATTTAATTTTGTTTATACAGCATAAAAATGAAACAAGATACCAGGGTATTCCTTCCCCAGTTGGTAAGCTATGAACAATAGCAGCCACACTCTATCATCTGCCTCGGCTATGCAGAAAGCATTAAAACTCTAGAGCATCTGTAAGACTTTGCTAGAATTAAAAAATCTACCACCACAGCCGGCAAAATTAACAAAAACAACTCCTACATACAACAAGTATCATGTGATTTGTGTTTTACTCTTTATCTTGCTATCTGGATGAGAACTCCTTAAGAGAGGCAAGTTACTGCCATCGTATTTCCAAGGTTCTGGGGTCAGGAGCCCCTCAGAGAAGAGTTGGCTCAGGGACCAGTACTCAATCCAATACATTTACCAGGGGCGCCACAGCTCTTCCCATGGGTGAGGCTATGCCTGTGGTATACACAGGAACTGTCTTCATTATTACTTATTATTCAGAAAGGAAGCATGGCTAAGCACTATCCAGGTCTAAGGTAACTGACCCTAACCTTGGAGAATTTATGTTTCAAGAGAAATGAGATAACTGGAACCAAAAACTTACACATGAGAATAACATTTCAGAAATATGATCAAGGCATTTCCTGCCCATCCTTTCCTGGCATCCAAGCAATGGTGAAGTACAGCTCTGAGCCAGCTGCCAGGATCGTGGCTAAAAAGCCCCAGAGCACGAAGAAGGATCCCCTGCTTCCTCCTATCACTTTTCAGACTCCTTTTACAGCTCATTGCAGCCTGGTGACAACGATGCAGGCCAAACACAAATGGAAAAGGAGGCCTGCTTGCTCCATGGGCAGTAACATCTCAAATACCCACTACTCTTAGTTTCCAGAAGCTTCAATTCAGCCAGTTAACCACAAGCATCCTTCGTATATTCTCCAAAATAGTCGTTTCCCAATTCATGGAATTTGTTCTACCAAAAATAATCATCTCCTTGGCTTTTAAAAAAGCATGAAAGATCACTAATCTAAACGACTTTTAACAAGTTAATTTGCCAAAATAGACAGAAGGGATGAGTTCTCTCTTTTGCTTAAGAAACAAAAGGACTCTTCGTTAAAGTGAGAAAAAAAAAAAAGATGTTTTTAATCAAAGGGAGATTCTTCATATGTACCTCAGGTCACAGGAAACATAAAGGTGGCATTATAAATTATTCTTCAGTATGAGTACAATTATGTTTTAAAAAAAAAAAAACCCCGAGATAATACCTTGAACATATTCATCAAATTTAGAGTTATAGCATTAAGGATTTATTTTTCTTCTTCAAATTTTCCATAAAATGGTTATGCTATGAAACTTAAGAAAACAAAAAAACAAAATGCCTTTAAGGAGTAATGATTTTTGTTTGTTTGTTCCTTAATTATTTTTACAAATTTACCATGTAGTGTTTTCTGGAACCTCTTCACATTGACCATGTCTTTTGTCAACTGAAATGTTTTCCCTTCAGTTTCAATAGTAAATTCCCTACAAAGAAACAAGGCACATTACATATTGGTGAAAACACATATCCCATGCCTTAATTTAAAGAAGTTTTACAGATTGCTAAACTGTTTTTCATTTTAAGTGTAATACAACTTTGTCAACAATCCAGATATAACAGCTAAAGTCAAATTTAAATTATTTCATAAGGAATACCAAATTAATTATTCTAACAACGGCACCAAACAGTATTTTGGGAGGCACCCAAAAATGTGGTTAGTCTTATAAAATTCCACAAGTGACTTATGACCAATTCCTTTGGTTTTGAGATCAAGGTAAAACCAAGGAAAAATTTTTTAAAATTCAGTTTTAGAATAATTACAATAAATTTGTCAAAAACAGTCCTGCTGGCAAAAAGACCACTGTTCTCATTACTGTCCCAACAAATGTAAAAATGACCAACTTGTCATCTTACAGAAAGAAATTTTAAAACTCCCATACTATTTCCAAAATAAACTTTGACACTTATGTTGATGAAGATCAGCTTAAACGAAGTTTAATGATTCTGCTTGACATGTCAATATAAAATACTATCCCCACAAAAATCACTGCCTGCGTGCCATATGTTCACATCCTGAGATACGCCCATTCCATTTCAGGTTATAAGAATTCACCTTTATAAAGCACTTCGTGTAATACCTGTATTTCAGCTTATGAGGTATTTCCTCACATTATGAAGATCAATTTGTATGTGTCTTATCTCATAAGCAGCTCGGGGCAGGGAAAAGAGTGCCCTCATGTGGTTGTCCTTGAAGCTGTATGGCTGATACATGGTTCACTGCATTTTGCTAGTTTCTAACAGTGATAATCTCATGCATCATACGAATGGTTTTCATTGATTGCCTCCATTTTTACTATTCTGTCTGAAGTCTGTGCACGCATGCATTAAAGACTCCATATAAACAGTATCATATATATTGTCTCTATGAGCACAATCTAAGTGTAGAGTAGGTAATAATTATAAAAAAGCTGAAATTAGCAAGGAGATAGCCATTATTTGAGAATAATTTTTTAAAACCTGTCTTGTTTGTAGATAATGATATCTGCTAGTAACCTATGTTTATTTTATTGGCATTTGATGTTATATTAGCATAAACAGACATTAATTCTGGGAGACCAGAAATGTTTTAAAATTTCTTGTAAATTTTATCTTCAACTTACAAGAGTTCATCTTATGATAGTTCTTTTGACAAATACACATACATATGCAACCACCATCGCCCCAAAGGTTCCCCTAAGTCCCTTCTCCTTCAATCCCCTCCACTGTTTCTATCGCTATAACCTATATTTGTCTTTCCTAGAATTTGGCGTATAATCCTTTGTGTAAAAGGGGTTTGGCAAAATTTCTGTGTATGAAATATTCAGGGTTTGCAGGCCATATGCAGACTCTCATACTGTTTTTTTAAACAACGCTTTGAAAATGCAAGTCATTCTTAGCTAGATAGTGGTACAAAAAACAATATGAAAAAAAAAAACAATATGAAAGATGTTTCAAGTGCACTTAAAATGTATACTCTTTGGTTATCAGGTATTCTATAAATGGCGAGTAAGTTGATTAACAGTGTTTATATCTTCAAATTCCTATTGATTCCTTTTTGTCTACTTGCTCTACTGATCACTGAGACAGGGGTGTAGAAATCGCCAACTGTGATGGTAGATTTGTCTAACTTTCCTTTCAGTTAAGTTTGCTTTATATATTTTGAGGTTGTTTTTAGTGGCATACAAGGTTAGAGGTGATGTGCCTTCTTGATGAATTGATCCCTTTATCATTATGAAATGCAACCTGGTAATTTTCCTTGTTCTGAAGTTAACTTTGCCTGATGTTAATAAGCCACTCCACCTTCTTGATTAATATTTGTATGGGAAATACTTTAAAATTCTTTTCCTTTTAAGCCTATTTGTGTACAGGCATACCTTGTTTTATTGTGCTTCACAGATACCGCATTTTTTGCAAATTGAAGGTTTATGGCCACCCAGCATCGATAAATCTCTCGGTGCTATTTCTCCAACAGCATTTGCTCACTTCATGTCTCTGAGTCATATTTTGGTAATTCTCACAAAATTTCAAACTTTTTCATCATTATTATATTTGTCATGGTGATCTATGATCAGTGGTCTTTGATGTCACTAAAGATTTCAACTTGCTGAACGCTCAGATGGTCGTTAGCATTTTTCAGCAATGAAGTATATTTTAATTCAGGTATGTACATTGGTTTTTATTTTTTATTTTTTTGGCCACGCCACACGGCATGTGGGATCTTAGTTCCCTGACCAGGGATCAAACCCATGCTCCCTGCAGTGGAAGCATGGAGCCCTAACCACTGGACCACCATGGAATTCTCTGTTTTTTAAAATATAACGGCTATTGCACACTTGATAGAGTAGTGTAAACATAAATTTTACATGCACTGGGAAACCAAAAAAAATTTGTGTGACTCACTTTATTGCAACATTCACTTTATTGCAGTGGTCTGGAACCGAACCCACAATATGTCCAAGGTATGCCCGTGTATTACAGTTACAGTCAGTTTCCTGGAAACAGCATTTAACTGGGTCTCGAATTTTTTAACCAGTTTGACAGTTAAAAGCTATTAATTTGAGTGTTTACATCATTATATTTAATATAACTATCAATATTGTTGAGTTGAAATCTACCATTTCCTGAGTTATTTTCGATTGGTCTCATCTGTTCGTGGTTCATTTTTCCTCTTCTCCTGTCTTTTTCTGGAGCATTTTTTATTATTCTATTTTAGCCCTCTCATTGGGTTATTAGTTATATCCCTTTGGTTCCTGTGTGTTTTATCCAGGCAATTGCTCTGGAGTTTACAGTATGTCCTTTTCTAAACCTACCATGGTCTACCTCCACACGTAATGTACACACCTTACAACAGTATACATATTCTTACGTATTCCCAAGTCTTCGCTCCCATCCTTTGGGCTACTGATGTCATACATTTTACTTCTACACATTATAAATTTCACAGTACATTGTTATTGTTTTTGCTTTAAACAACCCATTATCTTTTAAAGAAATTAAGAGATGTCATTTTAAAGAAATGAAAGAAAATATTACTCATTCACCCACATATTTATCATTTCTAGAGCTCTTAATTTCTTTGGGTAGATCTAAATTTCCACACTTCTGCCTGAAGAACTTCCTTTAACATTTCTTGCAGTGTAGGTCTGGCTGGCAATGTATCCTCTTGAGTTTTTTTGTCTGAAAGTATTTTCTCTTCATTTTTGAAAGATATTTTTGCTGGGTATATGGCTTTTGTCTGTAAGCACTTAAAAAGATTTCATTCTATTGTACTGTGGGTAGGTACACACAATTTCATTTGAGATACTGCCTCTAGATATTCTATTTGGTTCTTTTTTACATATACATTCCCATTTCTCTCCTCATATGTTCATGTTTTCTCTTAACATCCTTGAGCACAGGAAGCATATTTATAGTAATTGTTGTTGTTTGTTTTTAATTTATTTATTTTTGGCTGTGTTGGGTCTTCGTTGCTATGGGTGGGCTTTTCTCTAGTTGCGGCTAGCGGGGGCTACTCTTCGCTGCGGTGCGCGTTCTTCTCATTGTAGTGGCTTCTCTTGTTGCGGAGCACGGGTTCTAGGTGCACAGGCTTTAGTAGTTGTGGCACGAGGGCTCAATAGTTGTGGCTCACAGGCTTACTTGCTCCGCGGCATGTGGGATCTTCCCGGACCAGGGATCGAACCCGTCTCACCTGCATTGGCAGGCGGATTCTCAACCACTGTGCCACCAGGGAAGCCCCTATAATAACTGTTTTAACATCCTTCTGTATTACTTTCATCACGTTTGTCATTTCTGGGTGTTTCTTTTGACTGATTCTTTTGACTGATTTTTCTCCTCTTTATGAGTCATATTTTCATGCTTTCTCATATGTCTAGAAATTTTTTACTGTTTGCCAGACACAGTAAATTTTACATTGTTTAGTGCTGGATTTTGTTGAATTCCTTTAAAGATTCTTCTCTATCATTTTTACATTTATACTTGCAACAATTATACAGACGACTCCAAAGTTCAAAAAAAGAGCACTGACTTAAGAGATAGACGTAGTTTCTAATTACCTTGGATAAGTCTCCTCCTCTAAGAAAGTTATTGGGGGGGAAAAAAAAATCTTTATAGTCCATATCAAATCTATTTCCAGGCCATAATGCCAAAATCTCGACAAACACAGTCCTTTAAATGTAGCCAAGAGATAGTACTTACCTGCAAAACATTTCTAAAGAAACTCATCTCACCCTAACTTTCAAAACCTGGCAGAGAAGACATAGCTGACTGGAGCCCATGTAAAAGTACACATCTTAAATCTTACCCTTTTTCATTCAGTAGTTTCTCCATTTCTGTAATGTAACACTCATCACAAATGGCAAGGTACTCCATCACCAGCTTTGCATCCTTCTTATACGCCTTGCCAATTGCTCCCTTATTAGGCTCAAACTGAACAACGTTGACTGTTTTGTATGAAGTAGTCAAGGAATACAAAACTACAGAACTGCCTTAGTATTTCGGGAAATGATCTTGAGGACAAGCCATCATCGACTTAAAACAACTATCAGTTCCCTATTGGTGTCTGAGATCCTCTACATGCTGATTTCCAGTGCAAGATGAAACAACTACCCACAAAATCATTCAGATAAACCTCAGTCAAAATAAGTAAACATCATCAAGAAAGACTTTTTCAAAGTTACAGTGAGATAAAGGGATATTATCTAATCAGCAGTATAACCCAATACATAGCATAATAACCTCTGAAAACAATTCATTCATTTCTCAAATGTCTCAACACGACAGGATCTATTTCCTGTCACTGGCCTAGCCCTTAGATCAGCTCACAATCTCACTGGCTGGTAAAAGAAGAAAACTTCTCCTCTGATGATCTACAGATCAAGTGAACTAAACTATTTCATCTACCATAAAAGGCACTCATCTTTTAATAGAGAAAGTATTCACCAGGCACCCTTTAATTAAAGAGCATGTATGTAGATGAAGGTGTGGGAAATGGCTGAGAAAAATTGGTCGACATCCTGAAAGACATACAGAGCATTTTTCTTTCAAGGACCAAACACTGAGTGGGCACATGTCAGATTACAAGTAAAGAGAATAGGAAAGGAGCAATGAGATGGGTAAAATAATAGGTTTAAATAAAGTGCCAAAACATCGCAGTTTATCCATAGAACAAGGTATAGACTTGGACTTATCCATTTCCAAGATGTTTACACTGTAGTCCTGAGCTGTTAAAGTGACCAGAAAGGATATGGGTTCTTTCAGAGGCTTCTCAGCTACGAGTGGGACTTTGGTGGCTCTCGCATGACAAGAAAGGTCATAACAGGAACGGTCAGCACATCCGACAATCTCAATCCAGCCCTAAGAAGACATAATAGAGAGAACCATTTGTAAGTCACACAAGGTTCATTCACAAATGCATGCGGATTATAGGTTAACTCTTTCACATACTCAAGAATAATTCAATTATAGAATCTCCACTCAACTTTTATAAATGTTTGAAATGGGAATAGTTTTATACATCTGGTGGTAGTAGCAGCAGCAGGTGGGAAGGCAAGGATTCACCAAAGGGATCAGCAACATGAGAAGAGGAGATATTACAACAGAAATCATGACATTACAATAAAAGAGCAGCAGAAATAAGAACATGCTATTATGATGCTGTGGTGATGGTAAGTCTGAACATAGGTGACAAAGTTATGAAGGATAACACGTGTGGGGGGATATCACAGCATGCCCCGCACCTACGTCAGTCAGGTTCATAACTCTTCGCCGGAAGACTCTTATGAGAAATTACAAAGAAAATAATATAGTGTGTATGCATTTTTCTGAACCATTAGAAAGGAAAGAAAGGCGGTTCTCTGGTGGCCTAGTGGTTAGGATTCTGGGCTTTCACTGCTGGGGCCCGGGTTCAATCCCTGGTTGGGGAACTGAGATCCCTCAAGCCGCGCTGCGTGGCCAAAAAAAAAAAAATTTTTAATTAAAAAAAAAAAGGAAAGAAAAAGAAAAATAATAGATTACGATGCATCACAAGAAGGAGGAAATGAATAGAATGCTAACGCATCCCATCAGCCTTGAAGCGTAAACAGAATGGACAGAGGACAGATGCTCAAAGAGGAAAAAGGAACTTTTTCTATGTTGCTATTTCATTGTTTTAGTGACTTTCTCCCTCTAAAGTTTTGAAAAAACTGTTAAATAGATTCTGAAGGGTGTATTTAAGTGTTAACACCCAATAATACAGCCAGCCCTCTGTATCTGTGGGTTCCGTATCTGTGAATTCAACCAACTGTGAATGAAAAATACTCAGAAAAAAAATTCCGGAAAGTTCCAAAAAGCACAACTTAAATTTGCTGCAAATCTGGCAACTATTGGTGTAGCATTTACACTGTGTTCGGTATTCTAAGTAACCTAAAGATGATTTAAAGTATACGGGAGGATGTGCATAGGGTCTGTGCAGATACTAAGCCATTTTATATAAGAGACTTGAGCATCCAGGATTTTGGTGTCCGTGGGGATTGTGGAACCAAGGCTCAGCAGACACCAAGGGATGACGGTATTCTCTCTGTATGAAGTGTCTACTGCTCTCAAAACTTGGCATCAGATAGCTGTACTAAACACACAGATCAGCCGGCCACAAATGTGGGCATTTGTGCTCAATTCAGTTTCCTACCCAACAAAAGAAAACTCAGTAAAGAACAGGTACTGTTTCGGTCACAGAATAAAACTTAATAACAGCATTACTACCACAGGGGTGGCAGGTTCCATTTCTTGTTAACGCCTAAGTTACTTTTCAAAAGCAAAGTGTTTTCAAAAATTCTTAAGAACCTGTTATTTGAATAAGAACAAAAGAGGTAAAAAGCTTAGTTAAGTAGATATTTAGTTAGTCCTTCTCATGAATACTTACTTTTGCCTTTAATCAAAAGAGTTTGGGAAAATTCAACCATCAAAACTACTAAGCTTTCCAAGCACATGCTATCACATGGGGTACTTCAAATAAAGAGGCAAATATAAAACTCATATAAGCTCAGAAACCCCAACACTTAACAACAACAAAAAAATAGGAATTAAAGAAAAAAGCTTAAAAACATGTAACTTGATCATTTGACAGTCACTAAAGACGTCAACTAGTATATCTATGCTCTTAAACATATAAACTTGGGGCTTCCCTGGTGGCGCAGTGGTTGAGAATCTGCCGGCCAATGCAGGGGACACGGGTTCGAGCCCTGGTCTGGGAAGATCCCACATGCCGCGGAGCAACTAGGCCCATGAGCCACAACTACTGAGCCTGCGCGTCTGGAGCCTGTGCTCCGCAACGGGAGAAGCCACGACAGTGAGAGGCCCGCGCACCGCGATGAAGAGTGGCCCCCGCTTGCCGCAACTAGAGAAAGCCCTCGCACAGAAACGAAGACCCAACACAGCCAAAAATAAGTAAATAAATAAATAAAAATTAAAAAACAAAGACATATAAACTTGCTCATTATCATTTACTAAACATTTCAATGAACATATTTATGTACTGAAAGGTGACACTACAAAAACATGCCTAAGAATGGTAGACAACAACTTTGGGATCGTGCTTACCTCTGAGCAGAGAGAGGAAAAGGGTGGAACATTAGCTGTATCAGTAACTTTTTTATTAAAAAAAATAAAATATGAAGCACACAAAAAGAAAATATTAAAGGCTTTAAAGGAGTTCTCCCCTCTCCTTAAAAGTTTGTTACTTCGGAGCTTCTGGTCTTGTTTAGTCCAGTCTTCCAATGACCTTACACAAAACACTGTAGCCTAATCTCAAAGCTAGGTCCACATTTCTGTTTTTAAATTTTTTTCTTAATTCTTTTAAATTTAGGTATAATTAACATATAAGATTATATTAGTTTCAGGTGTACAACATAATGATTCGATATTTGTATATACTGCAAAATGATCACCACAATAAGTCTAGGTAACATCCGTCACCATACACAGTTACAATTTTTTTTCTTGTGATGAGAACATTTAAGACCTACTCTCTAAGCAAATTTCAAATATATAATACAGTACTATTAACTATAGTTACCAGGCTGTACATTACATCCTCAGGACTTATTAGGCTCACATTTTCTGATCTCTCATCCTTGAGGGTTTGGCCACAGCTCACAGTGACACTCAGGAAAGGATGAGCAGGAGTGCAGTAGGGTTTATGAAAGCAGTGTAGCACAATGGTTAAGAGCAGGGGCCTGGAGTCAGATAGCCCTGGTCCACATCCCAGCGCCACCACTCACTAGCTGTGAGACTCAGGCAAATTACCTAACCTCTCAGCACTTCAGTTTCCTCAGAAATAGGACAATGCACAGAATTACTGTGAGGATTACATAAGATAATAATACACTTAGAATGGTATACAGCCCTTAACAGTTCCAAATATTAAATGAACAAACAAATGAAATGTAATCCAGGCCAGATTCAGAATCTAAATTGAGATAGCAAGAATTTGTGTCCAGGACTTCCCTGGTGGCACAGTGGCTAAGAATCCGCCTGCCAACGCAGGGGACACGGGTTTGAGCCCTGGTCCAGGAAGATCCCACATGCCGCGGAGCAACTAAGCCCGTGTGCCACAACTACTGAGCCTGCACTCTAGAGCCCATGAGCCACAACTACTGAGCCCACGTGCCACAACTACTGAAGCCTGCGCGCGCAGAGCCTGTGCTCCGCAACAAGAGAAGCCACCGCAATGAGAAGCCTGCGCACTGCAATGAAGAGTAGCCCCTGCTCACCGCAACTAGAGAAAAGCCCGCGCACAGCAACGAAGACCCAACGCAGCCAATAAATAAATAAACAAATAAATAAATAAAATAAAAAATAAATCTATAAAAAAAAAAGAATTTGTGTCCAGTTTAACTTGAAATCTTCTCATACAAAACAGAAAATAGTTTATCGGCTTAATTTGAAAATGAAAAGAAATTCCAGAAAATGTAATACATTTTGAAGTTAATGATCACCTACAATCCAAAAATAGTTACCACTATCATTTTAGCATATGTCAAGTAAGCTTGTGAAGAAAGTAAAGTAACAAGAAAAACCTAACAGATTCTTTCCTAATTCCACAAAGGAAAAAGAATATATTAAAAACAATATCAGTAACAGCCACTACAGGTATATGCATATCATTATGCATGTACACATGTGTATATGTTTGTAAAGCATATAAAATTATCTTGAATAGGGGTTGACAAACCAAGGCTCATAGGCTAAGAATCGTTTTTAGATTTTTAAAGGGTTGTTAAACAAAAACAAAAAACAAAAACCCCTAACCAAGAAGAGAGGCAACAGAGACCCACAAAGCCTAAAATATTTACTATATTTACTAAAGAAAACATTTGTTCATGCCTGATCTAGAAAAGAGACACGAAACACTTCTGGGGAGCATACAATAGGAAGTTTCACTTTCTACATAACACACTTAAGAATTATTTTTTGCTTTCTGTTTTACAAAAAAGGGTCATCATTTTTTTAATGACTTTTATTTTTAATTAAAAAAAAATGTATCCATTAAAAGAAAGTCACTTTAAAAAGTAAAAAGTGAAACCAAGGACATGTGGGAACCACGGACTCCTGGGCTAAAGTCTCCATATGGGTGAGAAGCCTCCCTAGCACCAAATGAGGGAGACGCCAGAAGGCTCTTGGCCCCCTTGTTTTGGATGCCACCCTGTTCCCACTGCCACCAATGCAGGAAGCATCTCCTATATCCAAATGCCTTTCAATCCTAAGCTTCAGCACTAATGTTCATGTTTGAGGGTTGGGGGTGGGAAGGAACAGTGAAGAGGTAACCTGGAGGTCTTCTCTGAATTATTATTAAATATACAGAATTTGAGAAAAGGTAGTTCCTAAACAAGAGATCAGAATCTACTAGTCTATCCCCCAAATCTACCAAGTAACTCTCTAAACTAAGAGCACTATGACCTTCTTTACTCAGCCTCACCACCACTTCCAACATTTGCTGGGGTCCTTGTCAGGAAGAAGGCCACCCCATCTTAGCTGCACTCAGGGATATTACCAATCACACTGCCCACACCAGGAAAGGACACACCAGCACTGCCCCATCAGTGGCCTTCTCTCGCTCTCTCTCACTCTTACTCTCTCTGTAAAAGCCATCCAAGTCTACAAAGGGCTTCTGGGACACAGGAGTAGCTCCCCCACTTATGAGAGCGCAGCGGGGCAACTACTTTTTCCATTTAGCTCAGGAAGAGATCTTTTTTTTCTTTTTGTTCCACTCTGACATGAAGCACACAAAGGGCAACTTTGATATCCATGCTTCTAGGTTAACAATGTGAAAATCACACGGTAAAAACCACTGCATTCTACTTACATAGGATGTTTTGGATTCGGCATCCCAACAGTCACAGGCATAATGGGCCATCTCATTCTCCATGTGCTGTCGGAAGCGGAGCTTATCTGGAGATACACCAACCTTCACGAGGTAGAGGTAGATGCGGCCAATGAAATAGCCTAATACTGAGTTGTTAATCACGCCCTAAAAATAAATGAATAAACAAATAAGTAGATAAATAGGCAAGCAGCATGCAAGCAAGCATAGAGGAACGAACAAAAACACAAACATTAATGCTTTTGAAGGCCAAGGTACCATTTTCCATTGAGTTATTCATCATCTACTGAAAAATTTTTGAAACACAAGGTAAGCTAATTTATCCAGCTTTCAGAACAATCTTAAATACCCAAAATGTGATCATGGCTATTTTCAAAAGGTTTAACTGTCAAGATAACAAGCAGATAATAATGGCGTCATTCAAAATCTTTCTACCATACTCACTGGGTCAGCAAAAATTCAGCCTAATACCTCATACCTTCTAAATCTACAGTGCTAAAAATGACATTCATAATAATGACCCTAAGGAATTGTAAATATATTTCTTCTGAATTAGCAGAAGTCATAAGACATGTTGAGGGGATTTTAATGTACTCTTATCCAATGAAATTTGTGAATCCCATATAGTATATGTAATCTTATATTTTTAGTACAGAAGGATCTTAGAAATCATCTAGCCCCATCTCCTAGCCCCTGCAGGGCTCTTTTCTGCAAAACAACTGACAAGTTATCCCTTAGCCTCTACTTGAATATTTTCAGACAGGAAGCTCATTGTTCCCAGGGCAATTCATTCCACTATTAGGCAGCAGCTACTGTTGGAATGTTTTCACTCACTTATTTCTCCAAGCAAATAATTAGAGAAATTCTATTACATGCAAGGCCTTACCCCAACTGCTATGGGTAATGCAGAAGAGTTTAAAATCCAGAGGGTTTGCTTTCTGTGAGTCAAAATGTCCCCCCAAAAGTAGTATACACTGTTAAAAGTCAGATTGATGGGGCACAGTTCAAACCAAGAACTTTTTTCCAAGTGCTCTGCTAAACATATTTTTCATGTTAGCCCCAATGGTCCACAGAGTGGCGTGTTCAGGTAATTTCCTCCCACTATAATAATAGTGTGTAATAAATACTGTATAAAAACACATACTGTATCAAAATAAAATGACTGCCAAAATAAAATATTTTGTCATCCAGTACACAGAATTTGCTAAGTGCCGAAAACCTGGAATAGGTATAATCTAAATTAAGTTACCTATGGAATCTTACCTGTTCAACAGCATCTCCTAGGCGCATTTTCCGAGCAGACTGTCCGCTGACCTGGGCTTTTGCTGAATACAAATACAGGTGGAGGTCTGCCACATTCTGGAACTTGGGATGGTCTTTCTCACTGGGATCTACAAAGTGCTCAATTTCTGCCATTGTGAATTCTCTGAAAGCCAAAATATAAGGGATAAAAGATGCACACTTCACTATAAAAAACAATAAACAAAAGCCATTATTTTCAACTTCATTCTACAATGATACAGAATGATATGGAAAATAGTTTTTAGAGAACAGATTGATAGTTTTTTTAAAGTTAGGAAAACCTGAGTAAACATCAGACACACACAAAAAATGAGATACTGAATAATGGCTTCCGAATAAAATGATTTTTCCTTAAAGCATTAGCAAGTCTTTATAGATGTACACTAAATGAAGCTCCCGATATTTACTTTTCATAGAATGGGAAATTAAAAGTGCATTGAAATTATTCTTTAGCTTTTATAACAGTGTGATTTCTTCCTTTTTCTTGCTCTGAACAAGTAAATGACTGATAATGGCACCATACAGCTGGTGTCTTTAGAGTAGCAGCTTCTCAAATAAAGTGTTATTCAAGGCAGAGGACATAAGGCATGAATCGAAAAAGCTAACATCAAGCTAACTGCATAATGATGAAATAAGTAGGCACATAGTAATGGTTTCCCAAAGAGATTTCCCTGAATGGCAATTTAGTAGCTATTGGGTGGAAAAGAGTTTTAAGTTAATTTTAGGAGTCAAAATCAAATCTCTCTTCTTTAAAACACACACACAATTTACTAGTGCACTTTCATGATTATCTCAGATGTTTTAGAAGTAATGAAAAATTGCTTAAATGGTTCCTAAAAATACATGAAATGCATGCGAAAGAGCTTTGATATTTTTTTCAATTTTATTTTTTAATGGTATCCCTTATTTGGTCCAGCAGCACCTATGTCTTGTCTTTCAACAGCTATCAAACATCTTCTGTGAGCATAGAAATATGAGAGAGAGAAGTATGATGTCTGTCCTCACACAGCTTCCAACTGGGATGACAGCAACAGAACATCTAAAATGAGGGGCAGATCAAAATAAGGACCTTGTCCAGAATCCCCAAATAATCTGCTGCCAAAGTCTTTCCATCTGTTCTGTCAAATAATCCCAGCTCAGAGACAGGAGATAGAAATCAACACTAATACTGATTGTATCAGCTGTCTGTTGTCTTTGAGTTCAGAAGCTCTACCTGGAACTCTGGAGACATAAAATAGACAGAGGACTAGAAGACAGAGCCAGCCAATCAAAATAAAATTTAATTAAAAAAAATTTCATATGAACAATCCAATGCTCCCAACCTAAACCAAAGGAAGCATAGCTATACAAAGACTTATCACCTGATAACTCTATGTCAAGAAGAAACACTAAACAAACAAGTCCTAGCCCTACCATGAAACAAAAGCCATGGGGATACAGACTCGTGGAAGAATGAGTGGATTTCTAGCCAGGATCTTGCAGAGGCACATGACAAAACCAACCAAAATCCAGATGGAACACTTTGAACTGAAAGTGACCAAGGAATAAAATGTCAGGAAGCCCCAAGGGACTTTCCCCAGTTAACTCCTGGGATTGCTCCTCTGTTCTGAGCTGGTTTTCCTATTTACCACTTCTTATTCCACAGGCCCCAGGTTTTGCCTTACTTCACGGTCCTTTATAATCATCCAAAAGCTACACTACTTGATGTAAATCCTCTCCAAAACAGTGGCTTTAGACAAGCTCAGTCTCACACAGCTTCCTCAGTATTCTGAAAGCATGTGTGCAGACACTACTGGGACAGAGGGGAAGCCCAGAAGCAAAATGAGAAAAGATACGAAGAAACCCAGACATCGAGAAATAAAACAGATTTAAGTCTGACAAGTTTTTCATTGTTACAACACCTAGTTAAAGTTTAGGACTACCTCTTCTCTGTGCAGCAAGGTCCAGGAGGGTCCTCCCCACTCCATTTCTCTAGGTTGTGCAAGCTCCTTCCTCATGAAGTCTCCCTTTTCTAGACCATTCAGCTGAAGGGACTATAGGCCTAAAGATACAGTCTGGTGAGAACATAGGAGCATTTCCTCAGAGGGTGTCATGGGGACTAACAAGATTAGGCAGGTGCTTTGATGTAGAGTCACAGGCTGGGATATGCTATGACTGACGCCTGTAATTACAGCAAGTAAGAAAAGAAGAGAGGAAATGGGTGGGCCACTGGGGCTGTGGAAAATACTTCTGGAGTCTAAGAAAGTTAAGTTTACCTACATATCCCATTTTTATATCGAATTTATTACCTTAAGAGATGATATCAGTAAGAAAATGTATAGAAATCTCAAAAAACTTAAGTCATAAATAGCTAAGTCATAATAAGTTTCTAAAGAAAAACGTAACTCAGAAGCGCCAGGATGCCTTCCCGCACATTCTGGATACACCTGACAAAGGGAGGTTATTAGAATAGATATAAGAAAGCATCTGAACTAGCATAGATAGCGGTAAGCTTGCTGGCTGGACACTGTCATAAAGGTGCCCCAAATATCTGGAGGAACACCATCTGGCTGCTGAAACACCCTCACCCCAATACCAGCAATGCCATCTGCCCTGGACACCTAGAATGGCCCTCCTGCCCTAACCATCACCTCCTTCCTCCCCACCTCACCCTACACTCATCTATACCACCACTGCCAGAGAATGCCTCGGTGTAGACAATCAAGATCTTGCCATCCTCAAAACATAAGATGAACAAGGAGAAAAGATCATTTTGGATCAGATGTGAAACTTCAGCTATTCTTCACCCTCTTTCCTTTCCCTTCAAGTCCACTTCAGTCACTCAAAACTGTCCGTCATCCCAGAGATTACATTTGGAGGTAACAAACAAACAACAAGTATATAATCATGTAAGAAGGAAGAAGGTTGTTAAAACAGCAAGCTTTTGTTTCCACTTCAATGCCAAAATCATTTACTAATTTCACCAGAAGAATAACATGGGCAGTACCTGACTCGGATCAGTCCAGATCGAGGGGAGATCTCATTTCTGAAAGAATTTCCAATCTGGGCAGCAGCAAAAGGCAACCTTCCTTGGTTGAATTCCAAAAGTCGTTTGAAATTCAGGAAAATCCCCTGTGCAGTTTCTGGTCTCAAGTATCTGGAAATTTAAACAAATCAGTCTGTTATAAAGGAGGAAATTATGTTTTCCAATAAATCTGAAATTCTAGATACAAATCCTAAAAGTCCTAAATATACTATCTTCACACAAAGCTGTATGGGCCCTAAAAAAAAAAAAAGTTTTAGAAATAGAAATTTTCCTCAGTAGCAAACATTCTCAAACAGGTAATAGAGACGGTATCAGGTGATTGGCATGGCAATACCACTGTTAGACATGTCATTTAATTTCATCACTCCAGTGAATCACACATGACCTCTCTTACAATATCGCTAAAACCTCTGATATTCTCCTGACTAATCATTTACTTTGGAGGCAGATGACAATTTTAGATCCTTTTGAAAATAAAGTAAGTATACCTCTGCTGTTAACCCACATATTAAAGCATAACCGTGCAGCTAAAAAGAAGCCGGTACGGGCTGACATTTAACATTAGAGCTCACTCATCACAATCATCACACCATGGCAGGAAATTTTCAGGGTTTTTCATATCATTTTCTTCTTTGTACCCAGAGACACAAAGAAATAGAGAAGTCCAGAATGCTTGACTCTTTGTGGTACTTTATATCTTCAGCCAGAGGCCTCTTCTGTATTTCTCCACATTTTAAAAAATTACCGTCACTCAAATACACCCTGATAGCCATTGTTTTCTTCTCAATTTCACAGACAATATTCTGGGCAAAACATCACATAAGAAAGTGCTCCCAACAGCCTACTTCAAAAGAAACGTTTTATGAAAACAACTTTAAAGTAAAGAAAAATTAAAATTTTACTCTCGTCTCACTCTTC
Organism: Eubalaena glacialis; assembly: GCF_028564815.1. Lineage (NCBI taxonomy): Eukaryota > Metazoa > Chordata > Mammalia > Artiodactyla > Balaenidae > Eubalaena > Eubalaena glacialis. The sequence goes on along the minus strand of NC_083723.1, from coordinate 82,104,028 downwards.
TCTTCAACAACTCTTTTCATTTTGTGGTTTTTATCCAAATATAAGTATAGTTACAGTTAATATGTATATTTATTAAGTAGAATGTACTAAATTATACTTTATACTTTTCTATTTTCTAAAAAAATCATAAAATTTTCTCGTATTTAACAGTTGCAGAGTATTCTACTAAAATAACCTACCTTACTATAATTTATTTAACCATCCTGAAATTATGGGATAAATTGGTTATTTCTACTTTTCATTTATACACTCTTGATAAGTATAGCTTCCTTTCCTTTTGAGTTATTTCCTTAGATAAATTCACAGGAGTGGGAAGGCAGGTCAGAGGGCATGGCCCATTTTATGACTCTCATATGTATTGCCGAAATGAAAGGTTCACCCTTGGCCTCTTTCCACAAAATATCCTAAATCAACCCACTGTCTTATTAAAATAATTCCAATAATACATTCTGTCACAATTAATTTTTATTATTCTTTAGTTTCTACTCCAGGAAATATGATATATCTAGCTTCATCTAGCAAAACCCATCCTCTTACCCTAAAATGAGACCATGAGAAAAACATCTGAAGCTTTGAAATGGAATACTTTGACTAAGTTTGTTAACAATGGACAAGGAATCTGGACATACAGATTCTTCTTCTGAATCATATTGTAAACTGTTCAGGTTTTCTTTACTCTATCTGTGAAAACCACACTTTAGCTTGAATCAACAAGCTAAATGTATCCTGTCCAACATGGTAGGTCACTAGTCACATGTCTATTTAAATTTAAATACTTAAAATTAAATAAATTTAGAAATTCAGTTCCTCAGAAGCACTAGCCCCATTTCAAGTGCACAACAGCCCCATGTGGCTAGTGGCTACCATACTGGACAGCACAGATTATAGAATATTTCCACCACTGCAGAAAGCTCCATTGGGCAGTGCTGATCTACAACAAACGGTTTCTAAAATCTCCTTCGACAGTAAGTTCAACATCTTTCAAAATCATTCTCCAACCCTCTCTCCTGCCCTATGCAGCTATAACTACAAGATGTGATGATCACAGACTTCTGTGTTTATTTTATGACCAAAAAAAAAAATCATCATATATGCTAAAAAAAAAAACTATATTCAGAAAGAATTAGAAGAAATAAAATTTAAGAACACATCTGTCATTATTTCTCCTTAATATATTTGTCTACACTTTCTACAAATCACTTTTCAAACATTTTCCTTCATGGCTGATATTGATATTTACCTTTTATTACAAGTAATTTTAATAACTTCATTACATAAACAATAAGTGATACATACCCAGGCATGTTTCCTCCAGGCCCAATGAAGGTCTTGAACATTAAGTTAAAAGGCACTGGAGGGGAAAGATCATTTCCAGTAGTGGGGGATTTTACATTATAGTTCACAAAAAGATCCCCCAGTTCTTGCTGTCCATAGTTATCGAGCTGAAGAATACATCAAGAAAATGATTAGTGTAAAAGACAGAAAAAGCAAGGCATACAATAAAGTATTAGATATAAAACCCCATCCATCATTAAAATTCACCCAAAATAAAAACATCAGAATTAACCTAACCTTCAAGATATTTACATTAAACCCATAAACAGTTTATACTCTTTCCATTTACCAACAGAGAAATGGAGTATCTTTCTGGGAACGACCTAAAATTCACACACGTACCATTGAAAGATACAAAGGTACAATGAAAGATAAGGTAAAATACCTCTTGTTCAATTATAATAGTTACTGGTTGGCAAGAATCTGAATCACATAAATAAGTTTTCACAGTTGAATTTTACTACTCTGTATACTTAAGAGCCAGGTGCACTTCCCTGTCTATTAATTAAATGTGCATGTAACTTTCCTTTCCCACCAGATATTAAGTTCCTTGAAGGTAGAAGCTGTGTCTTATTCACTTCTGCATTTTTCAGGGCACTGCACATCCTATACATTGATGATCAATGCCAAACCCTCTAAAATTTTATATGAGCTCCAATTCAAAAACTTCAAATAACTATGACAAACCATCTAATAGTACAGAATATTTAAAACTTAAAAAAAAAAAAACTTCTAATAGAAATAAAATAATTAGATAAATCAACTAATGAGTGATGGCATGTGGGGTCAGAAAAACCAGGGTAAATCACCCAACTCCACCACTTATGGGTTGTGTGATTCAGGATCAAGATACAACCTAATCTCTCTGAGCCTCAGTTTGCTTATCTGTAAAATGGGGAGAACAGATTCTACCTCACTTCTTAACCACAGAGGGTGAATCAATGCCTTTTATTTTATTTTATTTTTTAAATTTTTATTTATCTATTTATTTTTGGTTGTGTTGGGCCTTCATTGCTGCGCACAGGCTTTCTCTAGTTGCGGCGAGCGGGGAGCTACTCTTTGTTGCGGTGCGCAGGCTTCTCATTGCTGTGGCTTCTCTTGTTGCAGAGCATAGGCTCTAGGCGCGCGGGCTTCAGCAGTTGTGGCGCATGGGCTTCAGTAGTTGTGGCTCGCGGGCTCTAGAGCACAGGCTCAGCAGTTGTGGCACACGGGGCTTAGTTGCTCTGCAGCATGTGGGATCTTACCGGACCAGGGCTCGAACCCATGTCCCCTGCATTGGCAGGTGGATTCTTAACCACTGCACCACCAGGGAAGTCCGCCAATGCCTTTTTTTTTTTTTAATTTTTTTTTTTAAGTTTATTATTTATTTTTGACTGCATTGGGTCTTTGTTGCTGCGTGCAGCTTTCTCTAGTTGTGGCGAGCAGGGTCTACTCTTTGTTGCAATGGGCGGGCTTCTCATTGCGATGGCTTCTCTTGTTGCAGAGCACGGTCTCTAGGCGCGTGAGCTTCAGTAGTTGTGGCTCGCGAGCTCTAGAGCGCAGGCTCAGTAATTGCTCCGCGGCATACGCTCCCAGAACAGGGCTCGAACCCGTGTCCCCTGCATTGGCAGGCGGATTCTTAACCACTGCGCCACCAGGGAAGCCCCCTCAATGCCTTTTAGATAAACTATCATGCTTCATAAAGCTAACAAGGAGTCACAGGCACTAACAGGTCCAGAAAATGCCATTATGTGCTGAAGCAACAGATGCGCCTCTGGCCAGGGACTCCACCGGGGCCATTTCTGAGTATCAGGCCGTTTCCGTGGGTTCCTAACTTTTCACTAAAGATTAAACTGACAGCTATATACAACTGACCCTTGAACAACACATAAAACTTATAGTTGGCCCTCTGTAACCGCAGTTCCCCTGCATCTGCAGATTCAACCAACCACAAACCATGTAGTACTGTAGTATTTGCTACTGAAAAATAGCAGAGTGTAAGTGGGCCTGCACAGTTCAAACCCACGTTGTTCAAGGGTCAACAAATGATACAATATGGCAAATCAAAACCCAAACTGTTCCCTGGAACACATATCTGAGATGAAACAGAAAGTACTCAAACTATAAATTATGACTTAACAACTAATTACTTCCTGTTTCTGACAATTTATTTGGAAATGAATGAAACTGTTAAGATCAAAGACATGTGCACACAAAACCTTAATAAGTCTAAAATTCTGAATGGGAAACAGAATAATTTAAGGGTAATTTGAGGTGCTTTTCATTTCTTCTTTCTTATAAAGGTCATGCCTTTGGAAAAGGAAGGAAATGAGAAATGAGGGTGTGGCCATAACAGTATCAAAGAACAAGAATTGATTTTCTAAACCATGAGTAACAACACTAAAGCAATGAGCTTCAAGCAAGGGATAAAATATACTTCACAAGGTTCAAAATAAATTGGCAGATGAGTCAATAGCCAGATTAAGAGGTTTTTCAATTTAAATGAGGAAGGAGAAAATTTCTCAGCTAATGTTGGAAAGCTAGATACCACAGAGGAAAATCAGCATGTTTAAAAAAATTAGGGCAACAGTGGAGAAGTATCCAGTAATTTTCATGAGAGAAAAGCAGAGTTAGAGTCCTACATTCAGCCTCATTTATATACCAATGTAAAGAAAAAATATATAAACACGGCACTGGTTGTTGTTTTCTTTTATCCAAGGAAGTAAAAAAAATTTAAGAGGTGAGCCCTGGTGGACCTCATGATCAAACATGGTGCTGGAGAAATGTACTTTGCTTAAAAGGATGGATGAGGTGAGAAATCAGCAACATTCACATACAGGCATGTTCAACTTCCTGGGGCAAAGGTGTGCAGTTTTCATCATATTTTTAACGTAGTATGTGACCTAAAAAAAGGATAAGAACTACTTCTGATATAGAAGGTATTTCTGCACTTGGTAGAAGTCAGAATAGATGATCTCAATGCCTTTCCTAAAACTTGTCAACTTCAATACAAATTATAAAACTAAAGGTCTACAGGAAAAGCAGGGGCCTGCTCCATCAGGTTCTAAAAAGAATAGCATGTAGTCAGGGACAGTGCAACCAGAAGCAGATCAAGTGGCTGATGAGACAGTGCTCATATAGATATCTGCCCTAAATCTCCACACTGAACGCTATCCATCATTAGACACTGTCCTGGTTTTTGCTATTAAATCCAGGAAACTGGTTTCCGAGCAGAGAGAACTAATTTCATGCCTATTTACATTGACTTGCTAGTTTGACAGAAATAAAGGTTAGCCACAAAAGGTTGACAGAGAAGAAAATAAAAATGCAAAAAGAGATGATATGAGGGACAGAAGGTAAACTCTCCTTTTTTACTACTGTGACCAGGTCGCCACAATATGGAATTCAGCAGTTATCAAATGCTGAAAGACAGACAGCACCTACCTGGGTTACTGCGATCTCTCAAGTACTCACCTGGGCCAAGACACTTTCCATCTCTGATTTCTTCTCAGCAGAACACTTCTTATCAGACATCAATTTCTGTAAATGAGCTATAAGAACAACAGTGTTAGTACATGTCAATTTCAATCAATGGGAAAAAGGACAATGTACTTTTGAGTTTCAATGTTGGGCAGGTAAAAAAACGAACCCAAGGATAATGTTCTTAATTTATATGAATCCCATGGTTGATTTTACAGGGACAGTCATGATATTGTCTTGATTCTTTCCATGACTTAGAACTTCTAATTATCTGTATATAACTTTTTTTTTCAATAAGGGACTTATTCTGTATACTTAAGATCTGTGCACTTTACTCTTTATATGTTATGTCCCAAGAAAAAATTTTAAAACTTGAGAGAAAATTTAATCCAAACCCTTTGTTTTGATCAATCCTACTTGAAAGGTTATTTATCTGAGATGAAGAACCATACCTTTCAATAGATGGTCAGCACGAAAACACTCTCCATTTTTTACATCTTTCACCATGAAGTCAGCAAATTTGTCTACATGGCCAGAAGTCCTAAGTTAATAAATACCAAGCCAATTAGTCATTTTCACACAAATTAACACATAAACTTTACCTTATAAGACAATCTCCCTTCTATATATTTATCCAAAGTTTACATCTGTATATCTGAAAGATGGAAGCTCCCATATCTATTATGATATATCCCATGGTAGATAAAAATGTACACCAAAGAAAATTCTTCCTCAAATCTATTCCCACCCTCTCCCCAACTTCTTCCTCCCCTTAGGAAAGAAAATACTAACTAGATTACACTTTTCCACAAATTGTCATAAAGTCTGTGCTACTTTGCAGAATCAATAAATCCATGCCTATCCCATTATTATTACTGATCTAAGCAAAGGCCAAAACCATGGGGAATTTGACTAGCCAAGACTTTGTGATAACTCAGTATAGACACTGAACCTTAAGGAAAGAGTTTTCTGCCACTGAAACCTGGTTGGACACTGGAATTATCTCTGTACAGCTATTAGTGCGGCAAGTAGCTAAAGAATAGGCTGTCCTGATCCATCATCAAGAATTCAACTTGTTTTAATTGGCTGAAATTATTAAGAGAGAGCCTAAACTATACAAATAGCGAAAATTAGCTCTTTAACAGGCAACATTAAATGAATGAAGTGATGAGATACAAAATGTAAGAATTCCTCTTTCAGTTTCGTATTTGAGAAATCCTGACCTGCTTTCAACAATGTTGGTAGGAATAATCTAAATTTCTGCATTGAAACACCAATACAAATAGTAGCATTTGATTTTAAATACATACACACCTTTGCCCAGAGCTTCTATGAATTTATACTAAGGAAATAATCAGGATATACATAAAAATTCATCTATTGGGATGTTCAATGTAATCAAACATCAGAAACAACTTAAATGCCTGCACTCACGCACTAGTTAAGTAAATTATGGCACATCCATGAAAGAGAATACTATTCTGTCATTAAAAATACTTTAGAAGAATACTTAATGACATAATGTTCACCTATATAATGTGAAAAAAAGCACTGTGCTACTAAATGCATATGAACTTAAAAAGACAGAAAGGATAAATACAACATTTTTAACATGGCTACCTGTGGGCAATGAGTATATATTTTCTATGTTTTTCTTTATTTTCCAGATTTTCACAATGAACATGGGTAGTTTTTTGAATCAAAAAGTTACTTAAGTATGCATATTAAAGAATGTCAACCCTCAAAGTAGAGACCTTACTTTAAAACTGGCTCAGGGGTGAGCATGGTGCAATCAATCTCTAGAATCTGTTCCTCTTGGATAAAGTGCTGCCTCCAGGTCTGAATAATATTGTTTTTCAAAGCACATCCAACTGGCCCAAAATCATAGAGACCACTAACACCTGCAAAATATGAGAGGAAAACGGGTACTGTACCTTGTCACTCTGAACGAATCAAAGCAAGCAGACGTGAGAAACTGATACTCGTAAGACTTCACATACTCCCTAAAAATGTATTCAAGTCAACACTTCAAATCTCTTAATACTGAAGAGCCTTATTTCCAGCTAGCTGACAGAAGTAAAACTAAAATGGTCTTACTCCATTAACTGCAGTATTTCTATATTTGAAATTTCAAGTAGGATTAGCAAAAAACTAAAAACAAAAGAAGTTCCTCCATATGTAAGAAACAAAATGAAAAAGCAGATTATAGTTTTCTGCCATAGAAATTAGAAAATAATTTGCTGCATCAGCTGAATAACAATGATCTCAAATTTTAGCACCCAATTCTTTAATTTATTCTTGGGTATTTGAGCCACTATTTAAACCTCAAGAAGTTAAACATTTAGAGATCTGCTCAGACTAAAACTCAAATCAAGTTTCAGTGGCAAAGTACTGAAAGTCTAATATTGTTGCAGTAATCTCTGTTAACTATGAAAAATATCAGTGAATTATACTTGTCTACATAAATTCATATAGTGTTCAGAAAGATGTAGAGACTTATCTGCATAGCCATGAAGAACGTTTTCTCCTGGCAGTCGCCATAATGAATAATCTAGAAGCTATGGTTTACCACTGCCCTTGTGGGGAGCGGCACAGTACAGTCAGCCAGTGCTAGAATGGCCCTCTACTGCTCTCAGGTCTTCACTGGCATTTTAAGAAGGGTCTGATATGTACATGCACACATCAAACACTTAATATCTGGGCCTCTCCAAATTCCCTAAGTCTTAATGGAAAAATGCTATCTCCAAAAATAAATAGGGTTGATGGAAATAAGAACTGATATCATGCCAAATGAATGACTCTAAACAAATGAAAGCAAGATATCTATCCTTTGCTTTGTGTGACCTGAAACTATTAGATATCAAGCAAGCTGTGGTTTTGATTTAAGAACAATATTAAAGCCACTAACAACACAATTTTTCTTTCTCTCATTAATCCCCTACCTCCATAAATAGCAAAAGCTTGATCGTAGAAAAACCTCCTCTTCAGGGTATCTTCCATTTTTGCTCTGTCCACAACATCATCTTTGGGCTGTAACGCTAGCTCCTGTAAGGGATTTTTAAAGAGAAAATATGTGATTGAACGAGTGAGTGGGAATTTCAATTTATACATGTGAATTTACTTTATTGCTCAGCAGAATTCAGTATAAAATTTATTAGACAAGATTTTGATACCCTTAAAACAATAGAAACCTTAGGGTTTTTTCCCCTTTGAGTTACAGAAAAGATACTTTTACTTAATTATTTAGGAAAGTATACGATCATTTCCAAGATTACAAGACTAAGCTTACTTAGATGCAGATAAGCAATATCTGAATTTTTAGTGGATCACTGTAGCAAAATAGCAACTTAAAACTCCAAACAGGAAATTCCCTGATGGTCCAGTGGTTAGGACTCGGTGCTTTCACTGCCGGGGCTGGGTTCAATCCCTGGTTGGGGAACTAAGATCCCACAAGCCATGCAGTGCAGCCAAAAAAAGAAAAAACTTCAAACGATTTCAGTTTGTTGATGGGACGTTCATAATTTGAAAAGTTTGGGAGCAGGTATCAGGTGACTAGAACTTTTCCGTAAAAGAAAATAATTTAAAACAGCATAACCATTATTTGCAGGTATAGGAGAATTCATAAAGAACACAATGCCTTCCAGGGAAATTCATGGAACATAACCAGTCTAGGATTTGAGTCTGGGGGGAGAAGGGGTAGGTCAGGGTTGAGGAAGGCTTTGTAGAGAAATTCTGAATTACACGTTGAAAGGATGAGGAGTCTGCCGAGTAGAGGAGGAGGAGGAGAAGGCATACTGCATAAATAGAGATAAAGCAAATGTTACTTGTTCAGAAACTTTTCTAGCTCTCTCCTGCCCAAAGAGACTGAATAAAGATAAACAATCCTATACCTACTTACATTCCTTTTTGAGGATCCTGAGACTCACCTTTGCTTCCAGAACCCTCTTCCGGGCTTTGAGCTCAGCTACTGCTTTGTCTACATCGACCTGGGGTGCTTTATCTTCTTTCAGTTTTCGCACAAGATCTCCCTAGCCAACAAAGAGAATCTGTATTCACAACTGGTTTCAGAAGTCAAGAAAAGTTAGGAATGGGTTTTTAAGCATGCCTTTTAAAAAGTATCCATGTAAGAATGAAGAAATTCAAATGTTTATTATGTGAAAGGTCATTATGAATAACTGTAGGTCATTGCCCTCAGCATTTATAATCTAGCAGAAACTCCAAATACAAGTACATAAATAACTATGCTTGCAGGGTGATTATTACTGGTTTGTTTGTTTGTTTTCTTTGTGGGGAGGAGACAGATGGTGGAGAGAAAAGCATTGATAAAAAGTAAAGAGCAAGGGCTTCCCTGGTGGTGCAGTGGTTGAGAATCTGCCTGCCAATGCAGGGGACATGGGTTCGAGCCCTGTTCTGGGAAGATCCCACATGCCGCGGAGCAACTAGGCCCGTGAGCCACAACTACTGAGCCCGCGCGTCTGGAGCTTGTGCTCCGCAACAAGAGAGGCCACGACAGTGAGAGGCCCGCGCACCGCGATGAAGAGTGGCCCCCGCTTGCCGCAACTAGAGAAAGCCCTCGCACAGAAACGAAGACCCAACACAGCCAAAAATAAATAAATAAATAAATAAAAATTTTTAAAAAATCATTAAAAAAAAAAAAAGTAAAGAGCAATATAACTACTGAGAACACAGAAGAACCAATAAATAGACTACCCTCTCCTTGAATCCCTCTCCTTTCTTGCATACAAAAAAATGACTATCACAGTAAATCTATGTAGAGGTATAAGCATCTGCTTAATTCAATATAACTTCCAGTGGAGTCATACCCCCAAATCTACATATTAAAATAATATTATTTTATTATAAATTACTTTTTATTTATTTGTATTACATTTAGAGCATTATGTGTACATACATCTTTCTTTAATTTATGTAGATATTTCATATGAATTTCATTACAAGGTAGTAATGGAGAATTCCAAAATATCTGGTGTAAAAGGGTACACTGGGTCTGATATAGTTGAGAACCATTGAATTGGTTCTTCCTCTCAATCTCTTACTGCATACAAATAAATCTGGTCTGTTATTATACTAGCAGTTTTTATTCTATTATCTTGACCTCTCTAGCTAAAGCAACATCCTCAGTCACCTTCTAACTTTATTTTAACTTCTTTATTACATGTATAATACCTGAAATCACCCTATCAATGGATTGGCTTATTTATTTACATGCATTTTATCTGTCCCTGTCATTATAAAGCAGGCTCTTTTAAGACAGGAACTCCGGCATGTCAATTCTGGCACTCAAATATTTGTTGCCTGCTATCACAACCTAAACCTAGCACAACGCTAAGCACTTAGTACTTGGTAAATATCTACTGGCTTATTCTTTACTCATTCAGTGGTTCTTTTCCCTTCCTCTACCCGTCAGAACACTTATCTCATAAATGTTCACTAATAGTGCTTTTTGATGGGGATAAGAACCTTGTGAGGGTCTGTGTTCTGAAAAGAGAGTGGCAAGCAGTTCTTTTTGAATGTCTTAAAGAAGTAAGCAAGCAGTTCTTCTGAATACCTACCCTTATGTGTCAAGTATTGGCACTCCCATATTTTCTTTGGGAGCTTTTCAAAGGACACTGGGCAAGCAAGGCCACAAGTAGGTAAAGGTAAAGGTAGGAAGAATTTAAAACTTTTAAAATTAAAATTAGTTTTCCTGAATCATTTTTCTGTCTCTTAAAGTTCAGGCATAGAATCAGGCACACATACATTCAAGGATAGGCTAGCTATCAACAGAAGCAGTGGGAGAGTGAGGATTCCTACACTGAGTTAATCATCTCTAAAACTCTCAGTGAATTAAGGAAATAATCGTGTTTATTCTGAATAATGGAATAATTAAAACCATGATTTATAATGATTTAATTGTGTAAACAAAAGAATTGGAGGTGATCGAAACATGGAAAGTAAGTACTTAAGGATTCCTAATTTCTAATTATTTTCTTCCCTCTTTCTTCACCACCAACTATAGTGTGTGTGTGTTGAATGAAACCGATGTGAAACATCATCAATACTTCTAAATTACCTTTAAGAAACATCAACTAGAAGCTTAATTCCTGCATAAATTCTTACCATAAAGACATATATTAGAACTAAGAGTCTGTGATTATAAAGCAGAATAGTTATTAGGTGAGAAATCATTTCAAGGGATCTTTTTCATGCATCCTTCATATATATCATGATGCATATTCAGTTGGCCAAGGAAAAACAAGAAAACATTTCCTCACCTTTTTAAGATGTTTGGCTTTACACATATGGGCCCAGAGGGTTCTTGTTAAGATTAAAAAATTAATTTCAGATTTCCAAGTTTTATAACTATTGACAAAAACTTCATAAACTTATCATTTGTCCTTTGTGGATTAAGCAACAGTTTTAATGGGCACTCTCAGTTCAGAAAATCAAAGCAGAGAAAAATCAAGGGCTCTAAAATTTCCCAAAATTGAATTTTATTATTGGCCACAAATACTATCAGTTGCTTTTTGAAGTGACAGTCTCACTTCACTCATTTTCCGGAAAATGAATGAATGCCCAATACCCAAGACGGAATAACAATTTTTTGTCAGACATTTTAGAGTGTTTCATTCTTGCAACTCGAACAATCATAAGTGCTCTTCCTCAGACAATCATCATATGTGGGTATGCTTTATGTATACTTCCCATTTAGTCACACAGAATATTAAAAAGATGTGTGCACAAAGGTCCGAATTTAATAAAATTAATAATTCTTATTGGGACTTCCCTGGTGGTGCAGTGGTTAAGAATCCGCCTGCTAATGCAGGGGACACGGGTTCGATCCCTGGTCCGGGAAGATCCCACATGCCGTGGAGCAACTAAGCCCGTATGCCACAACTACTGAAGCCCACTCACCTAGAGCCTGTGCTCCGCAACAAGAGAAGCCACCACAATGAGAAGCCCGCGCACCGCAACGCAGACCCAACACAGCCAAAAATAAATAAATAAATATTTAAAATAATAATAATAATAATTCTTACTGCTTTTTCAAGGGTACTCTAAAGCAAAACTGAGGTTTTGTTTTTTGTTTTTTTTAAAACGTGTGAGAGTGTGGCAGAGAATATAATGACTTGGCTTAGTATCCCTGACTTGATTAGTGCTCAGGGCCAGCAGTTCTACTCACCATGCTTTGCACTATCAGTGCAAATGTCAACACAGTGAAAAATGCAAATAACATTATTAGTTTTATTATGAAAATGGTTTTGACCTTGGAGACCTCCAAGAATTTGCAGACCACACTTTAAGAACCACTGCCCTAGAGCAATGGTTCCCAAACAAGACACTCCAGGACAAAGTTTTCACCAATATGCAGTAAAAGGGGGAAAAAAAAGAAAAAAAAAAAGACAATGTATTAGACCTTTTTTCAAAGCTAAACCTGCTGAATATAAAAGACTGCTCTTTATTCTGAGTTATGGTCTATCCTTTCTTTGGTATTAAAATACACTTTCTTTTATGAAATGAAAGGGGAAATAAGATGGTAGTTTGTTGATACATTTCAGTCAATCAACAAACCAAATCATTAAAAAACAGCATCCACGTAGCATAGCAGATTGGGAAATTTATATGAAATACATATTTATCTGAAACACATGCCACTAACAAGACCAGTTATTAAGCACCTTAAAAAATCCCACTCCAAGGATGCCTTCAACTGCACAAACTTCACAGTGGAAATATGTAGAATGAGTAGAAGTGACCATGTGTCTCATTTCCTCATATAAGCAAAAAAACAAACAAAAAAAAAAACAAGAAAAAAAAACGGTTTAACTAGATGATCTTTAAATTCCCTTCCAACTGATCCTGGAATCAGTGAGATTCAAAGTTCCAGGTAGTTAACTAATATATGTGTGGTCCTGGAAAACTATGGAAAAAAACAAAAACTAACTTACATAAACTAACTTACATATTCAAAAAATACCTTGAAGTACCAAAAAACTAACAATCAAGCCAACATAAACAATACACAAGATAGTAATAACATAGGAAACCTATTCCATCATCAAAGTTTACTTCAGTTAACTAGTTCCACAGTCTTACTACAGATGGATAATTTGCACTGCAGTTCCAGGCTAACGTGGCAGAGGGAGGGGTTTGGGTGTATGTTTTTCCAAATTAGATGTATTCTCCCTTCTAAAGTGAAGTGAAAAAAAAAAAAAAAGTTGAGAGTCAGAGAAAAGACAAAGGAACCACACCTAATTTCATTTGGGGAGGGTGGGTGGAGGGAGATGGAGAATAAGCATTCACAGCGCTTTGGTATCAAGAATAAAGAAAAAATTAAGCCCATAGTGAAATTTCAAAATAAAACACTACTGAATCAGTCAGGCTCAAACTAGAAAGAAGTAGATAAAGCGGCAGAATTTGCCGAATTTTCGGCAGCTCTGCCCCAATGAATTATTTCCGAGGGAGGGATCCACCCTCCATAGCTAAGGCAAGTTATTGCATCAGGCGCCCGTGCAGGAGAAACCCATTCGGTGCTCACTACTAGGTCATCAATCCTCGGGGTCCTATTCCGAGCTTTTGGCTCTACCTGACTGGATGTGAGAATCCCTTTGAAATAATCTTCTCCCTGTCCTCTCTAAACCCTGATATTCATGCAGTGCCCTAGGAAAAGGAGGCCTGTATTAAATCACCAAGCTCTCCAGCCCATGAAACCTCCCTCCCTTCCGCAAAATCAAATTTCAAAATGTTCCATACGAAGGATGGCTGACTTCACCGAGTCACTCAGGGACATTTACAGCTTCCCACGTTTACGATCTGAAAGCTCACTCATTCTGGGGAACCCAGAAAAGGTGACAGAAGCGAAGGACGATGAACTCACATTATTAGAAAAGAAAAAAAAAAGTTCAGCACCTCCCCACATCCACGTTTCAACTATTTTTATTTCCTCAACGGACCATTCGGCCAACTAAGCACCGAATGAAGGAAGATGTCAAGGAGGAAACACTATTCAAAGCATCCTGAAGATTAAAAAACAAGAGTCAGGCAGTAAGAAGAGAGAACCCGCAGCTTCGGCTCGTAATTGATCAGGGAAGAATTAGGAATCTCGCCACCCAGGAAGCACAAAGAACACAGCAGGGACTGGAAATCTTTAGTTGAGGCTATTGAGCTAGGACAGGAGGAGAAGCAAAGGGTCACAGATGTCAGCCCCATCGGAGAAGCAAGTGGTACGGGCAGTAACAAGGATTGGGAAGGGAGAACAGATCGCATGAGGAGGGAGGCAGAATGTCGAGGGATCCGAGGAAGTCACCCCAGGAGAGGGGAGGACAGGGGCCCACCGGAGGGAAGGTGGCCGGCGCGCGCGGGGACTTGGGTCCAACGTGGGGTGGGCGAGGAAGATGCCTAGAAACCAAGTGCTTCCAGAGAATGAAGGAGAGGGATAATCGGCGAGGTGGACCGGTGCCCGGGGAAGAGAGAGAGAGAGGATGAGAAGGAGGGGACCAGGGAGAGGAGAGCCGGGGCTGAGGGGAAAGCGAAGAATGCCGGTACCTGCTGGCGCACCGCTAGCCTGAGAGGTGCCAACACCTCTTCAGCCCCCGCGCCATCCATGCTGCTCCGGGAGGCGGCAGCGGGGAACGAGGTCGGGGCGCGGGCCGGCTTGCTGATGGGCCGGCAGGGCAGAAGAGGAGGCCGGGCCGGGAGCCGGGGCGGCGGTGACAGCAGCAGAGCGGCGCGGGCGGCTCTAAGCAGCGCCGGGCGCAGAGAGGGCATGAGACGGCTGCCCTGGGAGGTCCGGAGCGGGCGGCGGCGGAAGCGGCGCGCGCGGCCCGGCCGGGTGCATGATGAAATCGCCGCGTAAACGCCGCGGTGCGCGCGCAGCCGCACATTCCCCACCCCCCGACGCGGTGTCGGGTCGCCACCAGCCGATTCGACACAAAATCCCGGAAGGACCCGGAATCCCTCAGATCCCCGAGAGGGCTTGCCCCACCGTGGGCGCACGGGAGGGCTGCGAGGTCCCAGGTAGATCCCCCAGCGAACAGATTTGCACGCTTATGCGTCAGTGGGCCTTCAAGGACGCAGCTCCATCCGACACATGCTGACCGAAACTCACGAGGACCTTCAGAGCACAGGCTTGTAGAGGGGCACTGACGCTCTGGCTCACCGACGGGAGTACACACTTCTGTTTGTGTTCTTTCGCCCCCTGGTTCTTAAAGGCTCATTAGACATCACATCAGATAAGGACTTAGACTCAGTGTTGCTCAGCGCAGATGATCCTCCGATAAGGAAACAGATCAAGAGAGGTTAATGATTTGCCCACCTTCACCCATCCATGCCTCCCAATGTCAAGACAAAAGTTGGGGAAAGGAAGGGGAAGAATGACGGGTTTTTGGAGAAGATCAGTGCTGACCAGCCTTTGAAGGGCGAACAAGATTTGAATCAGCAGAGATGAGGAAAGGCTGGGAAAAGGTAATGTGCCGGAGAGTGGAGATGAGCGTCCAGGTGCCTGGGATTCCCTCTGCCTGGCCTTGCTTCAGCTGACCTCCCTCTTGTAGTTAGGCCCCCGCTGATGGACCCTCCGGAAATGGCTTCTTCCCTCCCTCCTGCCCCAAGCGAGGGTTGGCTGCAAAAGCTGGATTCCCTTTCTACAGAGGGAATAGAAAAATAAAGAATGTATTAGTTATAGAAATAGCATTGCACACACCCACCAGAATGCCTAAAATGGAAATGATGGAAAGTGCAAAGGGATGCTCTGGGACTCTCCCACACAGCTGAGAGGAATGTGAATTTGTACAGCCACTTTGGAGAACTCTTTGACAGTAGCTACTGAAGCCAACCATACACACCTTATGGGTGACCAGCAGTTCCACCCCAGGAGTATACAAGAGCAGACAAGCTCAACAGAGTGAAGTCACCTTTCCCAGACCTGTGAAATTTTATATTACTTCTCTTCTTGTTCCGGTTTGTGGCTCTGGAGAAGTACACACAGTTTACCATAAGCAGAGCAGGTACAGAAGGACCTTCTGCAATATTAAACAATTTGTATTTTAAAAACTTTTATTTCAAGATTTGATATTTACTAATCAGAATTTTTATTTGGCTTTATTTTAATAGGTAATTTAAAAAATTTTAATTGAAGTATAGTTGATATACAATATTATATAATTTACAGGTGTATAAGACAGTGATTCACAATTTTTAAAGGTTATACTCCATTTAGTTATTATAAAATATTGGCTATATTCTCCGTGTTGTACAATATATCCTTGCAGCTTATTTTATACCTAATAGTTTGTACCTGTTAATCCCTTGCTGCTATATTGCCCCTCCCCCTTCTCTCTCCCCACTGGTAACCAATAGTTTGTTCTCTATATCTGTGAGTCTATTTCTTTTCTGTTATAGTCACTAGTTTGTTTAATTTTTTAGATTCCACATATAAGTGATATCATACAGTATTTGTCTTTGTCTGACTTACTGCACTTAGCATAATACCCTCCAAGTCCATCCATGTTGCTGCAAATGGCAAAATTTTCATTCTTTTTTATGGCTGAGTAGTATTCCAATGTAAATATGTACCACATCTGTATCCATTCATCTGTTGATGGACACTTAGGTTGCTTCCATATTTTGTCAACTGTAGATAATGCCACTGTGAACGTTGGGGTGTGGGTATCTTTTTGATTAGTATTTTTGGTTTTTTTGGATGTATACCCAGGAGTGGAATTGCTGAGTCATATGGTAGTTCTATTTTTAGTTCTTTGAGAAACCTCCATACTATTTTCCACAGTGGCTGCACCAATTTACATTCCCACCAACAGTATATGAGGGTTCCCTTTCCTTCACCTCCTCACCAATATTTGTTATTTGTATTCTTTTTGATGATAACCATTCTGGCAGGTGAGAGGTGATACCTCATTGTGGTTTTGGTTTGCATTTCCCTGATGATTAGCGATGTTGAGCATCTTTTCAAGTGCCTGTTGGCCATCTGCTTTTCCTCTTTGGAGAAATGTCTATTCAGTTCTTCTGCCCATTTTTTTAATAGGGTTGTTTGGGTTTTTGTTTTTTTTTTTTTTGATCTTGAGTTGTATGAGGTGTTTATATATGTTGGATATTAACCCTTTAACAGTCATATCATTGCAAATATTTCTCCTATTCAGTAGGTTTCTTTTTGTTTTGTCGATGGTTTCCTTTGTTGTGCAAAAGCTTTTAAGTTTAATTAGGTCCCATTTGTTTATTTTTCCTTTTATTTCCTTTGCTTTAGGAGACAGATCCAAAAAAAATATTGCTACAATTTATGTCAAAGAGTGTTCTGCCTCTGTTTTCCTCTAGGAGTTTTGTGGTTTCTGGTGTTACATTTAGGTCTTTAATACATTTTGATTTTATTTTTGTATATGGTGTGAGGGAATGTTCTAATTTCATTCTTTTATATATAGCTGTCTGATTTTCCCAGAACCATTTATTGAAGAGACTATCTTTTCTCCAGCATATATTCTTGCCTCCTTTGTCATAGATTAATTGACCGTGTGTGGGTTTATTTCTGGGCTCTCTATCCTGTTCCATTGATCTGTCTGTTTTTGTGCTAGTACTATGATGTTTTGATTACTGTAGCTTTATAGTAAAGTCTGAAGTCAGGGAGCTTGATTCCTCCAGCTCTGTTTTTCTTTCTCAAGATCGTTTTGGTTTTTCAGGGTCTTTTGTATTTCCATACAAATTTTACAATTATTTGCATTTTTAAAACTTTTATTTCAAAATTTGATATTTATTAACCATAATTTTTATTTGGCTTTATTTTAAAGGTAATTTTGAATTTATCTTAATAGTTTTCAATATGAAAAGCAATTAAAATTTTTACACATACTCTTAGTTACATTTTTATGTATATTCAAATTCTGTACACTTTGAATACAGTTACATATTTTAAAAAATTCTTTAGGTCAGTAATGTCTCATCCATGTTCATGTGAGGATAGTCTCATCCCTAGTCTCCAAATCTATCCTTTCCCCGCTCCAGTTCATCCTCCCCACTGCTGCCTCAGTGATTATTTCTAAAAGGCAAAGCTGTGCTTGTTGCATCTCTGCTCAGGACACTCCATTAGGTCCACATGGCCCTTAGTAGAATTTCCTAAATGGTTTTCCTTAGGAAACTACTTCTGCAAGACAGTAATAATGGCTTATATTCTTTGAACGCTTACTAAGTACCAGTTAGTGTTCTGAGTTATCTCGTGTAATTTACTCACCAATCCAATGAGACAGGCTACATAATAATTCCCATTTTACAAATTCAGGATTCAAGACACTAAGATATTAAACAGCTATGGTCACACAACTACTGAGAGTGGAGACCAGAATATGAGGCTGGGGCAGGGAGTTGGGGGGAGTGGCAGTTTTGCCATGCAACTCATGAAGCTGGTGAAGCTTTCTATGAGCATGGGAACCTGCTCATTTGGATGCACTCTCTCAAGGCTCTGGAAGAGGCCCTAGCACTGTCTACACATGGTCATATTTTTTTCTTTCTTTATTAAAGTTCTTTATTTGAAGGAGTGAAATTTACACTGTAATGCACAAATCTTAAGCATAGTTCAATGGATTTTAACAAAGGAATTCCCACTTATAACCCACATCCCAAACAAGATAATGAGCATTTCCCTCACCTCACAAAGTTCCCTCCTGGGCTTTGTTAATACCCTCTATTGTTTTGTCCATTTTCTATTACATTGATTTCTACTTTTATCTTTATAATTTTTCCTTTTACTTAATTTGGGTTTAAATTGCCCTTCTTTTTCTGGCTTCTCAAGGTAGAAACCTAGATAATTTATTGTAAGCCTTTCTTCTTTACTAAATCAAACATTTAAAACTATAGATTTGCCTCTAAGTGCTGTTCTAGTTGAATCCCCAAAATTTGATTGTTGTTTTTATTTCCATTTAGTCCAAAATTCTAATTTTCCTTATGATTTCTTCTTTGACCTATTAGTTCTTGAGAGGAGCATTATTTAACTTCCAAATAGTTGGGGCTTTTAAACATATCTTATTATTTTTAGAATTACTTTCTAGTTTAATTCCTCTGTGGTCTGGGAAAAACTTTTGAAATTTGCTGACTCCGATCAGTTTTATGACCCAGCATATGGCATACCTTGGTGACCGTTCCATGCCTTAAAAAGAATGTGCATTATGCAGTTGTTATGTGTAGTGTTTTATAAATGTCAGCTGGACAAGGTGGTTCATGATGCTGTTCAGATCTTCTTCATTATTAATTTTTTTGTCTACTGATTCTATCAATAACTGAGAGGATGTTAAAATCTCTGACTATGATTGTGAATTTGTCTATTTCTCCCTTTAGTTCTGTCACGTTTGCTTTACATATTTTGAATTTATTCAGCACATACACATTTGTAAGTGTTACATCTTCTTGCCAAATGACATTTTTGTTATTAAGAAATGTTCATCTCTAAATATACCTCTTATCTTTAAACCTATTTAGTCTCACGTGAGTATAGGCACTCCAGCTTTTTTATGATTAGTGCTAATGACCAGTGCAGAGCTGAATCCTCCTACCATAAGCCAAGTGAGTGAGCCACCTAGGAAACAAGTTCTAGCCCCCATCTGGCCTTCAGATGACTGCAGCACCAGCCAACATCTTGACTCGTTACTATGTACAGAAGAGCCAGGAACCTGTCAAACAGTCGTTCGATAAACTTTACCTTTTACTTGAGACGCAGAGGTCTCCAAGGCTTGATTTTCTGGGTCTTCTTCCCTTAGGTGCAGGCAGCTCTAATGGGGGCTAAAGCAGGGAGAAGGCCTGAAAAAGATTTTAAATGCAGGGTGAGTGAACACACCCTGTGATCCAGCTGATCTAGCTTCCTTGATTCTCTCTCACTGACTTTCTTTTCTGGCTCCTGGGTCATTAACAAAGTTTTGCCTCAACCTCCAGCCTGCCTTAGCAAAGATTTATTTCAGTTTCTGTCCTCTAAAAATAAGGAGGCAAGGTCCCTTGAAACCTGAGTGAAATTGTCTATGGCTGAGGCAGAGTAGTTTATCATCAGATTAATTTCTATTTTGATTTTACTGGTGTAGAAGCATCAGGAGGAAAGAAAACTGCTTCCCTTTCCTTCCCTCCTTGATTCCCAGAGCATAGTTAAAGGAAGACTTTTATCTTCTAACTCTGTTAAATTAGGGGGCATGGGGAAAGTTGCCCAACCAGGGGCTTGGAAAGTGAGGAGCAGAAGTGGCTAGAGTGGCAGGATTTTCTCTGAGACAGGGAACCAAGGTCTGCGGATCTCAAGAAACGGAGACCAGCAAGTGTTCCGAGACACCGTTCTGGCCACAGTACCAGGGTCTCGGTGAGAAACGCTTATGCAGCACCCCTAAGGAGGCTGGATCCAAGTGCCAGGACTCCTAGCCTTTGAAAGGATTCCTGTGTTCCAGCTTGGCATGCAAGTGACCAAACGATTGTCCTTCAAGGGACTTCTTAGGACTTGTTCAGTGAATATCCCAGCAGTGAGACAGTGGCCTCCCTGAATCCTCCATGCTGCTTAAAAACCCTGGCACCTGTCACATACTCATTCAGTGACATTTACAGAGTGCCTACTGGGTGCCAGACATTGTTCTAGACACTGGAGGGACAGCAATGAACACGGCAGACAGCCTTCCTGGTCACAAGGAGCTTATGTTCTTTGGGACCAGACTGGCAAGATAAAAATGAGCTGATTAGTAAATAGTTTCAGACAGTGATAAAGACTCTAAAAATAACAAAGTGGAGAAATTGTATAGAGCATGATCTGGGGTGAATGTGGTCTGTAGATAGATGGTCAGGCCTCTTTCAGGAGGTGACATTTGAAGGATAAAAAGATGACAAGGAATCAGCCATGAGAAGATCTGAGGTAATAGCATTACCTACTTGGCCTGTGTAAAGAACAGTAAGAAAACCCATGTGCCTGGAATGTTGTGAGTGAAGAGGAGAGAAGCATGAAATAATATCAGAGAAGTAAACAGAGACCAGATCATATAGACCTTGTTGGCCATGGTTAAAAAAAAAAAAATTGTTTATTTTCAGTGCAAAGGGAAGTCATTGAAACATTTGAAGCAGGGGAGTGAATGGTCTGATGTGTCTTTTAAGATGATCATTCTGGCTGTGTGTGGAGATTGGGCTGATATAAGACAAGAGTGGAGGTGGTGAGACCAGTTAAGAGGTAGTTACCCGTAGTTGCCCATTAGATTGCCTAGATCAGAATAGTAATAGTGGTGATATTGAAAGGGGTTGGATTTAGGAAATATTCTGAAGGTAAAGCAAATCAGACATGCTGTAGATTAGTTGTGTCGGAGGATGAAGGACAGTCAGGAAAAGTAAATAATAAAGATGGACTTGTAGATATTTTAGCCTGAGCCAGTGGGGTAGATTGTGGTGTCATTTCCTGATGTGGAGAAAATTGGGAGACGTGCAGGGTTCCTGCATCAGAGGAAAGGGATCCAAAAAAGAGAACATAGATTAGACTTGAGGAAGAACATGGTGAGGAGGACAGAAGAAGCCTTCAGATGGAGAAAGTGAGAGGCAGACACGGCGTGAGGTTAAGGGACCCCCCCCTTCTGTCGGTGTCTATTATTCTGTGAAGGAGGAGGTAAAGTCATTTGTTGAATATGAAAGGGAAGGTTGCAGGGCTGAAATGTTGAAGAGGGTGGAGAAGGTTTGGAAAAGCCCTTGTGAAGAACAGTAGAGTAACCCTGTTGGGGAAATGTGGACAGGAGTCAGGCCAGTACTGGAGGCCCAACCAAAGGCGGAGACTGTTATGAGTTGAATTGCACCTCCCCCCAAAAAAGTATGTTGAAATCCTAACCCCTGGTACCTCTATATGAAATTAGCAGGTTCTGGGATTACCCAGAGCATCTTTTGTTCAAACAAGTCTGGTCCATCTTCACCACCTGGGTTAAATGACCCCAACGAGAGTTGGGGTAGTCACAATACCAGGGAGTAGTCTCCTGTGCTAGACTGAGTCCTCCAAGATGCAGACACCAAGATGGGATTGAGTGTGCAAGGATTTTATTAAGGGAAACATCTATGTGAAAGGAAAGCAGGAGGAAGCCAGGGAGGCTGGGAGACCACCAGACCATGTTGCAAGTCTGACCCCGAGGGAAGGAAAGAGGGAGTGACAGTTGGGTGAAGCATCCTAACCTGCCACATAGTCTAAGGAAGGTTCAGCAAAGCCACTGGGAGTTCTGGAACGAAAGTTGACAATACAGGAGTCGGCTGTACTTCAAGGAACCAGCTGCCTTAGTGCATCAGCTACACTCAGTCACTGGCAGGGAGCAACCTGTAGGAGGCGTGCTTTGGCGCAAGCTCTGTCATGGATTCCAAAGAGCAGCAGCTGTGGTAGGAGGTCTGTGAGGTGTATTCTTGTGTATTCTTGCCACACCTCCCATCAGATCACCGTGTAACCCAGGTTTTTCTTGTCCTTTCTGGATCCTTTGCGTTCTAGCTTATGGAACGTGACTAAAATTTACTGTACACCACTTCCCAGCCTGGTTAGGAGAACTCCTGTGTGCCATCCTCTACACTCTTCCCTTTTCTGCTGATTGTCTCTCGATGTCCATATGTTAAAGACGGCAGAGCCTGGTCCCTGAGTGACTATGTGGGACAGAGCCCCTCGCCCCAGCCCTTTCTGATAAACTCCGTGAACTGTTGACACAAGCAAAAAGTAAGTTTCCATTGCGTTTGAGCTATGATACCTTCTGGCCTATTTGTTAGAGCAGTAAACTTGCCCTAACTACTGTGCTACCACTGGGCCACGTATGAGAAAGATGGTCAGGGTATCTGGGACACAGGAGAAGGAGGGAGAGGGTAAAAAGAGCATCTGATTTACAGAAGTTCCGTATGTACATGACTTCTTAGGAGTATGGAGTTAGGCTATGCTGGGATCACTCACACAGGCTGGTGGGGAATCATCCAGAGTGAGTGGACTGACTGGCGGTCCTGGTTCTCTTCGCCGGGTCAGTATCTGTCCAGCTTTCTGATGCCTGTACTTGAAGTAAGGTGCCCACCTTCTTTGCCTTCTCCTTCTCTGGTCATTTTTCCTCCAAGCTCAGCTGTATGCAGACTTCCCAGGAGCCCCACCCACCCTGGCTTTCTTCCAGCCCGCGCCTCCAGGATCCTAAGAGATGCTTCCCAGAGCTTGGTGTGGGAGGGAGGCGACACATGTCTGGTCCCTGTGTGGCCTTAGACAAGGCCTTTCCCCTCTCCGGCTTCAATCTCCCCCACTGAAAAATGGGGGAACTGGCCCTGCTGACCTCTGGCCCCTGACTGTGTTTACTGTGGGTTTGTGAATTTGTGACTTAGGGAGACAAAACCCTAAGAAATGGAAGGACAGCAGATTTCCGTCTGCCCAGCAGAGGGGAGCATCTCCCCACAAACCAGCAGCTAAGCAGAGTGAGTGCTGTGACAGGCCTATGCAGGCCCAGCCTTCTGGGGCCTTCGTGCAGGAAGTAGCCTCTGAGCCAGAGTTCTGAGCACCAGAGACCCAGGCCCCAGAGAGTGACCACAGGGAAGCCCTGGAGCTCCTTCTCAGCCCTTCCTTAAGGCATCCCGACCCTCTACACCTGTCCTGCAGAGAGAGGGTGGGTCAGTCCCTAAATATCAGTGGGGCTCTGGCTTTGCCAGTTAGGTGGGGAGGAGAAAGCTTACGCAAGCTGGGAAGACAAGACAGCAAAACCAGACAAATTCACCAAAGCTAGCGGCTACCTCTAGGTTGACACGTCTCCAGCTGGACGGGACCTCAGACTCCCAGTTATGGTTTGAATTGTGTCCCTCAAAAAGACAAGGTCACCTCAGAATATGACCTCATTTGGAAATAGGGTCAGGGCAGATGTAACTAATTAAGTTAAGATGAGTTCCTACTGGAGTAGGGTGGACCTCTACTCCAGTGTGACTGGTGTCTGTAAGAAGAGGGAAACACGGGGGGGAAGATGGCCACGTGGAGACGGAGGCAGAGATTGGGGTCATGCTGCCAGAAGCCAAGAAACACCTGGGGCTGCTAGAAGCTGGAAGGATCCTTCCTCAGAAGCTTCAGAGGGAGCACGACCCCACCATCACTTTGATTTTGGACTTCTAGCCTCCAGAACTGAGAGATGATAAATTTCTCTGAAGCCACCCAGTTTGGGGTACTTGGTTATGGCAGCCCCAGGAAATAATACATGCCGCCCCACATTCCTGGGCAGAGGCTGTGCATCCACTCCGTCCCACCTCTGCAGCAGACTTTGTTCCATATGCACAGTGCTTGCTGTCGCTGCCATTGGTTTTAATTCTGAATTTTTGTACCTTTAGCTGGACCACTCCTCCGAGTGCCTCACCTGGCACCTGTGGGCATTTGAGCCGTGGTCCCTGTTCCACGTGTCCCTGGCATCTGGGAGGGGGAACCCCCTCGGCTGCCCTCCAGACCCCCCTCAGCATGAGCTGTTCATTCCGTCCCTGTTTCCTGTCCACACGGGGCAACTCTGACCCAGAGACGGTTTTTACGTTGCAAAAATCTGCGTCCCTACAGCTTCGGCCCAGCAGTCCTTGCTGTGTCCTAGGGCCACTCAGACCCCTCTGCTCCCTCCGCCTTTAGACATTTACGCACAGGAGGCTCATCCCCTTAAAAGTTGTCTGGTCCCCGGTCCCTCAGAAAGTCCTCACTGCTGTGGTTTCCTGACGGTCGCCTCACCTGGACAAGCTCCAGTTGTTAAACTTCTCTTTGTGGTTAGGGACCAAGACTAGACACCATACCTCTGGTACATGTTCTAACCAGAGTCAAGAGGGCAGGAGCCTCACCTGCCTTGTTCTGAACTCAGTACCTTTGATGATGCAGCCTGAGACCATCTGAAAGACTGTGACCATTGTGACTCTAGGGGAGAGGTGAGAGATGGTGTGTTCTTTGGTCCGAGAACACTTCCACAGGCACAGGGCTGTGGTGTGAGGATGATAAACTGCCTGCTGGAGGGGAAAAGTGGTATCCATCTGGGTGCTCCAGACAGAATTCTTTTTTTTATTGGAGTATAGTTGATGTACAGTATTATGTTAGTTTCAGGTGTACAGCAAAGTGATTCAATTGTGTATATATATATATATATTTTTTTCTGATTCTTTTCCATTATAAGTTTATAAGATACTGAGTATAGTTCCCTGTGCTATACAGTAAATCCTTGTTATTTATCTATTTTATATATAGTAGTGTGTATATGTTAATCCCAAACTCCTAATTTATCCCTCCCCTCACCTTTCCCCTTCGGTAACCATAAGTTTGTTTTCTGTGAGTCTGTGTCTGTTTTGTCAATAAATTCCTTCGTATTATTTTTTAGATTCCATGTATAAGTGATATCATATAATCTTGTCCTTCTCTGTCTTACTTAACCTAGTATGATATTCTATAGGTCCACTTATGTTATTGCAAATGGCAATATTTCATTCTTTTTTATGGCTGAGTAATACTCCATTGTGTATATATACCACATCTTCTTTATCCATTCATCAAGACAGAATTCTTGATTCTGAACTTGACATCTTTTTCTCCTTTACCCTCCAGATATAGTTCTTGACTCTTTTATCTCCAAACCTCTCTAAAATTTGTTTCTTCTTTCGCCACTGCCTCCATCATTCCTTACCTGCATCCCTGCAACAGGTTGCTGTCTTCAGACTGGCCCCTTGTAATCCTTTCTCCTTGCTACAATTACAGTGAGCTTCCCAGTTTGGAAATATGGTCATGTGACCTTTACATACACACATAAAACCTGCCCACGACTCCCCTTACCCTTGGGGTTAAAATCCATTCTCACCATAGCCTGCCTCTCAGTCTCACTCTAGCCAGTCCTCGCTTGCACTCTTATGATCCAGCCTTACTATCCTGCAGGAGGCATGGTCTTTCACCTTCGGCCTCTGCACATATTCATATCTCTACCTGGAACATTTTCTTTCATCTCCACTGCCTCCTCACCCCCATCATGCCCCTAATCCCCTTAGTCCTTCCCACCTGGCTTATGCTTTATACCGGGGAGAGTTCTTGGATACAAACAAGATCCCATTCAGGCTAGCCCAAATGACAGGACACCTACCGGAGGGACATCCGGGAGTCTCAGTGGGAGCCTGGGGGCCAGGCTCAAGAATACTCAGACCTGAGAGAGGTCTGAATGGCCAAGAAGCAGAGAGTATTAGTCAGGAATTGCTTCTGGCCGCAAGTAACAGAGACGTGAAAAACAGGCATAATAACACAGTGCTCTATTTTCCTCTCATCTAAGAAGAAGCCCAAAGGTGACCAGTCCAGGGCAGATGCGAGGCTTGAGGATATTGGGGCTGAGTTCTTTGAGCTTCTCTTGACTTTTCCAGGGCGAGTTCAAGATGGCTAGTGAAGTGCCAATCGCCAGGCTCACCTGTTGGGCAGGAGGGATGAGGAAGAGATAACAGGACGTGGGCGAGCATAGCTGCCTCCCTCTTCCGGAGCCCTCCCTGCTCAACGACTTCTGCTGACATCCCGTTGACCAGCACTGGGTCATACAGTGTGATGTGTAATTTTATGTGTCACCTTGGCTAGGCCACAGTGTCCAGATATTTGGTCAAACACATCTGGATGTGGCTATGAAGGAATTTTTTAGATGAGATTAACATTTAAATCAGTCGACTTTGAGTAAAGTAAATCTCCACCGTGTGGGTGGGCCTCATCCAATCAGTTGAAGACAGCCTTTAGGAAAAGAGTGAGGTCCTCTGAGGATTTGGCCCACAGGCTATAGTTTGGAAGCCCCTGTCTTAGGGTAGCAGTGGGCAAGGAGGTAGAAAGAACAGTGCAAGGGGAGAGAAGAAACTGCCATGAGAGCTAAGGGAATATTGGCAAAAGAGGAGCCCTTTAAATCTGCCAAGGACAGAAAGAAGGCAATTCTTTGTTGGTACTTGACAGTTTACCTGCCTGGGAGAAAAGGGCAGAAAGGTCTGCATAGCTGGAAAAGTGTCTCGGCCATCTCAGGGTTAGCACGGCATCCATCCTGCTGGAGTCTGCAGATCCTGCTGGCCAGATGCCCAAATGCAGTCAGCTCGCTGTGACTTGTTCCTTTTGAAAACAGCAGGTGGAGAAATCTCTCTCTCAGCACCATGGCAACCAGATGGCATTCTCCTCTCACAGAAGAATCACAAGTGCGCCCCTGCAGACATTGATCCATTTGTGTGCACTGAGCTCCTTTCAAGGCCAGGCCCTGTGCTGAGTGCTTGGAACACAGAGATGTATAAACTAAAGTCCCTGATTTAAAGGAGTCCACAGGCTGGAGCAGGAGACAAACCTGCGAAGCCAACAGCGTGATAAGTGGTTGACCGAGGAAAGAACACACCGAGTGCCGCGGGAATCGCTCCTCCTCTTTGGGATCAAGAAGCTGGACTGCTGGGCCTCTCTGAAGAGCTGAGCTCGAGCTGAATTTGGGAGAATCAGTCAGACTTGGTCAAAAGGATGAGCTGGGGAAGCTTGAGAGCACCTTTAAGGAGCAGCAAGCATGGCCTGAGACCAAGGCCCTCGAGGGTCCCAGAGACAGACAGGGAGAGGCCCACGGTGCTAAACCAGAGTGCTCTGTCCACACTGCTCTCACTGGGGTCCACCATCAGCTAGCGCCCAGTCCAGGAGCCATTCTCCAGCCCATTTTTTAACCCCCTTCCTTCTCTCTCTTTTTTTTTTTTTTTGGCTGCGCCGCATGGCTTGTGGGATTTCAGTTCCCCAGACAGGGATTGAACCCCAGGCCCATGGCAGTGAAAGCACAACTCCTAGCCACTGGACCACCAGGGAACTCCCACCCCCTCCTTTCTCTTAAAAGATCCTGTCTTGGAATAAAGACACAGACGTAGAGAATGGACTTGAGGACGCAGGGAGGGGGAAGGGTAAGCTGGGACAAAGTAAGAGAGTAGCACTGACATATATACACTACCAAATGTAAAATAGCTAGCTAGTGGGAAGCAGCTGCATAGCACAGGGAGATCAGCTGGGTGCTTTGCGACCACCTAGAGGGGTGGGATAAGGAGGGTGGGAGGGAGATGCAAGAGGGAGGGGATATGGGGATATATGTATACATATAGCTGATTCACTTTGTTATACAGCAGAAACTAACACAACACTGTAAAGCAACTATACTCCAATAAAGATGTTAAAAAAAAAAGAAGAAAAAGGAAAGATCCTGTCTTGATCACAATAGCAGGATACCACCAGCTCCTGATGTTTCCTCTGCTTTCTGGCTGCCCTTTCTCACTATTCTTATTGACTCCCCCACTTCCTTAAATTCTGAACTTCTTCTCCAGCTATACTGCCTCTAGGTATATCAGAAACCTCTTCATTTCTCATTTCCCTCTCTAGTTCTCTTTGAATATTCATCTCAGTTTATCCTACCACAAGATAAGCCTCCTGTACGTGTCTGGGAATGTGGCTGCAAGAACTCCAGAGAAGCAATCCTATGGGGATTCCCATATTCACCCATCCATCCTGGGGAAGGATTCTGATTGGCATTGGTTGGGTCGTGTTCCTGCCCTGGAACTCATCACCATTACTAGATTGATGGGGCAATATGATTCATGATGAGGGAAACAAGGTTCCATGGTTGGCCCCATCAAAGTCACACTGAGTGAGAAGAGAAAGGCAGTTCCCAAAGGCAGGTGTGTCGGTCAGGGTCCCAGTCAGGAGACAGGAACTACACTATGTGAACAAGGAAAGTTTAATATGAAGAATTATTAACTGATTACAGAGGGTTAACCACTAAGGGGTAAAGAGAACTCTGAAGAGCACAGAAAGAGATAAACGGATAAACAAAATGTGGTATATACATACAACAGAATATTATTCTGCCAAAGAAAGGGAGGAAATTGCGACACATGCACCAACACGGATGACCCTGAAAACGTTTTGCTAAGTGAAATAAGCCAGGCACAAAAGGACAAATATCATATGGTTCCACTTATATGAGGTGAATTCATGGAGACAGAAAGTAGAGTAGAGGTTACCAGGGGCTGATGGAGGGGGAATGGGGAGTTATTGCTTAATGGGTACAGAGTTTCAGTTTGGGATGATGGAAAACTCTGGAAATAGGTAATAGTGATGGTTAATCCAACGTCGTGAATGTCATCGTAATGACACAAAATTTACCATTTTAACCATTTTAAGTGTACAATTTATGTTCATTTTACCACAAGAAAAAAAAAAAAAGAAAGTACAGGAAGAGTGGGTCTAGGACTGAAGGAGTACCCAAGGAAGAAATCACCTTGGAGAGGGCCTTTTCCAGGGCTGACACTCAGACCCCATTGGAGAGACCTTCTGTGGCCCATTCTCCCTCACGTACAAAGAAACAATCCAAGGGGGCATAGGTCACTCCAGTTTGGGATTAGTTGTTCAGTTTGATTTGGGTCACCACTGTGGTGGTTTGGATAGGAACAAAAACAGGTCACCAAGTTGTTGCAGCCTTGATTGCCACATGTGGCATAACGAGTTGGGCATCAGAAGCAGCATGCGAATTTTGTGTCCATCAGGTAGAGACGAGGTTGTACCAGTCCGGGTGTTTGAGCAGTATGAGGGGGCTCTGGGAGGCGTGACTGGGGCTGCTCCTGGCAGCATCAGGCACAGAAGGGTACTTCAGAAGCGGCTGTGCCCACATGAATTTTCCTATTTTCATTGTATTCAGACCGGGGTGACAAACCCCACAGAAGGGCAGGTTGTAGTAATAGCTGCTGCCTGGTCTAGGCAGACAGTGTAACTGTGCCAGGTCTTGTGGACAAGGAGCCATTAACTGCACCCCTGACCCTGCAACTCAACAGCTCCAGGGTCCAAGGCACGCCCTCCACGGATGCCAGGGTTATTGTTCTTCCTCTACCATTGCAAAATTGGCACACCCTGTTCCAGTGCCTATACCTTCATCTTTCCTTCAATCATCCCCACAACCTGCCCAGACCTTCCGTTCAGAAGGGTCACATACGAGAGGGACAAGGGCATTTTTACCAAATTCACAGAGACCCACAGGAGTGCCTACATGGGCTGCTCCAGGAGGAGCCCCAAGCAGGGCTCTCAACCAAGTAGCTATTATCTTTATGCTCTAGGACCATCTCAAGCCAAGAAGAAAATCTGCGTGGCTGAACCAGAATTCAGTTTGGATCCCCTCAGTCCCTTTTTGGTTGATCTGCCACCAGGAGGGTACACACCAGCCTGGCCTGGTGTTGCATCTAGGGAAAAAAAGGAAGCATCATGCCTAGGAATGGTCAGGGTAGAATCTCAAAATTTCAAAATAAGCTTATATGGCTCACCACCACTTTTGTTCTGATCATTACCCAGGAAGCAAAAAGAGGAGATGGTCCCTCTCTGGGCATCTGTATTAGATAGATTGTAATCTATCTAATTCAGTGACTGTATTACATAGATTGCTTGAACTGTAGTAATAAAATACCACAGGCTGGGTGGCTTAAACCACAGACATTTACTTTCTCACAGTTCTGCGGGCTAGGGGTCCACGATCAAGGTGCCACAAATTCGGTTTCGGGTAAGAGCCTCTTCCCGGCCTGTAGCTGGCTTCCTTCTCAATGTGTCCTCACCTGGCCTCTTCTGTGTGTGCACCCATTCCTGTGTCTCTTCCTCTTCTTATAAGGACACCAGTCGTATTGGATCAGGGCCCCACTCTTATGACCTCATTTAACCTTAATTAGCTCCCTAAAGGCCATATCTCCAAAGACAGTCACATTGGGGAGATTAGGGCTTCATCCTATAAACTGCGGCTGGGGGGACACAATTCAGCCCATAACAGTGACCAAGGTATGGAGAAGATGACAAGGTAAAGTTAGAAATCTTGGGAAAATTCATTTTTGAGGAGGCTATTCAAATGCTGGGTCATACCAGATGCCTGTCGATGGGAGGGAGCAGGAGAGGTCCATGGAATACCTTGACTATGGATCCTCTGTTGGGTGGTTGTATGGCTGTTAGCATAACTGACCCCATCTTGAGACCTTACAGTTTCCTTTCCTTCTGCCGACCCTACCCAGGACTGTACTGTCCAGCAAATCACTTCTGTGTCATCAAGGGCTTTGTAGTTAATAGATATTGTTTAATAATCATTAAGACCAGGTGGCCCCTGTGCTCAGTTAGTCCCCAAACAATGATGAAAACCTTTGCTGACCTATTCCTAGCACCCATGAGACTAATTACCCATTCATAAATCTTGCCTTAGGAATGCATGTCCTGTTTCCAAGCACCTATCCCCATATCTTAGGTTAACTACAAAATTGTCCCCATGGCCCCTCGGTGGTGTGGAGTGCAGCTGTAAATGCTCTGGATTGTTGTCTGCCTGATCCAGATCCCACCCTGTGAGTAAGTTACCCTATAATCAACTGATCCATTGATTATATGGAGCTGCCTGCCTTATTTTTTTGTCTCAAGATACCTTCTCAGTTCGGTGGGCACTTTCCATTCCCTTGATCCTTCGACAGTGGTCTTTGCATTTTCGACTGTAGATGGTGTAGAAAGCTGAAAACAAGACCCAATTTTGTTTCAAGGGCCGTAAGGGCCTGGCCAGTGTCAGTTATGGAGCTGCTGTATTCCCAGAGTCAGGGAGGGAGAAATGTTCCTCTACCCTTTTAGGTTCTTCTGGCTGGTGTAGGAGTTAAATTGACATGAGACTGATTAACAGGAGAAAATCAAACAAAAGTTTAATAACATGTATACATGGGTGAGCCCCAGGAAAACTGAGTAACTCTCCAAAATGAGTGAAACCCTCACCTTAAGTACTATCTTCAGCTAAAGACAAAAGACGATGTTGGGGGAAGTGGTTTGGGACTACAAAGGGGAGGAAGGCAGTTCGTATGGAGATGGAAAAGCAACTGTTTGGTAACCAGATGTTTGCTGGGCCGCAGACACCATGGGCCACAGAGTGGACTCTGATCTCTAGGCCCTGCTGAGTTCCCCCCACCATACCTGGCCCATATTCTTTGCAGATATCCCTGGTGATAGCTCTATTCCAGGAACAGGGCCTCTATCTAAATTCTTTCAGGCAGTTAAGGAGAAGATCAAAGTCTCTTCCTGAGTCTTTTGGGCCTTGATTGTTTTCAGCTCAAAATAATCCGCATGGCAAAGAGATATTTTTTGGGGGGGAGGCAAGTTTTGCTCTGCTACACTAGTGCCTAGAATCGTGCCTGGTACATCATAGGTGCTTAATCAGTTAATAAACGTCAGGTGTCTTTGCCTATCTAATTCTTTTAAACTCTTTTATTTCCATTTCATTTATGCTGACTTTTTGTTATTCCTGCCCTCTATGTCCTTACAACATTTTCCGCAGTATTTTTCCTTCCTTGGGCTAATTTCTATTTTCTTTTCTTTTTCCACTTTTTTTTCCTGAGCTCATGTTTCTCCTCCAGATGTCTCACCATCTTTTCCCTGTACTCTGTCTTCTTAGAGGCAACCATTTCATTAAGTTTTTTAAAATGCCTGGCAGTTGTTTGGTTACAGCTCTTGTCTGCTCTAAGGCAGTGTTTCTGGTGAGGATTCTGCATTTGCCACTTGCTTTTCCTATCCCTTTCCTCTGCTTGGAGAGATCCTTTGCAGCTTCCTTTTTGCTGACTCATCTTTGAACGAGTAGAGTTTTTCCCAGACCAGCTGTTTGCTGAAACATCATAGGGGAGGGGTCAGGGCAACGTTCCCTGTTAGCTGGAATTTTCCTTATGATCCAGGGTTTTAGATGTGAGTTTGATCGGCCTTTACTTCTCAGCTCAGGCGTGTCAGGGCAAGTTTGGCAACCCAGAGATACTTGGCCTCTGTCAAGGAGACTTGCATGATTTGACTTTCACTTATTTATTCCTTTGTTGCCTAAATGCTCAGAGAGGCCGTTTATGTCCTAGTGCCTGGGGGCAGAGACAGAGGGTGGAAAGACAGTGTCTGCACCTCAGCCTCACAAGGACCGGGTCTGAGCCGTCTGCAGAGAGGAGCCCCGAGGCAGCAGAAGACAGAGCTCTTTTGTCAGGGGGCCACATGCCCAGGTGAGATGCAAGAGCATGGCAGAGGGGGCAAGAGCTTCTTCACACTCCTGCCAAGATTGGGGGCTCAGGTGCAGGGGCCAAAGGGAACACAGCCCTGCTTTGGCGTCATGTCAACTGAAATCTTAGGTTACTGGGGACAGAAACCAGCCTGACCAATGTGTGCAAGCACCCAACTTTCTTTCTCCCTCCACCTTCCACATGGTCCTGATGCAGCCATCAATGACAGGGCCACCATCGCCACATCTTGTCACATCTCAACACCCCTCACCACCTCCACCTGGGCCCTGGACCCAAGCCTGGCTTAGAACATTTTAAGACCTAGTTAGGAGTCTAAGTGTTTGGACATCTTAATCGAAGAAGAATCTAGTGTAGATCGAGGGGTCAAAAGAGGGATTGAATATCGAGACTCTGAAGAGATGGGGCTGCTGTAGAGTTTCCATGTCTCTCAGAGGCCCTGCTGCAGGTGGCTCAGTGATAATCATCTTTGGACTCCCCATCAGATTCAAATTCCCTGGAAAGAGAGAACCTACGGTTTATCAACAATGTGAGGAAAGAACTAAAATGTATCAGCTGCCAAAGCCTGATGTCATCTATTTTGCTTTTGCTTCACTAGAAGAAATGCCGGTGCAGTGTTGTGCTGGAACCTGGCCTCTCTAGAGAGATCCTGACAGTCCCACGCAGGCAAAGTGAAGATCAAAGGAACCAAAGGAGAGCAACAGCCAAGATTTATCATCAATAACCCTACACTCTTTACCCTAGGTAAAAGGCAACCACCCTCTTCACCATGGATTTCAAGTTAAAATATGATACGTTTCTCGAAAAGTCTATTTCCTTTTAAAATCTTTTTGCATAATCTAGGTTACCCTGGCCCTGATGTCTTTTTTCAAAATTTCATTTTATTTATTTATTTTTAAAACAGCAGGTTCTTATTAGTTATCTATTTTATACATATTAGTGTATACATGTCAATTCCAATCTCCCAATTCATCCCACCACCACCACCCACCCCGCCACTTTCCCCCCTTGGTGTCCATACATTTGTTCTCTACATCTGTGTCTCTATTTCTGCCTCGCAAACCGGTTCATCTGTACCATTTTTCTAGATTCCGTATCTATGCATTAATATACGATATTTGTTTTTCTCTTTCTGACTTACTTCACTCTGTATGACAGTCTCTAGGTCCATCCACGTCTCTACAAATGACCCAATTTCATTCCTTTCTATGGCTGAGTAATAGTCAATTGTATATTTGTACCACATCTGCTTTATCCATTCATCTGTCGATGGACACTTAGGTTGCTTCCATGACCTGGCTATTGTAAATAGTGCTGCAATGAACATTAGGATGCATGTGTCTTTTCGAATTATGGTTTTCTCTGGGTATATGCCCAGTAGTGGGATTGCTGGGTCATATGGTAATTCTATTTTTCATTTTTTAATGAACCTCCATACTGTTCTCCATAGTGGCTGTATCAATTTACATTCCCACCAACAGTGCAAGAGGGTTCCCTTTTCTCCACACCCTCTCCAGCATTTGTTGTTTGTAGATTTTCTGATGATGCCCATTCTAACTGGTGTGAGGTGATACCTCACTGTAGTTTTGATTTGCATTTCTCTAATAATTAGTGATGTTGAGCAGCTTTTCATGTGCTTCTTGGCCATCTGCATGTCTTCTTTGGAGAGATGTCTATTTAGGTCTTCTGCCCATTTTTTGATTGGATTGTTTGTTTTTCTAATATTGAGCTGCATGAGCTGTTTATATATTTTGGAGATTAATCCTTTGTCCGTTGATTCATTTGAAAATATTTTCTCCCATTCTGAGGGTTGTCTTTTTGTCTTGTTTATAGTTTCCTTTGCTGTGCAAAAGCTTTTAAGTTTCATTAGGTCCCATTCGTTTATTTTTGTTTTTATTTCCATTACTCTAGGAGGTGGGTCAAAAAAGATCTTGCTGTGATTTATGTCAAAGAGTGTTCTTCCTATGTTTTCCTCTAAGAGTTTTATAGTGTCCAGTCTTACATTTATGTCTCTAATCCACTTTGAGTTTATTTTTGTGTATGGTGTTAGGGAGTGTTCTAATTTCATTCTTTTACAAGTAGCTGTCCAGTTTTCCCAGTACCACTTTTTGAAGAGACTGTCTTTTCTGCATTGTATATCCTTGCCTCCTTTGTCATAGATTAGTTGACCATAGGTGCGTGCATTTATCTCTGGGCTTTCTATCCTGTTCCATTGATCTATATTTCTGTTTTTGTGCCGGTACCATATTGTCCTGATTACTGTAGCTTTTTAGTATCATCTGAAGTCAGGAAGTCTGATTCCTCCAGCTCCGTTTTTTTCCCCTCAAGATTGCTTTGGCTATTCGGGGTCTTTTGTGTCTCCATACAAATTTTAAGATTTTTAATTCTAGTTCTGTAAAAAATGCCATTGGTAATTTGATAGGGATTGCATTGAATCTGTAGATTGCTCTGGGTAGTATAGTCATTCTCACAATATTGATTCTTCCAATCCAAGAGCATGGTATATCTCTCCATCTGTTTGTGTCATCTTTGATTTCTTTCATCAGTATCTTATAGTTTTCTGAGTACAGGTCTTTTACCTCCTTAGGTAGGTTTATTCCTAGGTATTTTATTCCTTTTGTTGCAATGGTGAATGGGATTGTTTCCTTCATTTCTCTTTCTGATCTTTCATTGTTAGTGTAGAGGAATGCAAGAGATTTCTGTGCATTGATTTTGTATCCTGCAACTTTACCAAATTCATTGATTAGCTCTAGTAGTTTTCTGGTGGCATCTTTAGGATTTTCTATGCATAGTATCATGTCATCTGCAAAGTGACAGTTTTACTTTTTCTTTTCCAATTTGTATTTCTTTTATTTCTTTTTCTTCTCTGATTGCCGTGGCTAGGACTTCCAAAATTATGTTGAATAATAGTGGTGAGAGTGGACATCCTTGTCTTGCTCCTGATCTTAGAGGAAATGCTTTCAAGTTTTCACCATTGAGAATGATCTTTGCTGTGGGTTTGTCATATATGACCTTTATTATGTTGAGGTAGGTTCCCTCTATGCCC
Source organism: Eubalaena glacialis (assembly GCF_028564815.1). Classification (NCBI taxonomy): domain Eukaryota; kingdom Metazoa; phylum Chordata; class Mammalia; order Artiodactyla; family Balaenidae; genus Eubalaena; species Eubalaena glacialis. Next base: position 82,068,195 of record NC_083723.1, on the reverse strand, counting down.
ACTTTCTGGAGGGTTTTTATCATAAATGGGTGTTGAATTTTGTCAAAAGCTTTTCCTGCATCTACTGAGATGATCACATGGTTTTTATTCTTCAATTTGTTAATATGGTGTATCACATTGATTGATTTGCGTATGTTGAAGAATCCTTGCATCCCTGGGATAAGTCCCACTTGATCATGGTGTATGATCCTTTTAATGTGTTGTTGGATTCTGTTTGCTAGTATCTTGTTGAGGATTTTTTGCATCTATGTTCATCAGTGATATTGGTTTGTAATTTTCTTTTTTTTGTAGTATCTTTGTCTGGTTTTGGTATCAGGGTGATGGTGGCCTTGTAGAATGAATTTGGGAGTGTTTCTTCCTCTGCAATTTTTTGGAAGAGTTTGAGAAGGATGGGTGTTAGCTCTTCTCTAAATGTTCGATAGAATTCACCTGTGAAGCCATCTGGTCCTGGACTTTTGTTTGTTGGAAGATTTTTAATCACAGTTTCAATTTTATTACTTGTGATTGGTCTGTTCATATTTTCTATTTCTTCCTGGTTCATTTCTGGAAGGTTATACCTTTCTAAGAATTTGTCCATTTCTTCCAGGTTGTCCATTTTATTGGCATAGAGTTGCTTGTAGTAGTCTCTTAGGATGCTTTGTATTTCTGCGGTGTCCATTGTAACGTCTCCATTTTCATTTCTAATTTTATTGATTTCCAACCTCTCCCTCTTTTGCTTGATGAGTCTGGCTAAAGGTTTGTCAATTTTGTTTATCTTCTCAAAGAACCAGTTTTATTGATCTTTGCTATTGTTTTCTTTGATTCTATTTCATTTATTTCTGCTCTGATCTTGATGATTTCTTTCCCTCTACTAACTTTGGGCTTTGTTTGTTCTTCTTTCTCTAGTTCCTTTAGATGTAAGGTTAGATTGTTTATTTGAGATTTTTCTTGTTTCTTGAGGTCGGATTGTATTGCTATTAACTTCCCTCTTAGAACTGCTTTTGCTGCATCCCATAGGTTTTGGATCATCATGTTTTCATTGTCATTTGTCTCTAGGTATTTTTTGATTTCCTCTTTGATTTCTTCGGTGCTCTCTTGGTTATTTAGTAACGTATTGTTTAGCCTCCATGTGTTTGTGTTTTTTATGTTTTTTCCCCTGTAATTGACTTCTAATCTCACAGAATTGTGGTCAGAAAAGATGCTTGATATGATTTCAATTTTCTTAAATTTACTGAGGCTTGATTTCTGACCCAAGATAAGATCTATCCTGGAGAATGTTCCATGTGCACTTGAGAAGAAAGTGTAATCTACTGTTTTCGGATGGAATGTCCTATAAATATCAATGAAATCTATCTGGTCTATTGTGTCATTTAAAGCTTCTGTTTCCTTATTAATTTTCTGTCTGGATGATCTGTCCATTGGTGTAAGTGAGGTGTTAGAGTCCCCCACTATTATTGTGTTACTGTCCATTTCCTCTTTTATAGCTGTTAGCATTTGCCTTATGTATTGAGGTGCTCCTATGTCGGGTGCATATATATTTATAATGGTTATATCTTCTTCTTGGATTGATCCCTTGATCATTATGTAGTGTCCTTCTTGTCTTGTAGCGTTCTTTATTTTAAAGTCTATTTTATCTGATATGAGTATTGCTACTACAGTTTTCTTTTGATTTCCATATTCATGGAATATCTTTTTCCATCCCCTCACTTTCAGTCTGTATGTGTCCCTAGGTCTGAAGTGGGTCTCTTGTAGACAGCATATATATATATGGGTCTTGTTTTTGTATCCATTCAGTGAGACTGTGTCTTTTCGTTAGAGCATTTAATCCATTCACATTTAAGGTAATTATCGATATGTATGTTCCTATGACCATTTTCTTAATTGTTTTGGGTTTGTTTTTGTAGGTCCTTTTCTCCTCTTGTGTTTCCCACTTAAAGAAGTTCCTTTAGCATTTGTTGTAGAGCTGCTTTGGTGGTGCTGAATTCTCTTAGCTTTTGCTTGTCTGTAAAGCTTTTGATTTCTCCGTGGAATCTGAATGAGATCCTTGCCGAGTAGAGTAATCTTGGTTGTAGGTTCTTCCCTTTCATCACTTTAAATATATCATGCCACTCCCTTCTGGCTTGTAGAGTTTCTGCTGAGAAATCAGCTGTTAACCTTATGGGAGTTCCCTTGTATGTTATTTGTCATTTTTCCTTTGTTGCTTTTAATAATTATTCTTTGTCTTTAATTTTTGTCAATTTGATTACCATGTGTCTCGGCGTGTTTCTCCTTGGGTTTATCCTGCCTGGGACTCTCTGCGCTTCCTGGACTTGGGTGGCTATTTCCTTTCCCATGTTAGGGAAGTTTTTGACTGTAATCTCTTCAAATGTTTTCTCGGGTCCTTTCTCTCTCTCTTCTCCTTCTGGGACCCCTATAATGTGAACGTTGGTGCATTTAATGTTGTCCCAGAGTTCTCTTAGGCTGTCTTCATTTCTTTTCATTCTTTTTTCTTTATTCTGTTCCGTGGCAGTGAATTCCACCATTCTGTCTTCCAGGTCACTTATCCATTCTTCTGCCTCAATTATTCTGCTATTGATTCCTTCTAGTGTATTTTTCATTTCAGTTATTGTATCGTTCATCTCTGTTTGTTTTTTCTTTAATTCTTCTAGGTCTTTGTTAAACATTTCTTGCATCTTCTCGATCTTTGCCTCTATTCTTTTTCCGAGGTCCTGGATCATCTTCACTATCATTATTCTGAATTCTTTTTCTGGAAGGTTGCCTATCTCCACTTCATTTAGTTGTTTTTCTGGGGTTTTGTCTTGTTCCTTCATCTGGTACCTAGTCCTCTGCCTTTTCATTTTGTCTATCTTTCTGTGAATGTGGTTTTCATTCCAGAGGCTGCAGAATTGTAGTTCTTCTTGCTTCTGCTGTCTGCCCTCTAGTGGATGAGGCTATTTAAGAGGCTTGTGCAAGCTTCCTGATGGGAGGGACTGGTGGTGGGTAGATTGGCTGTTGCTCTTGTGGGCTGAGCTCAGTAACACTTTAATCCTCTTGTCTGCTGATGGTTGGGGCTGGGTTCCCTGCCTGTTGGTTGTTTGGCCTGAGATGACCCAGCACTGGAGCCTACCTGGCTCTTTGGTGGGGCTAATGGTGGACTCTGGGCAGGCTCACGCCAAGGAGTGAGTTCTTCCCAGAACTTCCCCTGCCAGTGTCCTTGTCCCCATGGTGAGCCACAGCTACCCCCTGCCTGTGCAGGAGACCCTCCAACACTAGCAGATATGTCTGGTTCAGTCTCCTATGGGGTCACTGCTCCTTCCCCTGGGTCCCGATGCGCACACTACTTTGTGTGTGCCCTCCAAGAGTGAAGTCTCTGTTTCCCCCAGTCCTGTCGAAGTCCTGCAATGAAATCCCACTAGCCTTCAAAATCTGATTCTCTAGGAATTCCTCCTCCCATTGCTGGACCCCCAGGTTGGGAAGCCTGACATGGGGCTCAGAAGCTTCACTCCAGTGGGTGGACTTCTGTGGTATAAGTGTCCTCTAGTTTGTGAGTCACCCACGCAGTGGTTATGGGATTTGATTTTATTGTAATTGCGCCCCTCCTACTGTCTCATTGCAGCTTCTTCTTTGTCTTTGGATGTGGGGTATCTTTTTTGGTGGGTTCCAGTGTCTTCCTGTCGATGATTGTTCAGCAGTTAGTTGTGATTCTTGTGCTCTTGCAAGAAGGAAACAGCCCTTGTGTCTTTGTTTAGCTACTAAAAAGATTGATCCCAACTCAGTGACCCCCATCCACGTCCCCTCCTGGTAGGAGTTGTGTGGAGCTCAGGTGAAAGGCTTTCTGAAAACTCACCTGAAACCAACTCAACAGTCTAAGAGGAATTTTGATGGGGAGAATTTGGAGAGGATTCAATTAAATTCGTAAAAGGATTTGAAATTGGACCTAAGTAAGAAAAAAGAATTCATGGAGAAGGAAAAGATGTCCAGTTACACTGAGAAATTAAAATCTGAAGCAATTACCATTGAGATTTTGTTCAGGAAATGAGTATTGAATACCTACTGGGCATCAAATGATATATTTAATGTTAAAGATACCAAAGTAGATAAGACATAGGCCCAGCCCTCCAGAGCTCATTGAGCAGTGGAGAAAGTATTTCAATGTTTCAATGGAATCATTAGGAACTGGAGTTAACAATCTATCATATTTTAATTGCCTTTTTTTCCTGATTATAAAAACAATACATGCCTAGTGAAAAGAATTTGGAAAACAAAGAAGAAATTAAAAATCCGCTTGATCCCACCACCAGAAATAATCCCTGTTAATAATTTATATCTTTTTTGTAGGTATATATGTTTATAATAAGTGCTAACACTGATCAATGCACTCCACGTGCCAGGGACTATGATAGTCTCATTTAATCTGCACATCAGCGTGATGAAGTGGGTACCATCATTGTCCCCATTTTACAGATGAGGACACAGAGGTTTTGAGATTAATCTGCTCAAAATCTCTTAGTTAGGGATGGGAAGAGGTAGGACTCATTCGAGATCTGTCTTATTCCCAAGCTCTCAACCAGCCCAGGGACTGGAAGGACCCAGCAGCAAAGACTTCACTGTTAGAGGGGCAAGGCTATTCTGAATACAGCCCTGTGGCTGTGACTCAGATTTGGCTTTCAGGGGACTAATGTCTGATTCCTATGGAGAGACAGGGGCTGAGAAAGCTATATCCTCTAAAAACAAAAAGAAAACAAAAAAACTTGGCCTCTTTTTTTTTTTTTAACATCTTTATTGGAGTATAATTGCTTTACAATGGTGTAAAACTTGGTCTCTTTGGGAACTCTTTAAAAGTAATGCAAAGGGGAGAAAGGAATTCTTTGTCATAATCTGGGAGGAGGGCTCGGTGAATTGAAGGCTGTCCCTGCTAATGTAGTGCTGCCACCTGGTGGAGAAAGTGGTGTAGGACACTGTGTCCCGCAAAACCAGCCCTGAGAGACAAACATTCCCAGGGATGGAGAAAAAGTATTTGGAGAGAAATTTGCAAGAAGTGGGAAGCCTTGCACTAGCAGGTAGGGACAAGAGTTGTAACTACTACCGTGACCCCGTAACTCTCACCACATCCTGACCAGGCTTGGAAAAACAGATTATGCATATTTCCCTGTACTAATTAAATTAAAATGTTTTTCCCCTATACTTTATTGTAATGAAATTACCTTTGATGTTCACACACCTTAAATGCTTAGTAGATGACAACAAATGTTATACTAGGTCATTATCAGGAGCCATTTGATTGGCAGCTAACATCAAGAATAGGGCACAAAGTAAGTGATCAAAAAGTGCTATCCGCGGGGCTTCCCTGGTGGCGCAGTGGTTGAGAATCTGCCTGCCAATGCAGGGGACAAGGGTTCGTGCCCTGGTCTGGGAAGATCCCACATGCCGCGGAGCAACTGGGCCCGTGAGCCAGAATTACTGAGCCTGCGCGTCTGGAGCCTGTGCTCCGCAACAAGAGAGGCCGCGATAGTGAGAGGCCCGCACACCGCGATGAAGAGTGGCCCCCGCTTGCCGCAACTAGAGAAAGCCCTCGCACAGAAACGAAGACCCAACACAGCCACAAATAAATAAATTAATTAATTAATTAAAAAAAAAATCCATCTGCCAATGCAGGGGACAACGGGTTCGAGCCCTGGTCCGGGAAGATCCCACATGCCTCGGAGCAACTAAGCCCGTGCGCCACAACACTGAGCCCGCGTGCCACAACTACTGAAGCCCACGAGCCTAGAGCCCATGCGCCTAGAGCCCGTGCTCCACAATAAGAGAAGACACTGCAATGAGAAGCCCATGCACCGCAACGAGGAGTGGCCCCTGCTCGCCGCAACTAGAGAAAGCCCGCATGCAGCAACGAAGACCCAACGCTGCCAAAAATAAAATAAATAAATTTTTTAAAAAAGTGCTATCCGTTGGGGTTGTTCGTCTCACTCTTTGCCTAGGATAGGCGATCTTAGTCATCCTGGTACTAATGACAGCAAAAGCCCCCATGCCATTGGACCCATGTATACTGACTACTTGACTCAATTCTCCTTATTATTCCCTTTTCTAACACAAAAACTTAGAGAACCGTGATCATTGTTTTACGTCTCTATTAATTAGATAAAAATAAGTTTAAAATAAAAAGATGTATGTCCAAAACTATAAAGTTTTTGGTATCTGGATCTCTATCAAAGGTAGATGAAAAGTCCTGTCCAGGATGTCTGTGAGAGGAGATACATGCTATAGAACACAATCGCAAGTTCAGGGCTGGGCTTCAAGGAGTCTATATACCCCTTGAAATATTAAGCAAGATGGAATTTGTCAGAAAATGCGTGCTTTTTTCCCTGGGGAGAAGTTTGAGAGTTTTCATCTGCTTCTGAAAATGATACCTACCCAAAGAGAAGGTTCGCAATCGTTGCCTGGAACCCTTCAGAGGGTCCTTCTAATTATGGGGTGCTCCAATGATCCACACCACATGCACTATTAGTATGAATTATTGTTAAAATAATTAGCATTAAAACTGATTTGAAATAACTTACTTTTAAATAAACATTTTGATTTACACGGCTTTGCCTGAGGAATCCCACAAGTGATGAAGAGTCAGCCCGGACACGGGTCTGGCAGACTTTTATCCTTTCAGCCTTGAGACCTCCAGACAGAACTAAAGATCATCAGAGGTTGTGTGAGAATCAGATCATCAGAGGCTGTGTCAGAGGCCCTGGGCGACAATAAGGGGGTCCTACGTTCTGAGCCTGGCTCGGCTCATAAAATCTTGGTGACTTTGGGTGCTTAATTCCCCTGGTCCTCATTTTTTTAAAATAGATCTTTATTGGAGTATAATTGCTTCACAATACTGTGTTAGTTCCTGTTCCACAAAAAAGCGAATCAGCCATATGCATATTCATGTCCCCATATCCCCTCCCTCTTGAGCCTCCCTCCCATCCTCCGTATCCCACCCCTCTAGGTCATCTCAAAGCACTGAGCCGATCTCCCTGTGCTATGTGGCTGCTTCCCACTAGCTATCTATTTTACATTTGGTAGTGTATATGTGTCCATGCCACTCTCTCACTCCATCCCAGCTTACCCTTCCCCCTCCCCGTGTCCTCAAGTCCATTCTCTGCATCTGCATCTTTATTCCTGTCTTGCTCCTACGTTCTTCAAAGACACTTTTCTTTTTTTTTTTTAGATTCCATATATATGTGTTAGCATGCGGTATTTGTTTTTCTCTTTCTGACTTACTTCACTCTGTATGACAGACTCTAGGTCCATCCACCTCACTACAAATAACTCAATTTCGTTTCTTTTTATTGCTGAGTAATATTCCATTGTATATATGTGCCACATCTTCTTTATCCATTCATCTGTCGATGGACACTTAGGTTGCTTCCATGTCCTGGCTATTGTAAATAGAGCTGCAATGAACATTGTGGTACATGCCTCTTTTTGAATTATGGTTTTCTCAGGGTATATGCCCAGTAGTGGGATTGCTGGGTCATACGGTAGTTCTATTTTTAGTTTTTTAAGGAACCTCCATACTGTTTTCCATAGTGGTTGTATCAATTTACATTCTCACCAACAGTGCAGGAGGGTTCCCTTTTCACCACACGCTTTCCAGCATTTATTGTTTCTAGATTTTTTGATAATGGCCATTCTGACCAGCGTGAAGTGATACCTCACTGTAGTTTTGATTTGCATTTCTCTAATAATTAGTGATGTTGAGCAGCTTTTCATGTGCCTCTTGGCCATCTGTATGTCTTCCTTGGTGAGATGTCTATTTAGGTCTTCCACCCTTTTTTTTTTTTTTTTAATCAGTCATCAATTTTATATACATCAGTGTATACATGTCAATCCCAATCGCCCAATTCAGCACACCACCATCCCCACCCCACCGCGGTTTTCCCCCCTTGGTGTCCATACGTCTGTTCTCTACATCTGTGTCTCAACTTCTGCCCTGCAAACCGGTTCATCTGTACAATTTTTCTAGGTTCCACATACATGCGTTAATATACGATATTTGTTTTTCTCTTTCTGACTTACTTCACTCTGTATGACAGTCTCTAGGTCCATCCACGTCTCTACAAATGACCCAATTTCATTCCTTTCTATGGCTGAGTAATAGTCAATTGTATATTTGTACCACATCTGCTTTATCCATTCATCTGTCGATGGACACTTAGGTTGCTTCCATGACCTGGCTATTGTAAATAGTGCTGCAATGAACATTAAGGTGCATGTGTCTTTTCAAATTATGGTTTTCTCTGTGTATATGCCCAGTAGTGGGATTGCTGGATCATATGGTAATTCTATTTTTAGTTTTTTAAGGAACCTCCATATTGTTCTCCATAGTGGCTGTATCAATTTACATTCCCACCAACAGTGCAAGAGGGTTCCCTTTTCTCCACACCCTCTCCAGCATTTGTTGTTTGTAGATTTTCTGATGATGCCCGTCTAACTGATGTGAGGTGATACCTCATTGTAGTTTTGATTTGCATTTCTCTAATAATTAGTGATGTTGAGCATCTTTTCATGTGCTTTGTGGCCGTCTGTATGTCTTCTTTGGAGAAATGTCTATTTAGGTCTTCTGCCCATTTTTGGATTAGGGTGTTTGTTTCTTTAATATTGAGCTTAATGAGCTGATTATATAGTTTGGAGATTAATCCTTTGTCCGCTGATTCATTTGCAAATATTTTCTCCCATTCTGAGGGTTGTCTTTTCGTCTTGTTTATGGTTTCCTTTGCTGTGCAAAAGCTTTGAAGTTTCATTAGGTTCCATTTGTTTATTTTTGTTTTTATTTCCATTACTCTAGGAGGTGGATCAAAAAAGATCTTGCTGTGATTTATGTCCAAGAGTGTTCTTCCTATGTTTTCCTCTAAGAGTTTTATAGTGTCCGGTCTTACATTTAGGTCTCGAATCCATTTTGAGTTTATTTTTGTGTATGGTGTTAGGGAGTATTCTAATTTCATTCTTTTACATGTAGCTGTCCAGTTTTCCCAGCACCACTTATTGAAGAGACTCTCTTTTCTCCATTGTATATCTTTGCCACCTTTGTCATAGATTAGTTGACCATAGGTGCGTGGGTTTATCTCTGGGCTTTCTATCTTGTTCCATTGATCTATGTTTCTGTTTTTGTGCCAGTACCATATTGTCTTGATTACTGTAGCTTTGTAGTATAGTCTGAAGTCAGGGAGTCTAATTCGTCCAGCTCCGTTTTTTTCCCTCAAGACTGCTTTGGCTATTTGGGGTCTTTTGTGTCTCCATACAAATTTTAAGATGATTTGTTCTAGTTCTGTAAAAAATGCCATTGGTAATTTGATAGGGATTGCATTGAATCTGTAGATTGCTTTGGGTAGTATAGTCATTTTACAATCTTGATTCTTCCAATCCAAGAACATGATATATCTCTCCATCTGTTGGTATCATCTGTAATTTCTTTCATCAGTGTCTTATAGTTTTCTGCATACAGGTCTTTTGTCTCCCTAGGTAGGTTTATTCCTAGGTATTTTATTCTTTTTTTTGCAATGGTAAATGGGAGTGTTTCCATAATTTCTCTTTCAGATTTTTCATCATTAGTGTATAGGAATGCAAGAGATTTCTGTGCATTAATATTGTATCCTGCAACTTTACCATATTCATTAATTAGCTCTAGCAGTTTTCTGGTGGCATCTTTAGGATTCTCTATGTATAGTATCATGTCATCTGCAAACAGTGACAGTTTTACTTCTTCTTTTCCAATTTGTATTTCTGTTATTTCTTTTTCTTCTCTGATTGCCGTGGCTAGGACTTCCAAAACTATGTTGAATAATAGTGGTGAGAGTGGACATCCTTGTCTCGTTCCTGATCTTAGAGGAAATGCTTTCAGTTTTTCACCATTGAGAATGATGTTTGCTGTGGGTTTGTCATATATGGCCTTTATTATGTTGAGGTAGGTTCCCTCTATGCCCACTTTCTGGAGAGTTTTTATCATAAATGGGTGTTGAATTTTGTCAAAAACTTTCTCTGCATCTATTGAGATGATCATATGGTTTTTCTCCTTCAATTTGTTAATATGGTATATCACGTTGATTGATTTGTGTATATTGAAGAATCCTTGCATTCCTGGGATAAACCCCACTTGATCATGGTGTATGATCCTTTTAATGTGCTGTTGGATTCTGTTTGCTAGTATTTTGTTGAGGATTTTTGCATCTATATTCATCAGTGATATTGGTTTGTAATTTTCTTTTTTTGTAGTATCTTTGTCTGGTTTTGGTATCAGGGTGATGGTGGCCTCGTAGAATGAGTTTGGGAGTGTTCCTTCCTCTGCAATTTTTTTGAAGAGTTTGAGAAGGACGGGTGTTAACTCTTCTCTAAATATTTGATAGAATTCACCTGTGAAGCCATCTGGTCCTGGACTTTTGTTTGTTGGAAGATTTTTAACCACAGTTTCAATTTCATTACTTGTGATTGGTCTGTTCATATTTTCTGTTTCTTCCTGGTTCATTCTTGGAAGGTTACACCTTTCTAAGAATTTGTCCATTTCTTCCAGGTTGTCCATTTTATTGGCATAGAGTTGCTTGTAGTAGTCTCTTAGGATGCTTTGTATTTCTGCAGTGTCTGTTGTAATTTCTCCTTTTTCATTTCTAATTTTATTGATTTGAGTCCTCTCCCTCTTTTTCTTGATGAGTCTGGCTAATGGCTTATCAATTTTGTTTATCTTCTCAAAGAACCAGCTTTTAGTTTTATTGATCTTTGCTATTGTTTTCTTTGTTTCTATTTCATTTATTTCTGCTCTGATCTTTATGATTTCTTTCCTTCTGCTAACTTTGGGTTTTGTTTTTTCTTCTTTCTCTAGTTCCTTTAGGTGTAAGGTTAGATTGTTTACTTGAGATTTTTCTTGTTTCTTTAGGTAGGCTTGTATAGCTATAAACTTCCCTCTTAGAACTGCTTTTGCTGCATCCCATAGGTTTTGGATCGTCGTGTTTTCATTGTCATTTGTCTCTAGGTATTTTTTTATTTCTTCAGTGATCTCTTGGTTATTTAGTAACGTATTGTTTAGCCTCCATGTGTTTGTGCTTTTTACGTTTTTTCCCCCGTAATTCATTTCTAATCTCATAGTATTGTGGTCAGAAAAGACGCTTGATATGATTTCAATTTTCATAAATTTACTGAGGCTTGATTTGTGACCCAAGATGTGATCTATCCTGGAGAATGTTCCGTGCGCACTTGAGAAGAAAGTGTAATCTGCTGTTTTTGGATGGAATGTCCTATAAATATCAACTAAATCTATCTGTTCTATTGTGTCATTTAAAGCTTCTGTTTCCTTATTTATTTTCGTTTTGGATGATCTGTCCATTGGTGTAAGTGAGGTGTTAAAGTCCCCCACTATTATTGTGTTACTGTCGATTTCCTCTTTTATAGCTGTTAGCAGTTGCCTTATGTATTGAGGTGCTCCTATGTCGGGTGCATATATATTTATAATTGTTATCTTCTTCTTGGATTGATCCCTTGATCATTATGTAGTGTTCTTCTTGTCTCTTGTAACATTCTTTATTTTAAAGTCTATTTTATCTGGTATGAGTATTGCTACTCCAGCTTTCTTTTGATTTCCATTTGCATGGAATATCTTTTTCCATCCCCTCACTTTCAGTCTGTATGTGTCCCTAGGTCTGAAATGGGTCTCTTGTAGATAGCACATATATGGGTCTTGTTTTTGTATCCATTCAGCAAGCCTGTGTCTTTTGGTTGGAGCATTTAATCCATTCACGTTTAAGGTAATTATCGATATGTATATTCCTAGGACCATTTTCTTAATTGTTTTGGGTTTGTTTTTGTAGGTCCTTTTCTTCTCTTGTGTTTCCCACTTAGAGAAGTTCCTTTAGCATTTGTTGTAGAGCTGGTTTGGTGGTGCTGAATTCTCTTAGCTTTTGCTTGTCTGTAAAGCTTTTGATTTCTCCGTGGAATCTGAATGAGATCCTTGCCGAGTAGAGTAATCTTGGTTGTAGGTTCTTCCCTTTCATCACTTTAAGTATATCATGCCACTCCCTTCTGGCTTGTAGAGTTTCTGCTGAGAAATCAGCTGTTAACCTTATGGGAGTTCCCTTGTATGTTATTTGTCATTTTTCCCTTGCTGCTTTCAATAATTTTTCTTTGTCTTTAATTTTTGCCAATTTGATTACTATGTGTCTCGGCGTGTTTCTCCTTGGGTTTATCCTGTATGGGACTCTCTGTGCTTCCTGGACTTGGGTTCCACCCATTTTTTAACTGGATTTTTTTTTTGATATTGAGCTCCATGAGCTGTTTGTATATTTTGGAGACTAATCCTTTGTCTGTTGTTTCATTTGCAAATATTTTCTCCCATTCTGAAGGTTGTCTTTTTGCCTTGTTTATGGTTTCCTTTGCTGTGCAAAAGGTTTTAAGTCCCATTTGTTTATTTTTGTTTTTATTTCCATTACTCTAGGAGGTGGGTCAAAAAAGATCTTGCCGTTGTTTATGTCAGAGAGTGTTTTTCTTATGTTTTACTCTAAGAGTTTTATAGTGTCTGGTATTACATTTAAGTCTTTAATCCATTTGGAGTTTATTTTTGTGCATGATGTTAGGGAGTGTTCTAATTTCATTCTTTTACATGTAGCTGTCTAGTTTTCCCAGCACCATTTATTGAAGAGACTGTCTTTTCTCCATTGTATGTTCTTGCCTCCTTTGTCATAAATTAGGTGCCCATATGTGTGTGGGTTTATCTCTGGTCATTCTATCCTGTACCACTGATCTATATTTCTGTTTTTGTGCCAGTACCATACTGTAGCTTTGTGGTATAGTTTGAAGTCGGGGAGCCTGATTCCTCCAACTCCGTTTTTCTTTCTCAAGATTGCTTTGGCTATTTGGGGTCTTTTGTGTTTCCATACGCATTGTAAAATTTTTTGTTCTAATTCTGTGAAGAATGCCATTGGTAGTTTGATAGGGATTGCATTGAATCTGTAGATTGTTTTGGGTAGTATAGTCATTTTCACAATATTGATTCTTCCAATCCAAGAACATGGTATATTTCTCCATCTGTTTATGTCATCTTTGACTTCTTTCATCAGTGTTTTATTGTTTTCTGAGTACAAGTCTTTCACCTCCTTAGGCAGGTTTATTCCTAGGTATTTTATTCTTTTTGTTGCAATGGTAAATGGGAGTGTTTCCTTAATTTCTCTTTCTGATTTTCATTGTTGGTGTATAGGAATGCCAGAGATTTTTGTGCATTAATTTTGTATCCTGAAACCTTACCAAATACATTGATTAGTTCTAGTAGTTTTCTGGTGGCATCTTTAGGATTTTCTATGTATAGTATCATGTCATTGGCAAGCAGTGACAGTTTTACCTCTTCTTTTCCAATTTGTATTCCTTTTATTTCTTTTTCTTCTCTGATTGCCGTGGCTAGGACTTCCAAAACTACGTTGAATAATAGTGGCGAGAGTGGACATCCTTGTCTTGTTCCTGATCTTAGTGGAAATGCTTTCAGTTTTTCACCATTGAGTATGATGCTTACTGTGGGTTTGTCATATATGGCCTTTATTATGTTGAGGTAGGTTCCCTGTTTGCCCATTTTCTGGAGCATTTTTATCATAAATGGGTGTTGAATTTTGTCAAAAGTTTTTTTCTGCATCTATTGAGATGATCATCTGGTTTCTATTCCTTAATTTGTTAATGTAGTGTATCACATTGATTGATTTGTGTATATTGAAGAATCTTTGCATCCCTGGGATAAATCCCACTTGATCATGGTGTATGATTCTTTTAATATGCTGTTGGATTCTGTTTGCTAGTATTTTGTTCAGGATTTTTGCATCTATGTTCATCAGTGATATTGGTCTATAGTTTTATTTTTTTGTGACATCTTTTTCTGGTTTTGGTATTAGGGTGATGGTGGCTTCATAGAATGAATTTGGGAGTGTTTCTCCCTCTGCAATTTTTTGGAAGAGTTTAAGAAGGATCGGTGTTAGCTCTTCTCTAAATGTTTGATAGAATTTGCCTGTGAAGCCATCTGGTCCTAGACTTTTGTTTGTTGGAAGATTTGTAATTACAATTTCAATTTCATTACTTGTGATAGGTCTGTTTATATTTTCTAATTCTTCCTGGTTCAGTCTTGGAAAATTGTACCTTTCCAAGAATTTGTCCATTTCTTCGTGGTTGTTAATTTTATTGGCATATAGTTGTTTGTAGTAGTCTCTTATAATCCTTTCTATTTCTGCGGTGTCAGTTGTGATTTCTCCTTTCTCATTTCTAATTTTGTTGATTTGCGTCCTCTCCCTTTTTTTCTTGATGAGTCTGGCTAAGGGTTTATCAATTTTGTTTACCTTCTCAAAGAACCAGCTTTTAGTTTTATTGATCTTTGCTATTGTTTTCTTCGTTTCTATTTCATTTATTTCTGCTCTGATCTTTATGATTTCTTTCCTTCTACTGACTTTGAGTTTTCTTTGTTCTTCTTTCTCTAGTTGTTTTAAGTGTAGGGTTAGATTGTTTATTTGCGATTTTTCTTGTTTCTTGAAGTAGGATTGTACTGCTATAAACTTCCCTCTTAGAACTGCTTTTGCTGCGTCCCATAGGTTTTGGATTGTCGTGTTTTCGTTGTCATTTGTTTCTATGTATTTTGTTTATATCTTCTTTGATTTCTTCAGTGATCTCTTGGTTATTTAGTAGAGCACTGTTTAGCCTCCATGTATTTGTGTTTTTTATAGTTTTCTTCCTATAATTGATTTCCAATCTCATAGCGTTGTAGTCAGAAAAGACGCTTGATATGATTTCAATTTTCTTAAATTTTCTGAGGCTTGATTTGTGACCCAAGGTGTGATCTATCCTGGAGAATGTTCCATGTGCATTTGAGAAGAAAGTGTATTCTGCCACTTTTGGGTGGAATGTTCTCTGAATATCAATTAGATCTATGTGGTCTATTGTGTCATTTAAAGCTTGTGTTTCCTTATTTATTTTCTGTTTGGATGATCTGTCCATTGGTGTAAGTGGGGTGTTAAAGTCCCCTACTATTATTGTGTTACTGTCAGTTTCTCCTTTCATGGTTGTTAGCATTTGCTTATGTATTGAGGTGCTCCTATGTTGGGTGCATAAACATTATAATTGTTATATCTTCTTCTTGGATTGATCCCTTGATCATTATGTAGTGTCCCTCCTTATCTCTGGTAACAGTCTTTATTTTAAAGTCTATTTTTTCTGATACGAGTATTGTTACTCCAGCTTTCTTCTGATTTCCATTTGCATGGAATATCTTTTTCCATCCCTTCACTTTCAGTCTGTATGTGTCCCTAGGTCTGAAGTGGGTCTCTTGTAGACAGCATATATATGGGTCTTGTTTTTGTATCCATTCAGCCAGTCTGTGTCTTTTGGTTGGGACATTTAATCCTTTTACATTCAAGGTTATTATCGATATGTATTTTCCTATTACCATTTTCTTAATTGTTTTGGGTTTGTTTTTGTGGGTGTTTTTCTTCTCTTGTGTTTCCTGCTTAGAGAAGTTTCTTTAGCATTTGTTGTAAAGCTGGTTTGGTAGTGCTGAATTCTCTTAGCTTTTGCTTGTCTGAAAAGCTTTTGACTTCACCCTTGAATCTGAATGAGATCCTTGCTAGGTAGAGTAATCTTGGTTGTAGGTTTTTCTCTTTCATCACTTTAAGTATATCCTGCCACTCCCTTCTGACCTGCAGAGTTTCTGCTAAAAAATAAGCTGATAAGCTTATGGGGATTCCTTTGTATGTTAATTTTTGTTTTCCCCTTGCTGCTTTTAGTATTTTTTCTTTGAATTTAATTTTTGTTAGTTTGATTAATATGTGTCTTGGTGTGTTTTTCCTAGGGTTTATCCTGTATGGGACTCTCTGTGCTTCCTGGACTTGGGTGACTATTTCCTTTCCCATATTAGGGAAGTTTTCAACTGTAGTCTCTTCAAATATTTTCTCAGACCCTTTTTTTAATTCTCGGACCCCTATAATTTGAATGTTGGTGCATTTAGTGTTGTCCCAGAGGTCTCTGAGATTGTCTTCAATTCTTTTCATTCTTTTCTCTTTATTCTGCTCCTTGGCAGTTATTTCCACCATAAGTGAGTCTTCCAGCTCACTTATTCGTTCTTCTGCCTCCGTTATTCTGTTATTGATTCCTTCTAGTGTATTTTTCATTTCAGTTATTGTGTTGTTCATCTCTGTTTATTCTTTAGTTCTTCTAGATCTTTGTTAAACATTTCTTGTATTTTCTCAATCCGTGCCTCCATTCTATTTCCGAGATTCTGGATCATCTTTACTATCATTACTCTGAATTCTTTTTCAGGTAGATTGCCTATTTCCTCTTCATTTATTTGGTCTTGTAGGTTTTTACCATGCTCCTTCATCTGTGACATATTTTTTTGCTGTCCCCCTTTTTTTTTTTTTTAATGAGTGGGATTGTGTTCCTGGCTTACTGGTTGTTTGGCCTGAGGCTTCCAACACTGGCGTTTGTAGGCTATTGGGTAGAGCTTGGTCTTGGAGCTGAGAGGAGGAACTCCATGAGACCTCACTCTGATGAATACTCCCTGGGGTCTGAGATTCTCTGTTAGTCCAGTGGTTCGGACTCGGAGCTCCCACCACAGGAGCTTCGGCCCAACCCTGGGCTCATGAACCAAGATCCTGCAAGTTGCCTGGGGTGGCAAAAAAAAAAACAACAAAAAACAATAACAAAGTAAAAAATAAAATTAGACTAGGAAACCAGCAGATATGTTAGGAAGAATATAAAAATAAAAATATAGATGAATCAACAACCGGAAGGTACATGAGTACCACAATAGTAAAAAAGAGGAGGAGGGAAAAGGAAAAAAAAAAGGGCGGGTGGGGAGGCCTTGGCTGTGGAGGGCGGGAACTAAGAAAGGGCGAGGTTTGGGTGGTGGGTGGGGCCAATGCTCAGGACCCACAGGGCTGGAAAAGGCCCTGGGGGCTGTGGGCAGTGGAGCTTAGGCTCAAGGAACAGAAGGGGCCCAAGCGTGCCCCCCACCCCTGGTCTCAGAGGGCAGGGGACCTCACCTGGGAGCCCAGCAGGCTTCCTGGTCTTGAGTGGGCGGGGCAAACTCCCTTCTCTCTTTTCCTGCTCCTCCGGTCTGGGAGGGCCCCCTCTCGCCTGCCTCTACTGATCTTCCTGGCCTCCCTCCTATGCCCCCAGGACCCATGCGGCCTGGATGGGGCTTTGGAGGGCGGGGTACTGGCTTGGGAGCTCAGCAGGCTCCCCGGCCCGAGTGGGCCAGGCAATCGCCCTCCACTTCTCTCCCGCTCTTCCCGGAGAGTCCCTCCTGCCTGCCTCTCCTGATCTCCCCGGCCTCAGGGGTGACGATCCTGCCTGGCCTCCACTTCTCCTCCCCCCCTCAGTCCCACTACGTCCTACCAGTTCACTCTGAGGTTCCTCCCGTCTCCTTGGGCATCAGAGACCCCGCCCAGTGGCCAGCAGGAGCCCTAGTTGTGGGGAGACGCTAACTCGGTGTCTTCCCACACCGCCATCTTGACTCTGCCTCCCTCATTTTTTTTTACTTGAATTGTAAAAGCATAAAGATCAGAGTCCACTCTGTGTCCCATTGTCCCTGCGTGGCCCAGCACACGTTTATTTACCAAACATTTTCTTTTGCATCTTCCTATGAAGTGCCTTCCTCCTTTCTGAAGTTCTAAACCACTCGCCGCCAACATCTTCTTTTGTCTTTAACCACAGGTGGTATTTAAGGTGAGGGTTTTGGCCATCTTGGAGAGTTAGTTTTCCTAAGTCTCTCCCATGTGTATGTTGGGGAGGGGGAAATTTCCCCCTCTACCCCTCTTTGAGTTCTTGTGGCTGGACTAATAACAAAATTGATGCAAGACAGATTAACAGGAGAAAAAACAACAAATTTTAATTCGTGCACACAGAGGTCTCATGGAAATGGGTCCTAAGAAGTGGCCAAAGCAGGCAGCTTTTATACTTTTTAGACAAAGAGACAATAAATTTGTGAGGAATTGACAGGACAAAGAAACTTGGGTTTTGTGTGCCCCATTAGTGAAGAATTGAAACAGAATGTGGGCTTGGGGTAGTAAATTAAAGAAGTTAGAAGGTTTGTTTCCAGCAGCCTCTAGGCCTGTAATTCCCCTTTCTCTGGGGATAAGGGTGTCCTTCTACATTCCAGATGCAGGGGTGCACCTTTCACATGGGAGATTTATTTCCTGCTTTCAGGAAGACAGAAAGGAGGGTTAGAGTGTCCCTCTTGTAATGGCTGTTTCTTAAGTAACTTTAATTCAAAATAATCAGTATGTCATTGCTGCATATTTTGGGGTGAGCTTCCCTGGGCCTCAACATATAGATGTTATTAAACTTCTGTTTGATTTTTTCCTGTTAATCTGTCACATGTCAATTTAATTCTTAGACCATCCAGAAGAACCTAGAAGGATAGAGGACAATTTCTTCCTCCCTGACAGTGGCAACAACATAAAAAACTCCTTGATATCTCTGTTTTATAAATTCACTAGTTTCTTTAATAATATACTAAATATACGAATTAAAACCACAATGATGTATAAACATACCCTTCCCAGAATGGCTAAAATTAGGAGAGCTGATAATATCAAGTATTAATGAGAGTGTGGCGCAACTAGAACTTTCAGATATTACTCGTGGGAGTGTAAGTTGGTACAGTCATTTTGGAAAATTGACAGCATCTTCTATGTCTACCCTATGACCCAGCAGTTCCACTCCTGGGTATATTCCCAAGAGAAATGAGTGCTTATGTTCACCAAATTTGCATTGGAAAATGTTCGTAGCAGCTTTATACATAATAGCCCCCAATCTGTTAACAACCCAAATGTCTATTAAGAGTAGGATGGATAAATAAATTGTGATGTATTTGTAAATGAAATTCCACACAGCAATGAAAAACACACACCCCTGCTTCATGCACTAACATGGCTGAATCTCACAGATGTAATATTGAGCAAGAGAAGCCAGACCCAAAAGAGTACATAGGGTGTGATTTCATTGACATGGAGTTCAAGAATAAGCAAAATTAATCTCTAGTGAAAGAAGGCAAAATAGCGTTTGCCCTTGTGGGGGCAGGTTGACTGGGAGGGGTATAAGAGAGCCTCCTGGGGCGCTGGAAATTTTGATATCTTCTGAGTGGTGGTTACACAGGTGTACACATATGTAAAAATGTATTCATCTGCATCCAGTTTTATGCACTTTGTGTAATTTATTAATCGGCAAAAAAGTAAAAAGAAAATAATGTCTGAAATCCATCAGGCTAACGGGTAGTGATGGCTCTGTGTCCCGGAAATGTCAATCACAGCTTGGTCTTGTGCTCCCTTCTAGATGGCGCTGCCCTGCCTGTAGTCCTCTGCCCAGGGGACCTCGAGGCGCTGCTCTGGGTGGGGTTGGGGGTGGCAGCCACTGCACCAGGTCGGCCAGGACCTGAGAAGGAGGCTGACCAGGTGCCCTCTGCTGGCATTGGGGCTGCAGATTTGGGTGCAGCAAGGAGAGAACAGAGTCAGAAGCAGCAGAGATGAGAGTGTGAGAGAGGCTCAGGGGAGGGGGTGGGCTGGAGTAGCTGTCTCTCAACATGCTTGGCTCTTGACAGCTTTCCTGATCCAGGTCTTTTCCAGATGTAACCTTAGACACCTGCGCATGGCAAACTGACCTTCAGTGATTTTTGCAACCTTGTCAAGGTGAGGGCAACTATATCAGTCAGAATCTAGCAGAAAAAGGTGACTCACTCAAACAAGGTAATTGAGGAGAGTTTAATGAAAGGACACTTATACAGATGTGAATAGGTTCAGGGGATGGCCTTCCTCCACCTGAATCCCACCCAGGTGTCTCCTTTTCTATAAGCTCACGCCCCAGCCCTCTCCCTACTCCGTTCCAGTCCAAGTGGCCCATCTTTAGTCCCTCTAGGGGTGAAGGTGTGGGCTATGCCAGTGGTTCTTAGTCCCAGCTAGCCATAAATTCACCTGGGGAAGCTTTAAAGTACATCAGTGCCTGGGCCCCACCCCCAGAAGTTCTAATTTAATGGGTCTCAGGTAGAGCCTGGGCATTGTGCCATTTAAAAGCTCTCAGGTGACTCTAACAAGCCCAGATCAATTCTTTCAGACTCTCGGGGGCCTAGGATCTGGGCATAGGTGCTTTTTCAAATTTCCTCAGTGCAGCCAGAGCCGAGAAGCTCTGTTCTGTTTTCTTTCAAAATCTATTGTTTGGCATAAACTTGCAGATCGGTTCTCCTCAGACTTTCCTTTAACGTGTATTTCAGAAGTAAAACAATATAATAAGTTTAAAAACTGAACATTGAGGGCTTCCCTGGTGGCGCAGTGGTTGAGAGCCCGCCTGCCAATGCAGGGGATGTGGGATCGAGCCCTGGTCCGGGAAGATCCCACGTGCTGCGGAGCAGCTGGGCCCGTGCGCCACAGCTGCTGAGCCTGTGCTCTGGAGCCCCTGAGCCGCAACTACCGAGCCCACGTGCTACAATTACTGAAGCCCTCGTGCCTAGAACCCGTGCTCCACAACAAGAGAAGCCACCTCAATGAGAGACCCGCCCACTGCAACGAAAAGTAGCCCCCGCTCGCTGTAACTAGAGAAAGCCCGCGAGCAGCAACGAAGACCCAATGCAGCCAAAAATAAATAAAATAAATAAATTTATTTAAAAAAAAAACAAAAAACTGAACATTGATTATTTTCACCCTAATAACACTGCTTGAGGTACTATCAGTATCTCTGGCCAGAGTCAAGAACAAAGGAATAAGGAAAATAACATCCATATTCATAACAGCATTATTCACAATAGCCAAAAGGCTGAAATGACACTAGTGTCCATTGACAGATGAATGGATAAACCAAATGTGGTAAATACATACAATGGACTATTTTTCAGCCTTAAAAAGGAAGGAAATTCTGACACATGCTACAACATGGATGAACCTCTAGGACATTATGCTGAGTGAAATAAGCCGGTCTCAAAAAGACAAATACTGTATGACTCCACTTATATGTGGTACTTAGGGTAGTCAAAATCACAGGGACAGAAAGTAGAAGGGTGGTTGCCAGGGGCAGGGGTGGGGGAATGGGGAGTTGTTTAACCCTGGGTACCGGGTTTCAGTTTTTCAGGATGAAAAGAGTTCTACTCCTAGAAAAGAACATAGGCAAAACATTCTCTGACATAAATCGTACCAATGTTTTCTTAGGTCAGTCTCCCAAGGCAATAGCAATAAAAACAAAAATAAATGGGACCTAATCAAACTTACAACCTTTTGCACAGCAAAGGAAACCATAAAAAAATGAAAAAACAACCTACAGAATGGGAGAAAATATTTGCAAATGATGTGACAGACGAGGGCTTCATCTCCAAAATATACAAACAGCTCATACAACTCGACAACAAAAAAACAAACAACCGAATCGAAAAATGGGCAGAAGACCTAAACAGACATTTCTCCAAAGAAGACATACAGATGGCCAATAGGCACATGAAAAGATACTCAACGTCACTAATTATTAGAGAAATGCAAATCAAAACTACAATGAGGTACCACCTCACACCGGTCAGAATGGCCATCATTAAAAAGTCTACAAATAACAAACACTAGAGAGGGTGTGGAGAAAAGGTAACCCTCCTACACTGTTGGTGGGAATGTAAATTCGTGCAGCCACTATGGAAAACAGTGTGGAGGTTCCTCAGAAAACTAAAAATAGAGTTACCATATGATCCAGCAATCCCACTGGATTGTTCCCCTATGTTCGTAGCGGTGCTATTCACAATAGCCAAAACATGGGAACAACCTAAATGTCCATTGACAGATGAGTGGATAAAGAGATGTTACATATATACAGTGGAATACTGCTCAGCCATAAAAAAGAATGAAATAATGCCATTTGCAGCAACATGGATGCAACTAGAGATTATACTAAGTGAAGTAAGTCAGAAAGAGAAAGACAAATACCATATGATATCGCTTATATGTGGAACCTAAAATATGGCACAAATGAACCTATCTATGAAACAGAAACAGACTCACAGACATAGAGAACAGACTTATGGTTGTCAAGGGGGAGGAGTTTGGGGGAGGGAAGGACCGGGAATTTGGGGTTAGCAGATATAAACTATTACATATAGGATGGATAAACAACAATAGTACAGGGAACTATATTCAATATCCTGTGATAAACCATAATGGAAAAGAATATTAAAAAAGAATGTCTAAAAAAAGATGAAAAGTTCTAGACATTGTTGGCACAACGATGTGAATGTCTTTAACACCACTGAACTGTACGCTTAAAATGGTTAAGATGGAAATTTTATGTGTATTTTACCACATTTTTAAAAAAAAATTTAAAGCAGGAATATTTAATTCATTTAAATTGTATGTTCATACACAAGATTGACAAGAAAAACTCCCCTTCGTCTTCCTCACACCCCAATCCCTGGGGTTTGCTCTGGATACAGGGAGAGCAAATCTTATCAACTGCCTTTCTTCTTAATCCAGCCTGGTAGGAAGACACAGCTGAGCCTAAGAATATAAACTAGAAATGAAAAACAACTGAGAAATCTTCTAATTCTCCGCGTCTTTAGTGAGGACGCCCAGAGTGAGGGGGCTCGGCTGTTGGGAGGGGGAAACAGCAGGACACCATTGTGGGCAAGAGGACCCAGGGCAGGCCGGGCAGTGGAGGAGGGGCGGTGCAAGTAAAACTTCCCTGCGAGGTCATATAGAAGGAAGAGGACATTCTTTTCCAATTATGCTGCTGTAGGAAAATATTCTTCTTCCTTGATGTGGCTCCCCAGTGTACTGTCTCTGAGCATTGTTTATCATGCGAGCTGTGGGCTTCCGTCCAAGAGTCACCCTCAGAGGCGGGAAGATTATAGGGAACACGAGGAGCTGTGACCTCACCTTGCCCTGGGTGGGGGGCCAATGCCTACCCCACGCTACTCTGTTGGAGCTCCTCGGTGATATGATTCTAAACTAGACTCATACTTGGGGAAAGGGATTCCTGTGGCTTAGCACGCTCCACTGTGCTGTTCAGGGTGGAGGAGCAGATACCAGGGCAAGATCAGCCTGTGTATGCTTCCCTGCACAGCCTAGGGAATTGCCGAGGTGGTTAAACTTGAGAAAGAGGGAGGCGAAAGCTGGTTATCCCATGAGAGAACTCTTATAAATCATTTACCATTTTCCCCACTTTGATTCTGGGAATAATATTTAGCATCTGGTTTAAAAAACCCTTTTCTAGGGGCTTCCCTGGTGGTGCAGTGGTTGAGAATCTGCCTGCCAATTCAGGGCACACGGGTTCGAGCCCTGGTCTGGGAAGATCCCACATGCCGCGGAGCGACTGGGCCCGTGAGCCACAGTTGCTGAGCCTGCGCGTCTGGAGCCTGTGCTCCGCAACAGGAGAGGCCGCGATACTGAGAGGCCCGCGCACCGCGATGAAGAGTGGCCCCCGCTTCCCGCAACTAGAGAAAGCCCTCGCACAGAAACGAAGACCCAACACAGTCATAAATAAAAAAATAAATAAAATGTTTTTTAAAATTAAATAAATAAAAACCCTTTTCTACTGTGGAAAGAAATACCAACCGATTGAGATCAAGCAAAAGCTGTTTATTCAGGGCTTGCTATAGCAAGAGTCAGCCAGCATCACTTAGGTTTTGGCAGACACCCAAAGGCAGGCAGAGGAGTGGGAAAGCTTTGTCCTGGACAAAGAGGAAGGCTGCAGGTGTGCCCTGATTGGAGGTTGTTGACATGGAAAGCTGCAGGCAGGCTAACCAGAAGCATGGCATCCTGTGTGATTGGTCAGGGGAGCATATTTGCTTTCTCCAGTTGATCCCAAGTTGGAAGCTGCAACAAAAATTAGGGAGGCTATCAGATATTAATAAAGTCCTGGCCATTTGGGACCGATTGTTACAGGAGTTATTGTTTCACTTCCCGGACTAGTTGTTAGAGATAGAAGTCTGACTTGCAGATAGTAGGTTGGCTTCCTGGGCTGGTTGCTGCAGATTGTGGGTCAGAGTTCTGTTTTATATATGGTCTGGCCATTGTCCATTTGTCTATTGAGTCTCTCACTACCAGACTGTAAAGAAAAAAATCTCGCCTGCTATTCCAGTTCTACAAGGATAAAGCCATTAGCCACTGGAGTTGCCCACTGACAGTGCACCTAAGGGGAATTCACTGTGAACGTCCCTCTAACTGCTTTTGCTGCATCCCATAGATTTTGTATGATTGTGTTTTCATTGTCATTTGTCTCAAGGTATTTTTTAATTATCTTTTTGATTTCCTCATTGACCCATTGTTTTTTTTACTAGCATGTTGTTTAGTCTCCATGTAATCGTTTTTTTCTCATTTCTTTTTCTGTGGTTGATTTCTCGTTTCATGTTGTTGTGGTCAGAGAAGAAGCTTGAAATAATTTCCATACTCTTAAATTTGTTGAGGTTTGTTTTGTGGTCAATCCTAGAGAACGTTTCATGTGCACTTGAAAAGAATGTGTATTCTGGTTTTTTTGGATGTAATGTCCTGAAAATATCAATTAGGTCTAACTGTTCTATTGTATCATTTAGGATCTCTGTTGCCTTGTTGATTTTCTGTATAGAGGATCTGTCCATTGATGTGAGTGGGGTGTTAAAGTCTCCTACTATTATTGTATTCCTGAGAGGAATTCAGGATGGAGAAAAACAGGAAGCATTCTGCATTCTGTGCTGGCTCCTAGAGAGTTAAGATGCATCTCTAAGGAAGAATTTCAAATGACCCTAGATTCTTGCATCTTCCCATACATAGAAAAGCACTAAAATCATTAACTTGAGATGTCTGTTCTTTGTGATTTGCAGTCATCTTTTGATGTTCAACTACATGTTTTTTCCAGCCAAAAAAATTCATATACGTTCTGGTTCCTCCCTTACTTCTTCAGAGCAGTTCCTCAGAGCTACCTGAGAGGCCGTCTCCGAGGCTATAGTCCTCCGTAAGGTCCCCAAATAAAACTTGACTCACAACTTTTGTGCTGTGCTTCCTTATTTCAGTCAACAAAAGCTTGAGGTGTATCAGCCTGAAAGTCTAGTGGTGGTGGAGCTGTAGGAGTGAAGCTTTCTTTGCCCCTTCCTCTACTCAGGCCAGTGTAGTCATAGAAATATCAGATCAAGGTGGGGACAGTGGTCCAGAAGTTCCAGGCTTTGCCACTACCAAAGCTGAAAGTTTTGGAGACAATGAGGAAGCCTCTGCTGCAGTGTGGACAGACTCAGGAGTCTCAGTGAGAACAGTCCTTCCCCAACAAGTGGAAGGTCACCTTGACAGCCAAAGGAAGCACTCCAGTTATATTGTCTGTCTGAGTGGAGGGAGTTCCCAGAGAGGGAAACCTTTTCATAAAATCCCTAATACCCCCGACTTTTAATTTCAGCAATAGAGCATGCCACTGAAAGTTATTGAAATTGTCAACATTGGCTTGTGTCAAATTTGTAAACAGCTCCTTGGATGCCCCTTCCCTACCATCACCTGGCCCCCATCGCTAACTGTAGAAATCTTTAGAATTTTCTCTAGGATTCATTCTCCCTTACCTGACCCCCGTAATATTTGGTTCATAATTCTCTTATGGCTTTTAGCTTGCTGTATAGTTTATGATATTCATATTTACTTCTTTTAACCTCCGCCAGACTATAACTGTCTTTTTTTTTTTTTTATCACCTGCAGGGTTAGTATAGGCACTGAAAAAACACTCACCGATCAGTGTCCCTGTGATGGATGACACATTCATTCACCAAATACTTATTGAGAAGCTTCTCGGAGCCACATCAGAAGATAGGCACTAGAGGGTACAAAGACAAAACAGTCACTGCCCCTGGCCTCAGGGTGAGAGCAAAGCAGCCACATAATTACCATACGATATGGTAAGTGCTAAGTAATGGAATGGAAGTAAGTATGAAGTGCTTTGGGAACACAAATAAGGAAGTGACTTGCTTTGATGAGCAAATCAGGGGAGGCTTCACGGAAGAGGTAACATTTGAAGGCTGAGTGGAGGTTTTCCTTGCAGAGAAGGAGAGAGCATCCAGGTAGAGGGAACTGTGATAGAAAGAGGAGGAGCTCAGGTGATGGCATCCAGGGAAGGGCAGGTGGGGCTGGAGTTCTGGTGGAGATGTAGCTGCCCAAGTTCATAGGGGCTAGATTGTGAAGAGCCTTGAATGCCATTTTTATAAGTCATTTGGATTTAATTCTACTGGCAATATAGAGTCCATCCAGGCTGCTAAACAGAGGGATGGCAAACATCTGTGTTTTGTTATGATAATTTTGGCACCGATGTGGCAGAGGGATGGGGGCACCCAGTTAAGAGGCTGCCGATGATAGGGACCTGAACTAGAGCAAGAAATAACTGAAATTCCCTTCTGCTCCTCTGGGGCAAACTGTTCTCCTTGGTAGTTTTCAGGCAATCAACTTGCCCAAAGGCAAAATCCAAGGCTCAGTGTTTCACCTACTGCGTGATTTTTGCTTTCTCCCACTCTGTGTGTTTTCTTTTCACTTTCTTGATGATGCCCTTTGAAGCACATGTTCTTAATTTTGATAAAGTTCAGTTTATCTACTTTTTTTCTTTTTCACTTGTGCTTTCAATGTCACATTTTAGTAGGCTAAACCCAAGGTAATGAAGACTCACCCCTATGTTTCTAAGAATTTTATAGTGTTAAACCTTATGTTTCAGTCTATGACCATTTTGAGGTAATTTTTGTGTATGATATGAGAAGAGTCCAGCTACACTCTTTTGCATGTTGATACGTAGTTGTTCCAGCACCATTTGTTGAAAAGCCTGTTCTTTCCCCCTCTGAATTACCTTTGCTGAAAATCAATTGACTATAAACACAAGGGTTTGCTTCTAGACTCTCAATTCATTGATCTGTATGTTTTTCTTTATGCCAGGACCACATTGTCTTGCTGCTTTGTAATAAGTTCTGAAATCAGAAAGTGTGAATCTCCCAATTGTGTTCTTCTTTTCAAATTTATTTGGCTACTCACACCAGCATCTCAGAAGTCCCATCAGACAGCTTCTTTCGGTTGTTGTTGTTAATCACTGGAGATTAACTAGCCACAGGAATTTGTTATTTGTGAACACCATAGGTTATATCTAACTCAGACACATCTGCTATCAAATGGGAGGGAAACGCTGGCAAAGAAAAATGAAAAAATTGAAACTTTTTTTATGACTTGAAAAATAAAGAACTCTAATTGTATAGCAATTGTAGAAATGTATCTGAACATGTGTTTTGGGAATGCAGATGGAATAAGAATGATTGCTTCTGGCTTGTCCTTAGCTTATGACATCCTAAGAAATTGAAAGGGTTCTAAGTACAAGACTCTTCCTCCATTCTCTAGTAAAAGAAATAGGAAAGTTCTATAGAAGAACATACAAATACAAATGACCAACGTCAAGATATGAGGGAAAGCTTTGTGACCCAACAGCAAGGTGTAGATAAATCTGAAAGCTGAACCCCTAGCTCAACTTACAGATGGACTGAACAAGTGTGGAAAAATAGCATATCATAAAGTAGAAATTCAGCTCTATATCCCTCTATAATTACCTAGCTTTTCTGAGAGTTTGATAAGATTTTCTCATTGTATGGGTATGTAATGGTTAATTTTCTGTTTTCTTGGAGGGTGCTTTGGAATGAGATTAATATTTAAATCTGGATTGCCCATCATAATGTGGGTAGGCCTCATCCAATCAGTTGAAGACCTGAATAGACCAAAAGACTGGCCTCCCTGAGCAAGAGGGAGTTTGCCAGCAGACTGTCTGCCGACTTCGTCTGTACAGTCAGCTCTCCTGGGTTGCCCCACACTGCAGATTGGTACTTGCAGCTCCCATAATTGTGTGAGCCAATTCCTTATAATAAATCTCTGTATAGGTCCACATCCTATTGGCTCTGTTTCTCTGGAGAACTCTGACAAATCTAGGGCATAAATAATTTCTAAACAAATAGATTGGTGTACCTTTGCCTACCTCCAGAGAGAATTTATAAATTTATAAATTATAAAGCCCTTTAAAAGTAAAGGAGCTTCTATTTTGATTGACTTAGGAAGCTAATCCTCTTTCATATAAATAGAAGAGAATTCAAGAAAAGAAAGATTTAATTCCATACCCTTTGAATCTACCGGTTTGACAATTTTGATTTGAAAACAATAATAAGTTTTCTCTGTTTTTAACAGGGTAAAAAATAATGTTAGCTAATATTCTAACTTTTGCAAGACCTGGATTTGTTTATTCATAGAAATCCATACTAATCTAGACTCCCTAAATCTTTTACTAGTCTTGTTCTTCAGATAAGCTTACATTAGTAATTATTTAATAATATAAAAGCATAAGAAATTTGTATGTCCAACTACACTGAGTTATAATTATATCTTTTAAAAGTATGTGCTCTTGGGGGCTTCCCTGGTGGCGCAGTGGTTGAGAGTCTGCCTGCCAATGCAGGGGACACGGGTTCGAGCCCTGGTCTGGGAGGATCCCACGTGCCGCTGAGCGGCTGGGCCCGTGAGCCACAGCTGCTGAGCCTGCGCGACTGGGGCCTGTGCTCCGCAACGGGTAGAGGCCGCGATAGTGAGAGGCGATGAAGAGTGGCCCCCGCTTGCCGCAGCTGGGGAGAGCCCTCGCACAGAAACGAAGACCCAACACGGCCAGAAAGAAAGAATAAATAAATAAATAATAAAAGCTTTCATCATATAAAAAAAAAAGTATTTGCTCTTAAGAATTTCAGAAAATGTTAAAAACTAGCTACTCTATTTCCACTGTCTGTATAAATTTCATAATATCATGTCTGACAATCTTTTTGATATCAGCAGTGACTGTATTATTTTATAGCATCAACTTAAATCATAATACCAAGATCCTAAATTGGCTTTGAGAGAGACCTTGGATTAATTGAGTTAATAAATAACCTTTGGATGCCCAATTTCTTGGCAGATCAAAACTAAAAAGTAGGAGAATATAAAACAAGCAAGCATAATTTTAACATATCTGCCCTTGTCTCCTGTTT
The DNA here is from genome assembly GCF_028564815.1 of Eubalaena glacialis. Classification (NCBI taxonomy): domain Eukaryota; kingdom Metazoa; phylum Chordata; class Mammalia; order Artiodactyla; family Balaenidae; genus Eubalaena; species Eubalaena glacialis. Next base: position 82,039,259 of record NC_083723.1, on the reverse strand, counting down.
TTATTCTTTAGAGTGACCATCAGTAAGTGAATTAATAAGGATATACCAATGCCTTTGGGTCATATTAGCATACAGGGTACTATTTGCTACGTTACAGACATGCAGAATGAATGAATGTGGCATGTGAGCTGGTGGTACACAAGCAGGCATCCTTGTAGAGCTGTGGTCTGCTGTAGGTACCTGAGTATGGCAGACAGTGCTCCTTTGCTTCCTCTCCAGTTTTCTCTGTGCCTGAGAGGGAACAGAAGTTAGTTTCTTTGGTTAAAAGTTGTAATTAAATGAGTACTCAAATAGTAGTTGCAAAGACATACAAATATGTAAGGTAATGGATATGTTTTGTTGGGTTTTCAAGGAAATTGCTGTAGTTTTATTAAGATGGTAAGTTTAATGTGATATATATGTTTTATCTTATAAAGCTATAAATTTATCATTTAATTATATGTGCATGTGTGTATGTATGTGTGTGTATATATATATATATATGGCATGTGAATTAGTAAAAGAGTTTGTGAATGACGGTTCAGAAAAAGAATGATCTTTGGATAAGTTTTTTTTTTTGGTTTTTGTCATGCTTTTGAATCATTTTTAAACAAAAATTCTTTACTTCTAAGTTAGGATTCCTAGTAATTATTGTTACTCTTTTAATTATTTTAAATTGTCCATCTTACAAAGATTGTAACGATTTTCTTATCTTTAGGCACCCATTACTTATGCTCTGATCTTTATGTATGTTCATATCTCACCTGTGATAACTCTTTTATTTTGCATTTCCCATATTCAAGCCCTAAATTCAAAATAGCAAATTTGTTAAGATACTTCTTGCAATCTTGACCCTCCTCAGAAGGGCACTGGGTAGCACTGTTTGTCTCCTAGAGATCATTAGCATGTTGGGTTTTTCCATATTGCTTTTAGCTCAGTCCCTACAAAAGCAAACTAAAACAGATGTTCCCTTGGGAGCCAAATGTTAAATAGGCCTTTTTCTTTCCTACTCAGACATTAGAGCAACACCTGACTTTGGGCAGCCTGACTATACTGAATCCTTCATAATTGTTCGTACAGAAAAGGTAAGTTGTGCTTTAAAAGTGCTTACGCAAAAGCTAAAATCTCATCGCAAGCCTACGGTCTACCTTAGGTAGGTTTAGCTACCTTGTTTATTGCCGTGGTGCTGTGGCAGAAACAATTAAGCTAGTTGGTGCCTCAGCGGGAATTATTCTAGCTCTCCTTCTCACTCACTGCCCTCATAAGATTTGCTGTTCAAACCTAATTGCTTCAAAACAATGCACAATAGTCACATTTCACCTATGGCATTTTTTCGTTGTCTAATTCCCACATAATTGTCAAGAACCACTCCAACCTAAGTAATCCTAGGGGTTTTTTTTTTTCCTAGTAATCCTAGGAAATAGTAATCCTATTTCCTTAGTTTCCAACCTAAGGAAACCAATCTAGCTCCCCCTCCTAATAAAAATGAACCCCACGACTGCTGAACAGCTCTTCAAACTCAGCATTCTCTGTCCCCTGGCCAATGCTGATACATTATTTTTTCATAGTTCTTATCTTTAAAATAAAGTACATTCTGTGCTGCATAAGCTGTAACTTCTGAACTCTCTGCCTCTTAACAAGAGCACACCACCTTGTTAAAGATTTCAGGATTCAAAACCACTTGCTGAAGATGCTCAACATCGCTAATTATTAGAGAAATGCAAATCAAAACTATAACGTACCACCTCACACCGGTATATATCAGAACAGCGATCATCAAAGAGTCCACAAACAATAAATGCTGGAGAGGGTGTGGAGAAAAGGGAACCCTCCTACACTGTCGGTGGGAATGTAAATTGGTACAGCCACTATGGAAAACAGTATGGAGGTTCCTCAAAAAACTAAAAATAGAACTACCATATGATCCAGCAATCCCACCCCTGGGCATACATCCAGACAAAACTGTAATTCGAAAAGATCCACGAACCCCAATGTTCATAGCAGTACTAGTTACAATAGCCAAGAGATGGAAACAACCTAAATGTCCATCGTCAGATGAATGCATAAAGAAGATGTGATATATATATATATATATATATATATACATATATATATATATATATATATATATATAATGGAATACTACTCAGCCATTAAAAAAAGATAATGCCATTTGCAGCAACATGGATGCAACTAGAGATCATCATCCTAAGTGAAGTGAGTCAGAAAGAGAAATGTACTGAGGATGCCAAGACGTCAGCCTTGGAAAGGTCATATCAAGTATATTTAACCACAAATAATACTCTTAAACTCTAGGGTATATACTCATGGGTTTATGATTCCCAGTGTGAAGTCACTAAGGATTCTACAACCTGGACATCCAGTCCCACTGGAGATGTATAAACCTAAGGCTCAGTAAAAAGCTTTAGAAGCACAGAGCTCTGAAAGTGGGTAGCTACTCAAGTTCCCATAAAAGACTTTTAGATTAAGATCTGTGATTAGGATATAACAGTTTAACATTTGGCTCCTTTTATTACTTCTTTCCTTTGTATGGGTCAAGGTATTAGATTGTAAAATAACTGCCATAGTTGTTTTTGCCTTTCTCTCAGCTGTCTTCTTTCCCATAAACTCTTTGAACTCCCTTATTTACCTGTCTCAAACAACTGTAATGGCTGCCAATTTTTCCAACAAGTGGTTTTACCATCTGTCTTTAGACTCCTCTAATAAGACCTGCTAACATATATCTATATGTCTTCACTGAACCTAGGCCCCCAACCATTAGCTGCTGTTCCTAAAATGTACAAAGGCCTCAAAGGAATCCAAGGAATATGAGGGATAAAGAGACATGAGACTAATTCTCCTGATTAGGTTTAGGCCGACTAGGAAACTGGATAAAAATGGTTCCAAATTTTAAAATTATATTTGTAATTATTCTATTTCTTGAGCACTTCCAATATGTGTTTAAATATTACTATAAACTGTTATCTCAAACCAACATCTAGTGGATGATACCACATCAAGAAGACACAAAATTCTTCATGGTCAACCATGGTCTTGTGTCTGAATTTGACCACAAAAAGGGAGTAAGTATTTATAATAAGTCCTAGCTCAACTATGGTATAGATACCAAAGGAAGGACATCAGCAGGAAATATGAAAGATGAACATACCACCTTCCTACTACACAGCTGAGTCACAAGATTTCTTGGAAAAATGACGAATAACTAAAATTACCTTCCCTGATAATAATGCAGTCTGCTTGGGTGCAAATTGCCCTCTTGATAGTTTTTAGCCAATCAGCACACCCAAGGACAAAACAAAACAAAAAGTTTTGTCATTGCTCCCCTGACTGAGAATGTTCCCTCCATAAACCCTGTTTTGCCTATTGGATGGCAATCTGTATACAACTAATCTCCCCTATAGATGAGTAAATGTCAGCTGTGCTTTAAATTAATGTCTCTGAGATGTTCTTTAACAAGGGTGATGTCAATATCCAAGATAGGGAATAAAAGCAGGGAAGTTAGTCTGGAAAGGGGTTTATGTTTGGAACATGCCGAGTTTGTGGTACTTGTAAAGGACATACAGGTGATAAGCAATTAATTAAAAGGAAAGATGGAGGCTGAAGCAGAAATTAGAAGTGATTAACACAGATGTGGTATGGACGATTTTGTAATAGATTACCCAGTAGTGCATAATGTTAAAATGGTGAATCACCACTGTCTGAGAGGAAGAAATTTTCTTCTATCCTTCTAGGCTCTTCTGGTTGGTCTAAGAATTAAATTGACATGAGACAGATTAACAGGAGAAAATCAAACAAAAGTTTAATAACATGTATACATGGGAGAGCCCAGGAAAACTGAATAACTCTCATAAATGACTGAAACCCTCACCTTAGATACCACTTTTAGCTAAAGACAAAAGAGGATGTTGGGGGTTGTTGTTTCGGACCTCAAAGGAGAAGAAGGCAATTTACGTGAAGACGGAAAAGCAAGTGTTTGGTAAACAAACGTTTGCTGGTCCACAGAGAGACAATGGGACACAGAGAGAAATTCTAACAAACAGACTTTGCTAGCTTCCTCCCCGTCTACACACCTAGTTCACACTATAGTTATCTATGGTGATAGTTCCTTTCCTGGAACAGGTCCTCTGTCTACATTCTTTAGGCAGTTAGGGGGCCGGCCAAAGGTTCTTCATGAGTCTTTTGGGCCTTGATTGTTTTCATCTCGAAATAATCCACATGCCAAAGAGATACTTTGGGGTGGCAAATTTTGCTCTCCTACACCAACAAATTAACTATGCCACCATCTGAGGGATGTGTGAAGAAGAGGAGCAGGCAAAGAAGATGGACTGAGCCATGCAATGAAATTAAAGAGGAGCAAAGAAATTTATTCGATCACATACGAAGTGCCATTGCTTTTAAGACATCTCTCTTTCAGAAATGTTGAAAATTGAGCATCTTAGCACTGAGGAAATACAGCAGAATGTGGGCTGAAAAGGAGGCGTTGGATTTGGAAATTAGGGAGTCACTGGTTAATCCATTTCACTAAGTTGGTAAGTGCAGAACTGGATGGCTGTGAGTTGGAGCAAATGGGAGTGTGGAAGTAGGAACTATTTGCTGACCACTACTTTACAAATGGGAAGATGTGATGAAGCTTGAATGAGGCAGGACACAAAGGAAGGTAATTTTTGTATGAAGAAGAACTGAGCCTCTTTGACAGCTAAGAAGCAGCTGATGGAGAGGTAGAGATCAAAGGTCCATGTGGGGCAGGATAGAGTAGATTAGTGGAGAGGGGTACAGCTGTGGAGTCAGTCGGGGCTGGGTTTAAGTAGTCACTTTTCTACTTACTAGTTATCTGACACTGGACATCTCAATTAGACCTTCTGAGCCTTGGTCTACTCATTTGTAACAGCAGGGTAATCATTCCCCTACTTCATGGAGTTGTTGTATGTATTAAGTGAGATTATCCACTTAATGAAGTGTTTGGCACAGTGGCCAGGATGTATTAAATGCTCAATAAATGAGATCTACTATTAAGAGATTAAGAACATAATTGATTAGCCAAATGCAGGTGGGAAAGGATGGAATTAAGTTCATAGGTGGAGGAATTAGCCCTGAAAAGGAGGAGGGATCCCTATGTGGCGGTACTAAAAGATGTCCATAAATTCTTTGATCCCCTTTCCTTCAAAAAATGGACCCTAATTACCCTCCCCTTGAGTGTAGGTAGTACTTGGTGAATCACCTCTAACTAATAGAATGTGGTGGGAGTGACAGTATGCAACTTTGAGAGTAAGTTATAAAAGGTGTTGTGACCTCCATACTTGTTATTTGGATTACTCAATCTGGGGGAAGCCAGCTGATATTTCATGAGAACATGCAAGCATTTCAGTGGAGAGGCCCATGTGGTAAGGGATTCAGGCCTTCTGCCAACAGCCAAGTGAGTGATCCATCTTGGAAGTTGGTCTTCTAGCCCCAGTTAAGCTTTCACATGAGTGTAGCCCGAGCTGACATCTTAACTGCAACCTCATGAAGGACCCTGAGCCAGGCTCTCCCAATTAAGCTACTTCAAAATTCCTGACTCATGGGACCTCTGAGATAATAAGCGTACTTTTAAGCGACTAAATCTAGGGATGATTTGTTACACAGCAATAGAAAATGAACACTCCCTCTTTCTCTGAGACAGAAGAAAAGTGGAGAATGATAGGTGAGGACAGGCATGATATTGAAAAGAGAAAAGGTAGGTGCCTGATGGTCTCTATTTTCTCTTAAGATTAAAATACAAGACATGTTATTTGCTGACCATGAGGTAGCTTGTTGAGACTGGCAGAAGAGACAGGCAGAAAATAGGCAAGGGAATCTACTAGGATCACAAGTAAGATTAATGATTCCCTTTCGTGCCTCTCTTCTTTCATGCCAAATGCAACCACAGAAATCACACTTGATATTGGAGCTAGATCAGCCTCCATGCACTGAGCCTTCATCTCAAGTGTGAAATTCAGAGGCATCGCAGCCTGTCTGAGCCAGCCCCAGAGACTGCCTGTGTGGGCAAACTGCTGATGAGTGAGTTCAGGACTGAGGATGGCTCAGGCTCATCTTGGGAAAGTACTCCCTGCTGTCAAGAATGATTAGCCACAGCTATATAGAGCCTAGCATATTATTTATGAAGAGGGATAGAATATCAGACGGAAGTATTATAATAGAAAAATCGACAGGCCTTATGGATTCTGCCACAAGCATATTGCAGTGAAGGGAAAGCCCTACAGTCTTTTAAATACCTCATTTGTATTATTCTTTCATCCTTGGTCCGTTTTCCCTCCACCCCTCCTCTCTGGTTATTAACAAGGGAGCCCTGGGAATTCTCCTGATTTAGCCAGCTGTCAATCTTTATCACAGAACAAGGTGGAGCTCCAGCACATAGAAGAGGCCAGGTTAAGGCTGCCCTCTCCCAGTTATACCACCTTATAGCCTTGGTCTCTTTAAACCCTAAAGGCCCACCAGGAATTGAATCACTGTGTCTCCTTACAGAATGACAGTTCCTGCTCTCCTTGGGAGCTTAACTTCGCTTTGTACTGATTCTGTTTGCAAATTGGGAAACTTAAACTGTACTGCAAAACTGGTACCTTTTCTACATTACACAATAGATTCAATTCATTCATTCATCCTTTCACTCAGTTATTCAATTATTTAGCAACTCATTATTGAGTGCCTACTCAATAATGGGACAGGCATGTACTAAGTGTTGGGAATAAAAAGATGAATACTATGTTCTTGAGGAGTAGCAAAGTGGCCTGCTGGCACATAGTATCACTCAATAAATTTGTGTTGAATGAATGATAATTCCTGCCCTCTATGGGCATCCTAGTCTAGTAGGGGGAGGGAAGCATGTTAACAAGTAATTACAATGGTTTTAGTGCAATAGTAAAGGAATAATTCCAGTATTATAAATATAGAGGACTGTATCTACCTGGAAGTTAGGGATGGTTTGATAAAGGAAGTAACATTTGTTTGATCTTGAAGAACAAATAAGAGTTTTTCCAGGAAAGGAAAGTAGGAAAAGTCTTTGCATGCAGCCCCAAATTCACAGGTCTTATTTTTAGCAGGATTCTTTTCACTCCAATCTAATCCTAATTTGCTAATATAAATATTAATCAATATTTTGCTGGGTTTCAATCTTTTGAGTTTATTTTTGCTTTTGTTCCCTAGGCAGTGATCGGTTGGCAAAGTTAGAGGCAAAACAATTATACAAAAGAGATTATTTTTGACAGAGTGGATGAAATGAATTCAAGGAAAAAAAGATGTATTTTAAGTTTCTTCCTCAGAAATATTTTAATTTATTGTAATTTCTAAGACAGATGGAAGATAGTCTTCCTAAAAATGGTCTCCCTATTACCGCTAAAACCTTCCTCTCTGACACCTGGCTGAGAACCCAGAAAACACGCCTTGTTCTTTGCCAGACCAGTGTTTACTGCTCACTTTGGAGTAGCTTAGGAGCCCATCAGATATTGTACACCAGACTGGCAGAAGGACTTGGAACTGCCAAATATAATAACCAAATTGGTCATCATCAATTCATTAGTGATTATATAGAGAGAAATTTTTTAATTACTTGACAGCATGGAAAATCACATTACACCAGGGAGTAGAACTTGCTAAGCCCGCAGATTCCTCCAAATTGGAATTTAGAAAGAACTCTTATTTGCAGCAGAAAACATGAATCAATACTGACACTTCGTAAAATGTTTTAACGACTAAGCTCAAGCATTTTGTCTCAAGAAGCTACTGGCCTAACAACACCTGCCACTGTTACCAATGCTAATTAGATAATTTCCATGAAGTTGTTTAACCTGTTCTATTAAGCCTGTAAACTGCTTTGACAATCTTAAAGGAATGAACAAGGAACAAAGTTAAGAAGGATGGGAAATAGAAAGAGCCAAGGAGTCAAATCTTTTTCCAGTTTAACTGAGAATTTTGGATTCTATCACGTTTGCACTCAGCCTTGCCATCAAATTCTTATTTTCAACAGCTTGCAACCGTTACTGCATTTAATAGAGGCTGATGGTTGATGAGTATTTTTATATATAACTCTGCAGTTTCAGACTGATTCTCAGGTGTTTAACCAGCAAAGCCATGCAACGCTTCGCTGAGTCAGTTCCATGAGAAATGGTTATCACCTGCCGAGCCAGGCAGTGGTAAACCAGAGCAGTACAAAGATTTAGAATCTTCCCTTTCTAGCTGACATACCACTGCTTGTCTTCAATTTTCTGGATAATTTAGGATTTTATTTAATATGATTTTTCAAGAACTGAACAATCATCCTAAACAAATCAAGGCCAGACTATTATTAACACAGAGCAGCATTTCCCACACTCTCAGTACTATGCTCTCCACTTCAAAGGGGTTCTGTGACAGAGAAGGTTTGGGAAAGTCAGGAGTAAACAGAGCTCACAAGGTTTCTTTACTACAGGCATCCCTCAGATTTCTTTGTGTGGTAGCAGACATCATGGCTCTCCAGAAGGAAATATAGAATATAGTGGTTTCCAGCTCATTTGACCACAGAAGCTGTTTTTTTTTTTTTTTAATCTGTATTGGAGTATAATTGCTTCACAATACTGTGTTAATTCCTGTTGCACAACAAAGCGAATCAGCCATATGCATATTCATGTCCCCATATCCCCTCCCGCTTGAGCCTCCCTCCCATCCTCCCTATCCCACCCCTCTAGGTCATCGCAAAGCACCAAGCCAATCTCCCTGTGCTATGCTGCTGCTTCCCACCAGCCAACTATTTTACATCCGGTAGTGTATATATGTCGATGCTACTCTCACCAGAAGCTGTTTTTGAATGCAAGACCATCTGATGGGGTTGATGTCCCACAGAGCACACTTTGGGAAATATTGCTGTTCAAGTCTACTTGTTATTCTCGAACACTCCACATTGTTAATAGAGCACTGGGCACGCTAAGAAGGATACTCCAGTGAAGGGGCAGCATGTTAGTAATGACTGACTTTCCCTTCCCACAGCATCCACTGACTACCTACTAGGGGCAAGGGTTCTGGCACCATCCCTTTCAAAATAGTAAGGGCCTTGCATTCCTTGAGTGCAGTGCACATGGGAATGGGAGTGACCTGTTAGGGAGACAAGTCAAATCCTTTAACCTCTTCACCCCCACTTCAAATCAAAGGAATTTGATGTCCAAGTTACCTACCAATATTCTGCAGTTACCTCTCACAACCACTAATTAGAAACCCTTGGAAATAAAGTTTTTATTTTTCTATATTTTCTATTGAGGTGAAATTCACATAACATAAAATTAACCATTCAAAATGAACATTTCAGTGGCATGTAATATCCAGTGCATTCACAATGTTGTGCAACCAGCTCTTTCTAGTTACAGGACAGTTCCAAAATAAAACCTCATACCCATTAAGTTACTCCCCATTCCCCTCTCCCCTCAGCCCTGGTAACCACCAATCACCTTTCTGTTTCTATGGACTTACCTATTTCATATAAATGGAATCATACAATATGTGACCTTTTATATCTGGCTTCTTTCAATTACCATAATGTTTTTTAAGATTTACCCACATTGTAGCATGTGGATGTAGCATCTACATCATTCCTTTTTTTTTTTTAATACCTCTTTATTGGAGTATAATTGCTTCACAATATCGTGTTAGTTCCTGTTGCACAAAAAAGCGAATCAGCCATATGCATACATATATCCCCATATCCCTTCCCTCTTGAGCCTCCCTCCCACCCTCCCTACCCCACCCCTCTAGGTCGTCGCAAAGCACCGAGATGATCTCCCTGTGCTATGCTGCTGCTTCCCACTAGCTATCTATTTTACATTTGGTAGTGCCTGAATGATTTCCTACTGTATGGATATATCACCATGTGTTTATCCATTTATCCCTTGATGGACTTTGGGTTCTTTCCACCTTTTGACTATTGTGAATAGTACTGCTATGAACGTTCATGTAGAAGTATTTGAATACCTGTTTTCAATTCATTTGGGTATGTACCCTGGAGTGGCATTGTTGGGTCATGGAAATAAAATTTTGCTACTGCAATTTTGTGGCACCATAAGGCAAATCAAACAGTTCATATGATTTAGCTAGCTTGAGACATAGTTTTTAATGCGTTGGGAAAACATGCATATAAAATGCACTACCCACAGGAAGCTTAGAGAATGACTTACTGAAGCAAGTTTCTTCTCTATACACAAAACATACCTATTTCTCCCATGAATACCGTTCATTTCCAGTGAGCCGTTTGAGTTTCTGTTACTCAGCTGTATAGAGTGTCTGTTGTCTTCTCAGCCAATAAGCGTTTAGCAAAGACAATAAGTAGAGATGCCTTTTGGTAGCTCTATTATTGGGATTTGTGGTACCCATGTGAAAGCAGAAATAATAAAGAAGAAAAAAGGTTGACACCAGCACTAGATCAGCTCTTCTGGAAAGATTTTGAAATATCCAGAGTTGTATTATAGTCAGGTAAACCAGTTTCACTTGCATATAGGTCTCTGAGAAGAGTTAATTATCAATTAAATATTGTTGAATAGACTGAAAACGTGAAATCCAAGAACATTAATGGAGCAGAGAACCCAAGCATAGTTCTCACTTTCCAAAAATGTTTCCAAATGCTTAACCTAGGCCTCATTCCAAAGTCAGTCTTCTTATGGGGACATTAAGAAAAGCTGGGCTCTCATCTAATTACTGTGCATGGTATTAAGAGTTTTCTGAGTTTAAATTTCTTTCTAGGAAGAAAAGAATGAGGTCTATCACCAAGGGAAACATTGGGATTTTCATTTAAGTAAATCTACATTCTAAAATGTTATTAGTTAGATTACTCCTATTATTAACAGTAAAAACATGCAGCAAAATTTTTTTTTACATTTTAATTTCAGCTGAATTTAAAGTGTTAGAAATAACATGGACATATAAGCTGAGAAAATGAATATATTATGATGCAGTTTGTCAGACTTTAACATTAACAGTAGTAAATCTTGAGAATGGTTCCTCTGGATCTAATATACCTGTGGTAAATAACATGGAGATAGCTGAATTGCTGTATATTTCCAGGACCTTCTGTAACTGATTTAAGGTTGGCAGTAGGATCTAACAGATCATTATCCTAGAACATATGTGAGACCTTCTTCAATGCCAGATTAGGGAAATATTCTTGTTCTTATATCCACTGACATCTCAAAGAGCAAAGAGAGAACATCCAGATAGGCACCAGAAGATTCTGCAGCTTTGGGGCCTGCAGAATGAGATCATATCCTTCCATAGAGCAAGGTTGAGTTGATCTGGCCTAATTATCTGATTGATGTGTTGAGAGGTAGGCCAACTTGGAAATGTATTTGCTGCATCAATTTTCTCTTTAGGCAATTTATTTAGTCATTACCCTCTTTTTATCCTTGTGACATGAGATCTCTAGATATTGACCTAAAATTCCATAAGATGTGAATTTAATAATATTAATAATATATGTATTTTTACATAATAAAAGAAATATAAGAATACATGCTCAAACATGCAAAAAAAAATAAAAGAATACAGAATGAAAAGATGAAAGCTTTTTGTTCAACTTGCTCCCCTCCCAATGCCATTTCCCTTCCCACAGGTAAGCACCGTTAACAGTTTGGTGGATGCCTTTCCAAAGTGTATAGTTATAGATATAAATAGACATAAAGATAGATATCAAAAGAGACCATTTACCCAAGCACTAAATAATAAACTTTATTGGAACTACTTTTCAGGGTTAATCTCAAAACAAGAATACAGATTAACTATCAAATCTATCAATCAAATCTATCAAATTACTGAGAAATTACTGCCTCCTGGAGTTTTACAATTCTGTCTGGTGGTCTAGCAGTTAGGACTCTGAGCTTCCACTGCAGGGGGTGAGAGTTCGATCCCTGGTCAGGGAACTAAGATCCCACATGCTGTGAGGTGCAGCCAAAAAGTAAAAAACAAAAAACAAAACAAAAAAACAACCAAAAAAACATTTTGGGTTTAACATATTCTGACATGTTTCCCTGTCATATGCCAGACCATAAGCTGGGAGGAGACATAAATACTACTATGGTTAATAAAATTTACACAGGATCCCGTATGTTAGAGCATTAGTATAAATTTTAAAATAACTCAGAGCTGAAGTGCCTCTCAGTAAATCAAGGAAAGCTGGAAAAAATCAAAGAGAAAAAAAGATTTGGGGGCCTGTGTAAAGGGTAGGGGAGATTTTGACTCTGGTTCAATTAATCAGCAAGTATTTACTATTCATCTCTGCTGTAGTAAGCATTGTAGGTATACAGAAATATAAAGTGTGGTCCTCACCTCCAGTGGGTTTACTATCACCTGAGAAATTAGACCAGCCAGACAGAATAGAATCAGATAATAAAGGCTTGCACAAGAGCTTGAACTTGATAAAGTGATAAATAGCAGGCAGCCTCTGAAGGTTTCTACTCAAAGGAGTGATACAATAAAAAATCAAAAAAAAAAATTAAAAGACTATGTCTTTACCCCCTTGCATCCCTTCATTTCCCCTCCATAATTACTGCCCCAGTTTAGGCTTTCATGACCTTTCCTACTGCAGTGAACTTATATCCAGCACTCAGCCATCTCCCCATCCTACTCCCTCCCAGGCCATCCTACACACAGCCACAAGAATGAGTTTCCAAAGGTGCAGGAGAGGGCTCAAAAGTAAAAAAAAGTCTCCCCTTTGACGACCAAATAGTATGAACTTTTGAGTGAAAATTCAAGGCCCTCCCATCAACTATGCTAATCTCCTTCCAGACTTGTCTCCCATTTCCTGATATAAATCCATTGCTCTATTGAAATTGAACTACTCACCACTCCCCAAACCCATGTCTGTGCTGTCTTCATGTGATTCGCACCCTTAACCCATCTCCACAGAAAAGCAGAGTCCAGGAAACTGTTGCAGGGATCCAGGTGTGTGATGATGACACCAGGGCGAGGATGGGGAACATGGGAATGCAGAGGAAGGCAGAAACGAAGGGAGTAGTAACAGATCTACTGACTGATTGGGTATAGGTTTCAAAGGAGAGCAGAGGTCAGTCAGAGGTAACTCATTTTAGGTTTTAGGCAGTGAATAGAATTCTTTCCCAGTAACTGCTTATTCCACATCCTTGTAGTTGTTGGAGGTTCATACTTATTTCATACTGCCAGTGTAACCTGGGACCACATATAATTAATAATAATTTCTTGAAGTTTCTTAGTTTTCCTGGGTCTCTTCCATGTATTCGTGTTATTAAACTTTTGTTTGATTTTCTCCTGTTTAAAAAAAATAATGATTTCTCTATACTTTAGGTCAGTAATATGTATTTATTTAAAATAATATAGGCAGAGCAAAATACTTTAGCTCCCAAAGGAGCTAGAAGTCTTCAAGATACACTCTAAAATATTGTTGTGGAATTAAATATGCTGCTTTCCCCATAAACTATATGCATTTAATAAGAATTTTTATTTCATTACCAGAGTGGTTTGGAGTACAAGGTGGATGAGATTGCCCTGTGAAAACTGAAGTGAGAAACTCAACTGGATCTTGGTAAGGCGGGAGCCAGGCACTGGAAAGAACTCAGGACTCAGATTTTTCTATCTCCTTCCTCCCCTTAGGCTGTGGTCTGCTCTCATCTCTGTCACTCAGATCACCTTCCTCCTCTTCTCATTCCTTCTGTTGTAAACGTGGCTGAGACCAGCTCAGAGTGTTACAAGCTACAGTCTTGGCACCCACAGAGTAACCTAACCCTTTCAGACTCAAGTTCAAATTCTCAGGGAAGAAAAGTACAATGAGCAGGAAAACCAGATCCCTGTGTTCCCAGATCAGTGCTTCCTTCTCTGGAAGGAAAATCTACTCAAAAGACAAATTACCATTGGAAAGTTGTTTGGTGGGCATGGAATCACACCTCCAATCCCTCAGCAGTCCAGTCTTCTCTGTCATAAAAAAGCACCTGTATCAGTCCTTTCTACCTTCACTCCCACCACCCTAGTCCAAGGCCACCATTTTGTCAAAACTTCTGGAATAGCTTCTTTACTTGTCTCTTAACTATCATTTTTATCTCTTTGGAACTGATTCTCCACTCAGCATCCAGAATTATCCTATTAAAAAGTAAGTCACATCATATGCCTGCCTAAAACACCCCAATAGCGTTTGATTTCTTAGAATAAAATCCAGACTCCGTATCATGGTCTTCAAGGTGTTACACGAGCTGGCCCTTGCCTACTTCTCCACCTCATCTCCTACCACTCCTTCTCTTATTCCTTCCACTCTAACCAGCTGACCACCTTGATGTTCCTCAGACATGCTAAACTCACACCTGAAGCCTTCTCATTTGGCTTTTATTTTCTTCGTGGAAGAAAATGCATTGATCAATGAACACAGGTATCTGGTTTATCTGCTGTAGTTCTCATCTTATATCAAAAAATTGGCTTTCTGATGTATACATCCATCTCTCATGAGTCTGGTTGTGCGAATCTTCTCCCAGAGCCAAGATTAAATTTCTCAGCCCACAGAGCTAAGAGATAGATTCATGACACCCAGTCCCTTTCTGTCCCACTGAAGTTCTACTGCCCCAAATGGCCTTGCCTAAGCAGCCAGCTGCCCTTCCTCAGCAGACACACTGCCTTCTCACCATACACCTCTTCAAACTTGCCATGATGTGCAAATGTTTTGCCTTGAAGTGTTCTTTTAAAAATGATAGCGCTGAAATTGATGGCAACAATGGTATTCAAAGTGGATGAGTGAGTTGGTCCACTGAGGTGTGAAAACAATTAAAATTCTATTTTTATTTTTAATCTGAAATGTTAGAATTTTAATTCATTTATTTATTTATTTATTCTGTGGCCATGCCTTGCAGCTTGCGGGATCTTCGTTCCCCTACCAGGGATTGAACCCAGGCCCTCAGCAGTGAAATCGCAGAGTCCTAACCATTGGGCTGCCAGGGAATTCCCTAGAATTTTTTACTATGCTTTACTTTTACTATATTTAGTAAATATATACTAATATAAGAATTTTACTTTAACACTAGAACACACAGTCAATCAGATAGCCATCATCTGCCTCTTAAGAGATATGAGGTACCCTGGGGGAGGGGTGGGAGTGCCTTCCTGAGGAGCGGTTGACAGTGACACTAGCCCTCCTTCATTCACTTTCTGTGCTCGTGATTTACTGTAATTTGCTTGGTTAAGTGGATTTCCAGAGAACTAACTAATTCTCACAAAGAAGATTTCTGCCAAGAACTGGACTGAAGCTCTTACTAAAATTGCAAGCACAAGAAAAGAAAAAAGAAAGGGACAGAGCTGACATTTCTGACTTCTGGGACAAACTCTTCATCACCTACCTAATGATGTAAAAATAATGATGACCTAATATGATTTGATAAGGTTAGCTAGAAAATGGAAATTTATAGGAGGACTATTTGAAATATGGATTTTTATCCACTATTATTTATAATTAACTTTGCCCCACTTGTATGTTTTACATTGATATGACAGTTAAATAGTTATTTTTAAAATTTCTATTTTATGGATATTATATCATATATATAGTTTTATATATATTGTTATATATATAGAATATGTGCTCAAAATATTTAATGATACAACCAAAAACTTTAAGTCCACTGGATTAAAAGATGGCATTTAGAAGAAATCTGACCTCATTATCTTTATTATCAAGTAATTGAATGCTAGTACTATTATTTCATAGTGTCCTTATAGATATGATAGAGATTGTACTTGAAAGCGAGCTATTAATAACCAGTTATATGTAGACCACGAGGGCTTTACAATTTGAGAAATTTGGGAAGCAACACCCAGTGATGACTCTAGAATCAGATTGCTTAATCTCTGCTTCAGTCATCGCTAACTACAGCCTGGGGCAAGTTAGTTAACCTACTGCACATCTGTTTCCTCAACTGTAAAATGAGGATATATTAGTAATTTCTGCATAGGGCCACTTTCAGGATTGAATGAACTAATATGTGTAAGAGTTTAGACTGGCATTTAATAAGCACTCGGTGATTGTTAACTAATATTAACCAGGCTTTGGTTAAATTTGTTCTTTTTTTCCTAAGTGTGCTTTGCTTTCTTAAAAAAGTTTTAAAACTTTTCTTAATTTTAAAATTAAAAAAAATTTTTTATTGAAGTATAGTTGATTTACAATGTTGTGTTAGTTTCAGGTGTTCAGCAAAGTGATTCAGTTATACATACATATATATCTATTCTTTTTCAGATTCTTTTCCCTTATAGGTTATTACAAAATATTGAGTATAGTTCTCTGTGCTATACAGTGGCTCCTTGTTGGTTGTCTATTTTGGTTAAATTTGAAAAGACAAAACCCCTTGTTACCTACTGCCTCTTGTTGGCCAACAGGGGTCCGTACATGGCAACCAACATGGGGAAGCTAAATAAAATGCTTCACTGGGGTAAGAAAAGATTTTCTGTGTCTGAGGAAACATCAATGTTTAACTTCAGAAAATTTTCACAGAATAGTGTTGAGAAAAATCAGTCACCATAAAATTAAGCAATTAGTGAGAAGTATAGGAAGAGAAAAGAAGTAAAATACCTTAAAAAATAATTAATTAAATAATAAATACATTTTAAATGTTGAAAGCAGTTTAAAACACAGAAGGATGTTTTAAATGGTAGTGCTCCGAAGCAGAGACCTTGGGAATTCATGGTGCAATAGAGGCCTATCTTGTCAAGAAAGGCAACTTGCTTACTGAAATGACCAAATATGTACGTCAAGTTCTGCCTTAATGTTTGCGGGGCAGGAGAAGGTATGAACCTTCCTATTTGCAGATTATATAACAACAAAGTTATTGTTGAATGCTCAGTATGTCAAGCGCTTTACATATATCACCATTTTTCTTTTTTGAATTTTTAACATGAAAATATTCAAATATATAGAAAAGAATAATAAAACAAGCATCCATATATGCACTCAGTTTAACATTTAACACTTTTCCATATTTTAATTTTTCTGAATTATTTAAAAATATAGGGACTTCCCTGGTGGCACGGTGGTTAAGACTCTGCCTGCTAGTGCAGGGGACACGGGTTCGAGCCCTGGTCCGGGAAGATCCCACGTGCCATGGAGCAACTGACCCCGTGTGCCACAACTACTGAGCGTGTGCCCTAGAGCCCGCGCTCTGCAACAAGAGAGGCCGCTGCAGTGAGAAGCCCGCACACTGCAACGAAGACCCAATGCAGCCAAAAATAAATAAATAAAAATAAAATTAATTAAAAAAAAATATATAGATAGCAAACATTTTACCCCTAAATACACAAATATGTGTATCTCAAAGGAGATATTTTTCTACATAAGCACAATGCCATTATCATACCTAATAAAAAAACAACTGTCTAATATCATCTAATGTTTTAGTCTGTATTCAGATTCTCCAATTGCTCACAAAATATCTTTTATATCTGGTTTATTAAATCAGAACCGAGGACAAGCCATTGTATTTGGTTATGACGTTTCTTAGTTTCCTTTTAATCTAAAACAGCCCTCCCTCGGTACTGCTTTATTTCTCTTCTTTTTTCTTTCTTTTCTTTTTCTTTTTTTTATGGCACTGAGTTAATTTAAGAAATTGAGCCATTTGTTCTGCAGGATGTCTCACCATTTGTTCTGGATTTTTCTGATTGTCTACTTCTATCCTTGTAGTTCCTGCTTGATTATACTGAGGTTAAAGATTTTTGGAAACAATACTTCTCAAATGATGCTGGTGCTTCATATTGTATCACATCAGGGGACACATAATGTCAGGTTGGTCCATTTTACTGATGATAAGATCGATCTAGGTTAAGGTGGGAAGGGGCCAGATTTCTCCATTGTCATTATGGATTTCCCTGATTACTGGCACACGTGAATATCTATGTGAATATCCTGTTCCCTATCACACTTTCACCAACTGGTCTCATTGATGATCCTGGCATGAATCAATTATTCCACTAGGGACTGCAAAATGGTGAATTTCTAATTCTATCCTTCATTTTACATTTAGCTGGCATGTTTTTGTAAAGAGAACTGTTTCCTCATCAACTGGGGCCATTTGGTTACCCTGAAATACAGCTGCAACTAGAAAAGCAGGATAAATGGTAATTTTCTTAAATTACCACTTTTCAGAGTAAAGAGTTGGTGTAATAGTCACTGCCAGTAGTATGGCAAAGAAAGTTTCTTAAAACTGTTGTTTTTTTAGATTTGCTTTACACTTTAGTGGAAATGAATTTTATGTTTGACATTTTAAATAAATTGCAGTTATTAATTTTGATGCTCAAATTGTTCTAACTTTGGCCAGTGGGCATTCCTTCAAGCTAGCTTCTGTGTTCTTTTCAAAGGACCTCGTTTTTTAATACCTCCTGATTTTCTGTCACATGATGTTCTAAGTGCCCCTATTATTTCTCAGCTCTTGACCCAACTGACATCAGCCATTTCTCCAAGGAGCCCTGGTACCTTTTAGTGGAAAAGTGGTATATAGAGATCAAAATCTGGGTGCCAAGGATAGTCATTGCTTCTAGGCCCTGAGTTCATATTAATATTTTCATTTCAAAGTTAACAATATGGAGTTTTTATGTCATTGTTATTATACAGTACTTCTATATCTTTACACTGGAGCTTCTGCACCTAATAACATTAACAAAGTTACTTTTAATACTTACACCAACCCTAGGAGATAGGTGATCATAACTTCTGTAATTGTGATCATAACATGTTATAATCTCTATTTTAAAGGAGGAACCAGATCATTGCAGCTCTATTCACAATAGCCAGGACATGGAAGCAACCTAAGTGTCCATCGACAGATGAATGGATAAAGAAGATGTGGGACATACATACAATGGACTATTACTCAGCCATAACAAGAAACGAAATTGAGTTACTTGTAGTGAGGTGGATGGACCTGGAGACTGTCATACAGAGTGAAGTAAGTCAGAAAGAGAAAAACAAATACCGTATGCTAACACATATATATGGAATCTAAAAAAAAAAAATGGTCTTAAGAACCTAGGGGCAGGACCGGAATAAAGACACAGACGTAGAGAATGGACTTGAGCACACGGGGAGTGGGAAGGGTAAGATGGGACGAAGTGAGGGAGTGGCATGGACATATATACACTACCAAATGTAAAATAGATAGCTAGTGGGAAGCAGCCGCATGGCACAGGGAGATCAGCTGGGTGCTTTGTGACCACCTAGAGGGGTGGGATAGGGAGGGTGGGAGGGAGGGAGATGCAAGAGGAAGGAGATATGGGGATATATGTACACGTATAGCTGATTCACTTTGTTATACAGGAGCAACTAACACAACGTTGTAAAGCAATTATACTCCAACAAAGATGTTTAAAAAGAAAAAAAAAAAAAAAAAGGAGGAACCGGAGACGAGAAGTGCAGGAGGTTAGGCTTCCAAGTAAACAGCAAGCGTCGTGATTTGAACGCTGCACGCTACTTCCACCAGGGAAGGGAGCCCCTGACACTCAGAGGAGCTTTTCCAGGAAGCCAAGGGTCCTTAGAAAAGGTATCAGGGAGGTGATCAGGACTGGGGGTGCGGGTACCAGCGTGTGGGGGTGAACAGACGTCCCGACTCCAAACGCAGAGAGCGGGACAGGGGCAAGCTGCCGGGTGTTGGACCGTAGGGGGCATGGCCAGAGCTGCTGTTTCACCTTAAATGGACCAAAAATTCCCTGAAGAGCACACAAAGCCAGTGAACCACGCGGGACCCACCCAGAGGTAAAAAAGCTACTACCCACAATTGGGGGCCCTGACCCGCCCCCGCGTAGAGGGAGCCAATCAGAGGGAGCCTTGAACACGGGGGCGGGACAACAGAGGAGCGGGTCCAATGTGGAATCAGCCCCGGGTCGCCTCAGGGCAGAGTATTGCAAAGTCCAAGCAGCGAGCGGAGAGGAGGCGGTGGGCTGGCCAATCAGAGGGAGCAACTCACAGCGTTGGGTACTGGCAGCCAGTCAGAAGAGTGCTCGCAGGTGACTCGCCCGGCCCCAGCTTCCAGCATTTCCCCTAACCTGTAAGGCTGCGCGGCGCCGCGGTTCCTGGATTGGGGTCATCTGCCACCGCGCTATGCTCCTCGTCCTCTCCTCACTCTCCTGCTACAGATCCCAGGTCCGTGCAGGCGTCCGGTGGGACATGGCGAACTCAGGCGGCGAGGACCTCCGGAGCCAGGAAGGGGAGAGTTTTCTCTACTTCGCCTATGGCAGCAACCTGCTGACGGAGCGGATCCACCTCCGAAACCCCTCGGCCGTGTTCTGCAGCGTGGCCCGCCTGCAGGTCAGTGCTCTCCGCCCGTCCCCTGCGATGGCCTCTGCCCCCTCTGCAGACGAGGGAGCCAGGATTTCGAGAACTCACTTTCTCTGCGCCGCTCGCTGGCAGCACTGGGCCGGGAATGCAGCTCTTTCTGCTCAAAGTACATCAGGGTTCCTTGCACGACCCCGGGCCGGTCGCTCTCGCCCTCAGCCCTGTGCTTGACCCCTGCTGAGCTGTGCTACTCTGGCACCTGTGCCTCCCGGGCTGCGCTGAGGTCTCCCTCCTGACGTTCTCACCAGCTGCTCGTTCTGCCCAGATCCCAGCGCCTCTCCCTTGGCCACTGACTTAGGGGCATCATTACAGAATCCATTCGGTTGGTCCCTCTGAGAAGCCTTCTCTGACCCAAGTCAGGGAATCAGTTGCTTTCTGTTCTGTACCTCCCTTTGCTCCAGGACTTGTCACCTGGTTTTGTAAAAATCCATTTACCTGCCTTTTGCTCCCGATCCGAGAGGTCCTGAAAGCTAAAGCCGTGTCTTATTCACAGTAAGGGCTGTGCTCAGTTAAGTCAAGTGGCTGGATAAACCTTCGCTTGCCTTGGTAAGAATCATTGCTCTTAGTACAGTCCATTTATTCATTTAGTGCGTATTCTTCCAGCACTTACCTGGAGATACAAAGATGATTGAGTAAAGCTGGCTGCTTTCAGGACCTCCCAGTCTGTAGGAGAGACACTCAAACAAGTTATGTACAAAGCCTTTTGACATTGTTGAACCAAACAAACATGGTCTCTGCTATTGTTGTCAGGGTTCTTAGTTGCAAGCAACAGAAGTGGCTGATTCAAGCAGAAAAAGAATGTGTTGAAAGGCCGTTTGAAGAGCTCACAGAATGACCAGGAAGGTAGGACCACAAAGCTGACAAAACAAGCAGGCATAAAAGGGAAGCTGTAAAACAGCCAGTATCACACCAACAAAACCAGCCCAGGAGGCCACTGTTGCATCGCCGCTAAGCTTGGTAAACATGGACGTTGCATTGTGCATCACCTGCTCCGGACCCTGCCTGCTACTGTCACTACACCTCCAAGTTCCTGAAACCCACATATGGTTGCCACCACCAAGGTGGAGTTTTTGCTGGCCTGGGTCACTAGTTTCTAATTCAAAGCCCTAGGTGGGTGTCCTGATTGGCTAAGTCTTGGCCACGTGCCCATGCCCTGACTTCAAGAAAAGCTGGGAGAATCAACTTCTGGCATTTGAAACTTCAAAAATGGGAGTTGGGCTCTGAACACTGTCTACCCCCAAACTCATAAGGTAGGGAATTCCCCAAACGTGGGAAAGAAGTTCAAATGGTTTATAATTGGAATGCAGCAAAGAGCTATCAAGCAAATGATTATTCTGTCACAGGTATGGTCAGTCTTAAAAGGAGACATATTATACCTTACTCTCAGTTTTGTTCTGAACTTAAAACTGCTCTAAAAAAAAGTGAAATCTTTTTTTTTTTAAAGGAGACATTCAAGGTGCTATGGAAGTGTGTGACTTGGGGACCTGACCTAACCGGGATGCTCCGTAAAGCCATTCCTGAAAATGTGACTTTTAAACTGAGACCTGAATGACTGGGGATGGGGGAAGCAAACAGATAGAATGAACAGCAGGGACAAAAGACCTCAGGAAAGAAAAAAGCTGGACCTTCTAGCTAGTGTGGCTGGAATCTAGTGTGTGAGTAGGGTGTAGCATGAAAACTAGAGAGGTCTGGAAGGGCCACATTTTACAGGACCACAGAGGCCAGAGAAGACTTGGGTCTTTATCTTGAGATCAATGAGAAGACCTCTGCCAAATTTAAGCAAATGAAACATCAGATTTACATCTTTGAAAGCTGGTTCTGGTTGCTATGGAAAATGGATTGGAAGGGTGGGGGCAGCAGTGGATGTAGGGAGCCCAGTTAGGAAGCCTTTGCAGCAGTCCATGCTAAAGATAATGGTACCCTGCAGTGGTAGCAGTGGAGGGTAGATGGGTTTGGGAGATACTTAGGAGCGAGTACTGTTAGGCCTTGGTGATTGATTGTGAAAGGAAGAGGAGATAATGGGGATGACTAATGTTTTTGACGCAACAGAGTAGATGACGGTGATGTTTGTGAAAAGGAGAGGAGAATTAGTTTGGGAGGGAAAATCAAGCTCAGTTTGGACATGTATTTGGCCCTTAAACAATGCCGGGGTTAGTGGTGCCCACCCTTCACCCAGCCGAAAATCAAAACTGCCATCTCTACCTCAAAAACAAAGGAATTGATACATTACTCACCCAAGGGCAGGAAGCTGAAAAAGTTTGGATAGAATCAGGACTCAGACCCTAGTTCTTTTGATGCCACATATTCTCTATTTTAATCTCTACTCGAACTTTTCCCCATACTTAGTTAATTTGATGATATGTAAAAGGAAAATATAGATGCTATATTTATTGAAAAAAATTCACGTATATGTGGACCTGTGTAGTTCAAACCCGTGTTATTCAAGGGTCTGCTGTACTGAGTTTGAGATGCTTGTTGTATATCCAAGTGAGCAGAAAAATATTAGTGAACATTCATTAAACACTCACTATATTCTAAGCACTTTTGAAGCTCAGAAGAGAGATCTGAGCTGGATTAGAAGACGATTGGAATATTGGATGGTATTTGAAGCCATTGGAGGGGATGAGATTGTCTTGAGCAAATTGCTGAACAGAGAAAAGGGCCTAAACTGAGCCCTCAGAAACTCCAACATTTAAAGACCAGGTAGTGGAGGAGGAGTTGGCAAAGGGAATTGAGGAGATCAAGGAACAGCCTAAAAGAAAGGAGACAGATCAAGACCGGGTGGTTAATGATGTCAGAAGCAGCTGAGAAGTAGAGCAAGACAAGGAATGAAAGTTGTCTGTTGGATTTAACAATAGACAACCAGTTCCTAGTGTGGTTGTAACTTTTATCAGATCTCCTGATGTCCTGTCAGTGATACCTGGTCCTAGAACATCCAGTATACTAATTGAAGGTACTGGTCACTCAAACCGACCTTTTTTGTGAAATTCTGACAGGTTTTTAAGAAAATTAAGGTGACAGAGATAAAATATAAACCTTAGATTTATTATCTAGTCTAACCTTTTTTTTTTTAATCATTAAGGAAGCTAAGCTCTGGAAAGATGGAAAGAAATCTTCTTAGACCAAACAGCCAAATAAGGATTTTTAATCTTCCTGGCTGTGTCCTTTGATTACTCATCTCTGTGAGGGAGGAAACTAAACTGGAAACCTTGACTCCATTACTTATTAGTTGTGACACCTTAGGCAAGTTGCTTAATCTTTTTAAGCCACAGTTTTTCTTTCTGTTAAATGGGTATAAAAAGTTGTTGACAGGATTAAAAAGAAGTCCATATAAAGCTCATAGCACAGTGTATAGAACCCAGTAGTTTTCCAGTAAGTGTTAGCTGCTCTTATGATTATTATAGATATGTTAATACAATTCAGGAATATTAAATTTATAAGTGTACAGATCACCCTCAAATGCCAGCTCCCTTAGGACAAAAAAATATGCTAATAGGATACACTTACATACATACAAGTGGAAAGAATGTTATAACCCTTATGTAGCCATCACCCAGCTTCAACAATTATGTACACTATGATTGTCTCTAAGTTAAAATCTATGTGTATGTAACTGGGCTGGGAAGTAGTTTTCAAAAATAAAGATAGCTGTGTTAAGGCATCAGGATTATGGGATTTATTTTCCCCTTTAAGCCTCTTGTTTATGGTAAGATACGTGTACATATTCAGTATACAGTTCATTTTTAAAGAAAAATATGAAAAATTATAGTCCTTGAGATCTGGGTCCTTGGTTATTTATCTTTGTATTTTTTACAGAAGGAACTCAAAGTTTGTTTTAGTTTTATGGAGTTCAAGGTAAATCTTTTTTTATTTTGAGGAAGGAAATTTTGGTTCACATGGATACTGATCATATCACTTTGGTTTCCTTTGTAGGATTTTAAGCTTGACTTTGGCAATCCCCAAGGCAAAACTAGTGAAACTTGGCATGGAGGTATAGCCACCATTTTTGAAAGTCCTGGCGATGAAGTATGGGGAGTAGTATGGAAAATGAACAAAAGCAATTTAAGTTCTCTAGATAAGTAGGTGACTTCTAATTATAAGTTAAATAATTACTAATTTAGAAAGTGGATCATATGCAAGGATGTGTATATATGTGTTGGTTTTTCAAAACCATATACTATGGACATATTCTTTATACTTTAGAGTTAACCTAAAAGGTATAATGTTCATTCCTAAAAAGAAAAGCCTAGAAGGGTCACACTCTCTGATTGAGATTTGGGGAGACATTTGTAATCTCTCCTATAATTGATGGAAGTCCTTATTTTCATTCTATTTGTTTTTTAATAAAAATATCTTTGTAGTTTCATATTGTGAGAAGGCATGAAGATTTTTGTAATTGTTACATACTTTTATTGATTTCAAAAGCAGCTCAGTTTTTATTAGTCAGTTTTTAAAAAATAATTCTTTAAGGTGGCAGTTGAATCAGTAAAAACAGTAATAATCATTTGTAAAAACTTCAAAACATTAGAAATGCTTTGATGCTCTTTATAAATAGAACTCAAGAGTTGTGTGGCAGAGCATTTAATGCAAAGAAAGTGGCAGAAAAGAGTAGGATTTGAGAAGAGCAGACAAGCATCTGACATGCTTAATACTTTACTTCACTTGCAAACAGGAATGAGCCATCCTCTCTACTTTTCTCTGGGTGTATATTCTCTTGCTGTCAGAACAGATAGTCGTTTTTGTAGCCTAGAGAGCAATGTTTCAGGGTTACAAAGCTTGAAATAACTACACTGAAGCATGTTTTTAGATAGGCTAAATATAGAGATCTATTAGAAGCATACCCAGTAATAGTAAGTCTCCAGCTTTCTAATTGAAATGCTAAACTTCCTTTTGATGTGGTGGTACTTCTACTCTATCCCAAAATATACAGGGAGCAAGTACATCCATAAATAGTTAAAAATTTTAATCCAGTATACTAACTTGGCTAAGTCAAGTATGATTAAAATTTGACTGTTCTGGTTTCAGGCAAGAAGGGGTTAAAAGTGGAATGTATGTCCCAATAGAAGTTAATGTTTCTACTCAAGAAGGAAAAGAAATAACCTGTCGAAGTTATCAGATGACAAATTATGAGCGTGCTCCCCCATCACCCCAGTATAAAAAGGTATCCTTTTAACTAACTACTTACAAGGACTTTTGGTGATTCCTTGTTAATTTTCACTGAGCTAAACTAAAGAATATCTTGTTTGTTTTTTTAAAAAATTTATTTATTTATTTATTTATGGCTGTGTTGGGTCTTCATTTCTGTGCGAGGGCTTTCTCTAGTTGTGGCAAGCGGGGGTCACTCTTCATCGCGGTGCGCGGGCCTCTCACTATCGCGGCCTCTCTTGTTGCGGAGCACAGGCTCCAGACGCGCAGGCTCAGTAGTTGTGGCTCACGGGCCTAGTTGCTCCGCGGCATGTGGGATCTTCCCAGACCAGGGCTCGAACCTGTGTCCCCTGCATTGGCAGGTGGATTCTTAACCACTGCGCCACCAGGGAAGCCCGAATATCTTGTTTTTAAAAGGCTTTGTGTGTTTTAAATTCTACATGTACAATTCATTTTAATCAAAATGTTTCTTTAATACAAAAATGATAGTTATTTACCAAATAACTAAATGTTCAGATTTATTTATAATGATAGAAATATGTCCCTGAAACTCATTTATTAAAAAAAAAAAGCTTGTAGAAATGTATTTGAGTCATAATTCTAGACATGTTTTTTTCTTTTTTAAAGTAGAAAATAGCATGTATGAGTGTATTTTTTGTAGAGTTATTCTCTACCCATGCTTTTGTAATCATTTTTTTCTTCCTCCATAAAACAGTATTTCATGAACACCAAGATTCATTTTTGTAGGTAAAAAATATATTTCCTATTGCTGAAATGTTTTCCATTTCCAGATGGAGGGAAAAATAAGTCACACTGCTTTTTAAAATCAGGGATACCACTCCCTCAAGCACCAGAAAAGAATTCAGGATAGAGAGTCCAACATCCCTTTTCAGAAACCCAAACTTAGGTACTTGTTGGCAGGCCCAATCAGAACATGATACCTGGAGAGGGTGACCCAGTTCCTGGGCCTAATCTGGAATTTTCTAGAAAGGAACCTAGAGGAGTTAAGCCTGGTATGGATCTGGGAAGTACCACCGGACACACTTGCTATTTATTCCCTCACATCTAATTCAGAGGTAGAGTAGACTCCAGGATTCAACTACAACTGATACCTGTAAACTGGAAATTTTTTTGGAGAATGGTGTTTGTTTCTTAAAAAGTCATGCAAATTCTGTACAATAAGTTTTTCTCTTAATATAAAAATATTTTAAATCATATTACTGAGTACAATTGCTCTTCCATAAGGGTGGATCTTGTGGCTTTGAAAACTCCCTGCACATTCATGCTCATTGTGAGAGGAATGACTATCCCTCCATTTTGTTCTAGAATTGTTTATTCTAGAGTTATCTGAAAGCTAATATTTCATACTTTGATACTACAAATAAAGGTGTGGTATACTAAATTAAATTACGTTCCTAACTAAAGGGTTTTTTGTTTATTTTAACCATTTCTAGGTGATTTGCCTGGGTGCAAAAGAGAATGGTTTGCCACTGGAGTATCAAAAGAAGTTAAACGCAACAGAACCAAATGACTACAAAGGAAAGGTCTCAGAAGAAATTGAAGACGTTATCAAAAGGGGGAAGCAAAAACTCATTAGAACCTAATAGAATACATCTACAGATATTTTCTCTATATGCTAATACATTTTTAACATTTAGAACAGGGATCTGGGATATCTCTCTGTTTAATATATTTTCAACAGTGTTCTGAAGGGATATCTCACTTGGGTGATTCCTTGTTTTCAGGCTATAAAAAGACCAGGATAGGAGTTAGACAATTGAAAAGGGGGCCTTGCGGCATTGGAATGCATGACAAGTAGATGTGAGTATTCCTTCTGTGAACCCTTAAAGTTATTTTATTGAGTTGATCTGAAGTGTATTTTTGCTCTGTGATAAAGGGTAGATTTGCAACTTAAGGATGGTGCTGGTAAATCACTCTGCTCTGGGATTTTTTCTTAGCTTACTAAGAGCAAGCAAACTGCAGAGACAATTGATTATAACAACTTCAAAATTTAAAAGATGGCATACTGTTCTTAGAGGAATAAATGTATTTGTAGTTTAACCTATAGTCCCTACTAAAATACTACATTTCATTTTGTTAGAGAGACTCATATCATCACACATACAGGGTCTGGTCTTGGTCTATAGCCAGTCTATACTAAAGGATAATTGCACAGACTCTGGAACCAGACAGCCGAGATTGACTGTCAGTTCCAGCACTTTCTAGCTGGGAAACTTTGGGTTATATGACTGTGCCTCAGCTTCCTTGCCTGCAGACTGAGGACAGCCCAAATATCTATGTCTTAGGATTGTTTTGAGGAGTATATATATATATATATATATATATAAGCTTAGAACAGAGCCTGGCATATAATAAATATTAGCAATCATTATTGTTCTTACTGAAGAATTAAGTTTGTACAGAGCTATCCTTGGAACAAGATTTTAAAGTAGAAGGGTCAAGATTATGAGGGAAAAGTGTTTCCCGGAAGCTGAAATTTGATTCTTGGCTTACCAAGAAATGGTCACTTTCTTAAATTTATTTACTGAATAAGTGGAAGAAGAGTCATGAATAAAACAACACTGGTTATCAAAAAATCTCTTATGTCTCTGTGGAATGCAGTGAGCTGGACCTTCAAAACAGGTTATTAGAATGAGAGAGAACAAGCCACAGGAGCATAAAACAAAGATTTGGTTTTTACTCTTGGGAAGAAGGACCAAAGGACTTCTCAGCTACAGCTGCAATTCTGTAGTGAGGCTGAGCCATAGACTACAGGTTTGACCATGTTTCATAGCTGTTACACCTCACTGTTTTCAAGTATACCCTCCAGTATTCCAGTTTTCGCTAGTTATTAACTCCTCCCAAAAAGACCAAGTTTGTCTGTGACCCAGAAGCCAGTTATGGTAATATAGTAAGCAAGGCTCAGTTGTGCTGTAGGTACTAAAAATTGCATATTATTCTAAAATCTGTCTCTCCCACCTAAAATGACAGCTTTCATTAAGGAATTTAAAACATTAACAATAAAATCTTCATGTCTGGCCTTTTAACAAAAATCTGTTAATCATGACTATTTTTCTGGTTGTTTTCAAGGTAGTACTAGCAAATGTCATATGTAAGGAATTTCCATTTCTACCAGTGATTTTGGCCCTCTAACCACAATACAACCAGCTCCTGGATATACTATAGCAAACATGGTTTTTGAAAAGCATTTCTGGGCTTGAAAGAAAATAAGGAAAATCTTGAAGTTGTACCAATCCCTCTCCCACAAAAAGAAAGAAGATAAAGTGAGCTGAAAGGCTAGACAGTAATGGTAAACAAATGGCCCGGATGTCCTTGCCAATAATAGCCCCAGAATTAGATGACTAAGCCTTGAGCATTCCTGCTGCAGGACAGGAAAACTGAACCTGAGAATTCTGTATGAAACTAGGACCCTTGAAGAGAACTAAAACAGTCCCCAGTTAGTAAGCCTGGTGGCTCCCAGCAGAGATGGATGCAAATCCTCTCTGAAGAAAGTGATCCTAATTCAGGTTCTCAGGTTTTCCACTTAAAATTTTAAAAGATAATAGGAAAATGATACACTATGAATGAGAACAGAAAAAACAAATTTACATCCCTAAGGTTTTAGGATATTGAAATGATCAAAAACAGAATATAAGTATATTTGGAGACTTTGACTTCTGGGAAGATGGAATAGACATACTCTTCCCTATTCCTTTAGTTAAGTACAACTAAAATCCCTGAACATGGGCTTCCCTGGTGGCGCGGTGGTTGAGAATCTGCCTGCCAATGCAGGGGACACGGGTTCGAGCCCTGGTCTGGGAAGATCCCACATGCCATGGAGCAACTAGGCCCGTGAGCCACAACTACTGAGCCTGCGCATCTGGAGCCTGTGCCCCGCAGCAAGAGAGGCCGTGACAGTGAAAGGCCCGCGCACCGCGATGAAGAGTGGCGCCCGCTTGCCGTAACTAGAGAAAGCCCTCGCACAGCATCGAAGACCCAACACAGCCAAAAAAGAATAAATAAATAAATTAATTAATTAATTTAAAAAAATAAAAAATAAAAAAATAAAATAAAATCCCTGAACATGATATATAAAACAAGCAGAACAGCTAGAGACCTTAGGACCCAAGGCATGACATGGTGCTGAATTCCCTGGATTTTCTTTTGCCTCATGCATCTCAGACTTCTAGCTGAAGAAGCCAGCAACCTGAAAGCACCAATGAGCATGAGCAGAGATGAAAAACTAACAAACAACAACAACAAAAAAACCAAGAAAAGCTGCTCTCTAGCCAAAGGACTGGGAAATGGACAATCTAGCCAGATAAAACTTAGAGAATAAGTGCTTTACCCCAGCCAAACACCACGGAGAAAAACTATGGAACCCTCACCTCCACCCAAGCCAGCAAAAGGTCAAGAGGGAAGCCTGGACTTCCACCCTTGCCAGGTTGTAACAATGCACCCTAACCCTGTCCCCCACCACCATTGCCAGGGTAGTGTCAGAAAAGGCTGAGTAGGGAGCCACCCAGCAGTAACAATCACTCCCCCTCCCCCCCAGTAGTGTCAGTGGAGACCATGTGAGGAGCCTCTACTTAAAACCCCATCTGGCAGTAACAAGGTGCCCCTCCCTGTCCCTGCTGGGTGGTGTCAGAGGAGGCCAAGTGGCAGATTAGGACTTTATCACCCAGTGGTAACAAAGCCACCCTTCCCTGTGGTGTCAGTGAAGGCCATGTAGGGGGCAGTAATGAGGCATTCCTACTCCTCCCAGCCAAGGAGGCATCTGTGGAGACCTAGTGGGAAGCTGAGACTCCTACCTCCCCTCAGCAGTAACAAGGTGGACCCTCCCTTGGGTGACACCATAAGCTGGGGGAGAACCTGAACTTCTACCTCCATTTAGCAGTATTGAGGCAGTGGCCCTCGCCTTCCTCTGCTGGAATGGTTTCAGAGTAATCCGGCTAAAATAGGAGATTTCAATAAGATCCAGAGTCTCATAATTTCCAAAATGTCCAGGCTTCAACTGAAAAATCACTCATCATTCCAAGAACCAGGAAGATCTCAAACTAAATGAAGAAAGACAATCAGTAGATGCCAAAACAGACAACGACAGATATGTTAAAATTATTTGACAAAGATTTTAAAGCAGACATCATAAAAATGCTTTAGTGAGCAATGAGGAATGTGTTTGAAACAAATGAAAACACAAACATTCTCAGTAAAGAAACAGAAGGTATAAAGAAGAACTAGATGGAAATTTTAGGACTGAAAAATACAGTAAGTGAAATTAAAAACTCAGTGGATGGGTCCAACAGCAGAATGGCGGGAACAGAGGAAAGAATCAGTGAACTGGGAGACAGAACAATAGAAATTAACCTGGTCTGAAAAGCAGAGAGAAAACAGACTGAAAAAAAAAATCCAAAGACAAAACAGAGCCTTAGGGACCTGTGGGGATATAACAAGATCTAACATTTGTGTCATGGGAGTCTCAGAAGGAGAGGAGAGAGGACAGGCTGAAAAAGTGCCCAAAGAAATAATGGTTTAAACATTCTGAATTTGGCAAAAGCCACAAACCTACAGATTAAAGAAGTTTAATGAAGCCATGACAGTCTCACATGGTTTAACCTAACAGACACCTAACTCCCAAGTTTGTGGGTGGGATTAGCAATAGTGTACATGAAATGCCCAGCACAATGGCTGGTATACAGCTGTTGTCTAATAAATAGTAATTAACATTCAAAAAGAAAAGAAAAATCTGAGTGAACTCCAAACATAAACCCAAAGAAATCCACACCAGACACATTGTAGTCAAACTTCTGAACACTAAAGACAAAAATTCTTGAGAGCAGCAAGTAAGAGATGATACCTTACCTACAGGAGAAAAACAATTTCAGTTACACCAGATTTCTCATCAGAAACCAGGGAGACCAGAAGGAAGTGGCACATTTTTCAAGTGCTGAAAGAAAAGGACCGTCTACCCAGAATCCAGTGAAAATAGCCTTTGAGAATGAAGGGAAAAATCAAGACATTCTCAGATGAAGGAAAACTAGGAAAATTTGTGGCCAACTGACCTACCCTAAAAGAATGACTGTAGGAAGTCCTCTTAACAGAAAGGAAATGATAAAAGAAGGAACTTGGAAACATCAGAAAGGAAAAAAATAACATGGTAAGCAAAAGTATGGATAAATACAATAGAGTTTCCTTCTCTTGAGTTTCCTACATAATGGTTGAAGCAAAAATTAAAATATTGTGAGTTGTGGCTCTGAATATGTGTAGAGGTACTATTTAAAACAATTATAGCGGCTTCCCTGATGGCGCAGCTGTTAAGAATCCACCTGCCAATGCAGGGGACATGGGTTTGAACCCTGGTACTGGAAGATCCCACATGCCACACAGCAACTAAGCCCGCGCTCCACAGCTACTGAGCCTGCGCTCTAGAGCCTGTGAGCCACAATTACTGAGCCCGCGTGCCACAACTACTGAAACCAGTACGCCTAGAGCCCGTGCTCTGCACCAAGAGAAGCCACTGCAATGAGAAGACCGTGCACCGCAATGAAGAGTAGCCCCCGCTTGCCGCAACTAGAGAAAGCCTGCGTGCAGCAATGAAGACCCAATGCAGCCAAAAGTAAAAAAAAAAAAAAAAACCAAAAATCCTAACACAGGCGTCCCCAACCCCTGGGGAACTGGGCCACACAGCAGGTGGTGAGCGGTGGGCAAGTGAGTGAAGCTTCATCTGCTGCTCCCCATCACTCCCATTACTGCCTGAACCATCCCCCCCATCGCTTGCATTACCGCCTGAACAATCCGCCCCCCATTCATGGAAAAATTGTCTTCCACGAAACCGGTCCCTGGTGCCAAAAAGGTTGGGGACCACTGCCCTAACATATCAATAAGTACATTCAATGTAAATGATCTCAGGACACCAATTAAAACACAGAAACTGGTGGAGTGGATTAAAAACATGGCCCAGCCTTATTTATGCTGTCTACAAGAAACCCACTTCAACTATAACAGTATAAGTAGCTTGAAAATAAAAGGATAGAAAAAGATATATGATGCAAACATTAATCAAAGAAAAGAATGAGTGGCTTTATTAATATTAGATAAAGTAGATTTCAGGGCAAAGAAAATTACCAGAGACAGGGGGCATTATGGTAACCTTTACCAATTCATTTTGTGAAGCTAGTGAAGTCAGTATACCAAAACCAGGCACAGTAGAAAAAACCAACCAAACGAAAATAAGCCTGCAGACCAATATCCCTTATGAATATTGATTCAAAGATTCTTAAAAAAATACTAGCAAATAGAATTTAGCAATACATAAAAGGAATTCTATACCATGACCAAGGCAGGTTATTCCAGAGCTGCAAGGCTGGTTCAATACTTGAACATCAATCAAAGTAATCCACTGTATTTTAACTATTATTACAAGTCATGTGATCACATCAGTAGATGCATAAAAGTGTTTGGCACAATTCAATACCCATTTATGATAAAAAAAAATTCCTCAGAAAAATAGGAACAGAAGGGAACATCAACAACTTGATAAAGAGCATCTATAAAATACCTACAGCTAACATTATACTTAACAGTAAAAGACTGAATGCTTTCCCCTTAAAACTGGGGACAAGGCAAGGATGTCTGCTCTCACTATTCTTATTCAACATAGTACTGGAAGTTCTAACCAGTGTAGTGAGGCAAGAAAGGGAAATGAAAGGCATACAGATGGGAAAGAAATAAATGAAACAGTCTCTATGTACAGATGACATGATTATCTATGTAGAAAAGCCCTAGGAATCTATAAAAAAGTATCCCTTAGAACCAAGAAGTCAGTTCAGCAAGGTCACAGGATACAAGATAAACATACAAAAATCCATTGTATTGCTATATACTAGAACACTTGGACACTGAAATTAAAAATATAATACCATTTACAATTGCTTTTTTTTAACTGTAACTTTTTAATTGTGATGAAATTCACATAACATAAAATTAACCATTTGGAAGTGAACAATTCAGTAGCATTTAATACACTCACAATGTTGTCCAACCACCATCACTATTTACTTCCAAAACATTTCCATCACCCCAAAAGGAACCACATATCCATTCTTCCCTCCCCCCGCCCCATTCCCTGGCAAACATCAATCTACTTTCTGTCCCTATGAATTTACCTATTCTGGTTACTTCATATTAAAGGACTCATAAAATATGTGACCTTTTATGTCTGACTTCTTTCACTTAGCATAATATCTTTGAGACTTATCAACACTGTAGCATGTATCAACACTTCATTCTTTTTCGTGGCTGTATAATATTCTATCGTATGTGTACAACGATTTGTTTATCCATCCATTGATGGACATTTGGACTGTTTTCACCTTTTGACTATTGTGAATAATGCTGCTATGAACATGTGTGTACATATATATTTTTCAGTACCTCTTGTCACTTATTTTGGGTTTATACCTAGGAGTGGAATTGCTGGGTCATATGGTAATTCTATGTTTAACTTTTTGAGGAACTGCCAAACTGTTTCCCGCATTGGCTGAACAATTTTACATTCTTACCAACAACATATACAATTTTTAAAAAGGAAATACTTAAGTGCAAACTTAACCAAACGTGTAAGACTTGTATACTGAAAACTACAAAACACTGATGAAAGAAATCAAAGATCTAAATAAATGGAGAGGCATACCATGTTCATGGTTTGGAAGGCTCAATATAATAAAGATGTCAATTCTCTCCAATACAGGTTTAACACAATTCCTATCAAAATCCCAGCAAGATTATTTTTCTAAAATTTATATGGAAAGGCAAAGGAATTAGAATAGGTAAAGCAACTTTGAAAAAAAAGAATAAAATGGTAGGAATCCATTGACCCAATTCAAGATTGTATGGTATTGGCAGAGGGATAAACACACAGATCAATGGAACAGAATGGAGAACCCAGAAATAGACCCACACAAAGGTGGAGAGGTAATTTAATGGAGGAAAGATAGCTTTTCAACGGTGATTCTGTAGCAGCAATTGGACATCCACAGGCAAAAGTAACAATTATAATAAAATTAACCTTAACTCAAGTCTCATTCCAAAGTTAACTCAAAATTAACTCAAATGTCTGACATAAAACTGAACTTTTGGGGGAAAAAAGGAGAAATTCTTTGACATCTAGGGTTTTTCGAAGAGTTCTTAGACTGAATACCAAAAGCATGATCCATACAAGGAAAAACTGATAAACTAGGGAGCATCAAAATTGAAAATGTTTGCTCTGTGAAAGATCCTATTAAGAGAATGAAGAGACAAGCTTGGAGTGGGACAAAATATTTGCAAATCACACATCTAACAAAGGGCTATTATCTACAATACATAAAGAACTTTCAAAACTCAACAGTAAAAAAGCAAACAATCCAATTAATAAATGAATGAGACAAAGAGACATTCCACCCAAGAGGAGACACAGATGGCAAATAAGCACATAAAAAGATGTTCAACATCATTAGCAAATTAAAACTATAATGATACACTACACACGTATCAGAATGGCTAAAATAAAACATCGTGACAGCACCAAATGCTGATGAAGGTGTTGCGAAACTGGATCACTTAGACATTGCTGTTGGGAATGTAAATGGTCCAGCCACTGTGGAAAAGAGTTTGGCTGTTTCTTAAACTAAACATGCAACCACCATATGACCTATCAGTTGCACTCCTGGGCATTTATCCCAGGGAAGTGAAAACTTATGTTCGCATATAAACCTGTAGTTTAATGTCTATAGCAGCTTTAGTCATAATAGCCAAAAACGGGAAATAATCCAAATGTTGTTCAACATGTGGATGGTTAAACTGTGGTATCCCTGTGGTAATACCATGAAATACTACTCAGTAATAAAAAAGAAAGAACTATTGATACATGCAATGCCCTAGACGAATCTCCAGAGAATTATGCCGAGTGAACAAAACCAATCCCAAAACAAGATCACAAAATCCCAATACATACCGTGTGCTTCCATTTATATAACGTTCTTTTTTTTTTTTTATTTTTTGGCTGCATTGGGTCTTCATTTCTGTGCGAGGGCTTTCTCTAGTTGCGGCAAGCGGGGGCCACCCTTCATCGCGGTGCGCGGGCCTCTTCACTATCGCGGCCTCTCTTGTTGCGGAGCACAGGCTCCAGACGTGCAGGCTCAGTAGTTGTGGCTCACGGGCCTAGTTGCTCCGCGGCATGTGGGATCTTCCCGGACCAGGGCTCGAACCCGTGTCCCCTGCATTAGCAGGCAGATTCTCAACCACTGCGCCACCAGGGAAGCCACTATATAATGTTCTCGAAATGACATATTATAGAAATGGGGAACAGATTAGTGATTGTCAGGGGTTAAGGAGGGAGTGGTGTAACAGGGCAACATGAGGGATCATTGTAGTGGTGGAAATGTTCTGTATTTTGACTGTATCAATGCCTACAGCCTGGTTCTGCAAGATGTTACCATGAAGGGAAATTGGGTTAAGGGTATAAGGGTCTCTCTGCATTATTTCTTACAGCTGCATGTGAATTTACAATTATCCCAAATAAAAAGTTTACTTAAAAACAAAAATAACTATGTATGAATTTTTTAAGTGATGGAATCAGCAGTGAACAGGAGACTATTAAAAATGACCAAGAAAATTAGAAATAGAACCAAAACACTCTTAGAAAATATATTATTGTTGAAATTAAGAACTTAAATGGATGGTGTATTGGTTTCCTATTGCTGCTGTAACAGGTTACCACAAATTTAGTGGCTTAAAACAACACAAATTTATTATCTTACGGTTCTGGAGGTCAGTAGTCTAAAGTGAGTCTCCCTGGGCTAAAATCAAAGTGTTAGCAGGACTACATTACTTCTGGAGGCTCTAATGGAGAACCCATTTCCTTGCCTTTTCCAGCTTCTAGAAGCCACCCTCATTTCTTGGCTCATAGCCCCATTCCTCCATCTTCAAAACCAGCAACATCAGGCCAAATCCTTCTCAGGCTGCTATCTCTTTAGTTCTCCTTCTTCTGCCTCCCTCTTCCATTTATAAGGACCCTTGTGATTACATCGGGCCCATACCAATAGTCCATGATTATCTTCCCATCTTAAGGTCAGCTGATTTGCACCCTTAATTCCACCTGCTACTTTAATTCTCCTTTGCCATATTCACAGGTTCCAGGTGTAGAGACTATTCCGCCTAACACAGATGGGTAACAGCGGGGTTCGAATAGCCACAAAATAATTGATTAATGGAAGACAACTGAAGAAGTTATTCAGAATGCAGCCAGAGAAACAGGATATGGAAAATATGAGAGTTTAAAAGATATGGAAGATAAAATCCAGAATCCTAGAGAAAAGAAAAATTTTGTAATTTTTCTACCAGAGGTTCATGTAAGGGTATAAACTGGAGGAATTGGTATCTTTAGCATCTCTATATTGGGGCTTACAAGTTTGCACAAGGTAGCCCATCAATTTTACGTTGGCAAAGTTTCACTTTTGAGTTAGGAACAAACTTTTCTCAGAAGGCAGCCTTTGATGGTAATCTAAATATTCATGAGCATATGTGTTCATATGACCGTACTTTAGTGTGAATGTGACAACTTATTTATAGCATCGTTATGCCTTATGTAGATTCTCCATTTAAAACGTTTAAAAAACATTTTATTGGGAAAGGTATTAGCATGTTAAAAACTCCCTTACAGGTCTTCACAGCATAATGTGTAGACTATAAGATGTACACTGCCAAGAAGAGATTTAAGGACATGAAGAAAAGCTTACATTTTAAAAAGTATAAATCGAAGTATATGCTCTGTCGTAAAAGGTTTGATGATTTTGAGCTACTTTTCACCGGGGAGCACGTGTCACGTTTTAACGCGAGTTTCACCCGGGAGCACGTTTCACGTTTTAACAGGCGTTTCACCGTCTTGCTCAGGTGCTGCTGCCTCCGGTTGGCGCATTTAGGGGGACGGGCCTGGGCTCGCGGAGGCCGAGACGGAGCTGGCGTCTGGTTCGCAATGTGTCACCCCTGGGCGAGCTCTCAGGCCTGTCCGCTCTGCTGGGGCAGGGACCGCCCCTCCCGGCTGCCCCGGGCCACTTTCTGCGCGCCGCCTCTCCCGGCTTCCCGCGCCCGGTCCGGGCGAGCTGCCGCCCCGCCGACCCCGACTCGCTCGCCCGGGCCCGGCCTCGGCTTCTCCGCGCAGGCCGCGGAGGCTCGGGGCGCGGCCACAGGGGCGCGGCCTTCGCTGCGGTCGGGCCAGTTCCCGTTCCCGGCCGGTGCCGCGGCTGCTCCCTCCCTAGCCCTGGTGAAGCTGCGGGCGCCGCGCGCTCCCGGCCCGGCACTCCCCAGTCTCAGTGTTCTCTCCCGCGCCCTCCCGGCGCATCAGGCTCTCGCTCCCTGCTGCTGCGAGGTCTGCACACCAGGCGACCACGTAAGTCCCAGCGACGGGGGTGGGTCGCGCGGGGCACAAGTTTTCTGGGGTCCTGGGTGCTGCGAGGGAGGAGGAGCAGGGAGGCGTCATCCTGCGAGCGGATGGGATTCAAAGCTGCTCTAGAAGAGCCCCGGGTGGAGCAAGGCGGAGAAACCCGGGAGTTTGTGGCATGCCACGAAAGTTCAGGGGGATGAACTTCAGCGTCGGGGGAATCGTTTATCCCACGGTGGTCCAGGCAGAGCTTCTCAATCCTGCCTGTACCTTAGAATCACCTGGGGCGTTTGTAAAATTCAGACGCCCAGGCTGAGTCTATCAGAATCCCTGGAGGTGGGACCCAGGCCTCTGTATCCCCAGCTGATTCCACTGTGCATTCAGCGTTGAGCAACAATGACCAAAGTGTGGCTGCCAAGAGAAGGTGGAAAGGCCGGCAGGGGCCTTGATGGAGTACAGCCTGCAGACGGATCGGCTGCTCCCAGTGTCTTGCGTGACCCTGGGGAGGGGGCAGTGGACCTCCCTCCAGCTTCCTGAAACGCAAAGAAGGGAAATGAGACAAGGCTTGGCAGGGTGGCCTGAACAGTGTATTCAGAACAGATATGCAGCCTCAGATATGCAGAGAGTCTTTTGGCATATTGTGAAAAACGGAAGGATTGCCAGATCACGATGCCCCCTTATTTCTGCTTTCTGGGAAATGCCTCCATTGTTGGTATTTAAAATGAAGTTGCGGGAAGCCAGTAAACCCATGGCCTTGACAACTACTGGGTTTTCTGCTTTAAGGATGAAGCCAGGTGTGCTTGCCACAGGGTCGGGTTTGTCCCTCCTAAAAGCCCCCTATCTGAGATTTCCCGCATCCAGGGAATAGTAACTCTACCTTGGATATTAGGAGTGCACAGGATTTATCCTGTTCTCACCCTGGGGACAGATAGCTCTAATCTCAGCAAGTGGGGCCACTGGACGAGACACAGACTTTTACTGCAGATAAGAAAGGTGGATTTAAAACAAACGACAGCCTAGGAGAAGAGAGGGCTTCCAAAGGGTCTAAGAAGAGTAGATTATGTTTTTGTGTAATGAAGAAATTTAAGTTCAAGCTTTGGAGCCCATCAAACCTGGGCCCCAATTCAGATTCTGTCACTTCTGTGATGCATGACCATGGGCATGTTATATGTGATCTCTCTGAACCCCTGTTTTCTTTCTCGTAAAATGGGGATAAAAATAGTAGCTCTGTCCTGAGGTTAAATGAGATAGGGTGTATCAAGCGCCTGGCACGGCGGGTGCACATGGTAGCTGCTCCATCAGTGGCAGTTATTAGCCACTGCAGTGGTGATTTGTGTTCAACAATTGTTTATTTAGTACAGCCACGGTGAGGGAACGTGGCCAGTAGTTGCTCCATTCTCCTGTTCTTCTCCTGCCCTGCTCAGGGGAGGGCTCTGTAGCTCCTTCCCCCTCGGGCACTGTGTACTTTGCAGTCTGGAATTTCAGGCCACCACCCTCTCCCTCAACAGGGCTTATTAATGGCTCTGGAATACAGTTTTACTCCATGCGATAGGAATGAATTTCTTGGCAAAAGAAAGTGGTCCTTAATCTTGAGACTTCCTCCACCCCACTGCCCCATATATCAAAAAATGGGCTCCCCCAAAGCTGGGCTGTTTACAGAGTCTCAGAATTGACATGGGCACACACAGATGACCTTCCTTTTGGCAGCATCCTCAGGCCGTGCCCCGGTTGTACCTGTTTCGCTACTGACTCTTGGCCTAGGGAAAGTGAATCCTTCCTAGATGATCAAGAAGTCAGGAATTTGGAGAAGGGAGGACCCACATCCTACAATTGTCAGGGGGTATCCCAGCTGAACCTTTCACATTCGTCCGCTCTGTTTGTCATTGATGATCACTTTGATAGTAACAGCAGCACTGTTTATTTTAGATTAGACATTAGAAATACTGTAAACAGTGATGTAATGTAGGTATAAAGATCAAGTGTATTTTTACAGTGTTATCACTAACTTGCCTAATGAGAATATCAAATTCTTGTCTCTTTTTATCCAAAGAAAAGAGTTCAATGTTTACTCGATATTTAAGACATAAACCTAGGATTTGAGGTTTATATTACCAGTTCCTTCTACGATTCTTCTTTTTGGGGGGTTTGAGGCAAGGTGAAATTTAAAAAGATAAAGTTTATACTTGTGCTGAAGTTTTGTCATGCAGAAGCTGTAGGTATTTTGCAGGTTTCTGGAAGTCCTGTTTCCTTTTATCTTCTG
The DNA here is from genome assembly GCF_028564815.1 of Eubalaena glacialis. Taxonomy (NCBI): domain Eukaryota; kingdom Metazoa; phylum Chordata; class Mammalia; order Artiodactyla; family Balaenidae; genus Eubalaena; species Eubalaena glacialis. Next base: position 81,999,128 of record NC_083723.1, on the reverse strand, counting down.
GGCAAAGTCAGTTGAGTTTCATACAAAGGGCTTCCTTTCATCCATCTGTAGGGTCCAAAGTTGTTTTGAGGGAAACTCTTTGGTGCATCAAACACTCAGTGACAGCAAGTGTTTTTTCCAAACTTGACTCTTGTAGTAAGAGGCAACTAATCATTGCCATTTCAATTAATTGATGGTTTTTACTCAGTGCTAGAAAGTTTGTCAAAGCAAGACATTCTGGCTTGAATTCTTCTTTTTGTATTTTATCTAGAAACTGCCACAGACCAAACTGTGGGCAGAGATTTTGGTGCAGAGTTGGCCAAGGCAAGCTCACTACCATCCCTCCTCCCCTTCACCATCCTCCCACCCTCTGGAGCTGAGCCAGTGAGGCCTGGGATGCTGTTACTCTGAGGGGATCTTACCTTGACCCTCAGAAGGGGCACAGTTCCCTAACAAGGGATCTGCCTCTATAGAACTGTAACCGAAAGTGGGGTTCGACTGCTTGCCATTCAAAAGCCATTAAAGAGGCCAGGTTGGTGGAAAGGAAAGTTTGCTTTATTTTGGATGTCGGCAACCGGGGGAGAGGGTGGACGCCTGTCCAAAGGCCGACTCCCCCCACTGACAATCAGTGGGCAAGAGCTTTTATAGACGGAGGTAGGGGGCTACATGCAGAAACTGTGCAGTCAGCTCTGACAGGCATCTTGAAATTGGTCACGTGGTGGTCTGACCAGTGTCATCTTGGTTGTTTTAGGTACAGTTAGTCTTCAGTTGCAGGGTCGGTTTGTTTTCATTTCTTTGAGGCCAATTCACAGACTTGTGGCAGCTTATGTCATGGCTACAGTAAGGTCACCGTGTAGTTAACTTCTTTCACCAGGTGGGCGTTTCAGTATCTACAAGACAGCTCACAGGAGATGGCTCAGAATATTATCTACAGCCCTTGAGGAGGAACTAAAGGTCCTTAACCATGCTTAATGACTAAACTATTACTATTTAGTCTTGTTGGACTGTTTTCCTTTGTTTCTGCATTTTCTCACTTCTCTGATTAAACTAATTCTTTAGCTGAAGTTTTTCCACGGACAAAAGACAGGCGGAGGACGTGGTAGGGAAGTACCATAGGGTCCTGCTCCGTTTCAGAACCAGCAAGGCAATTTTGTAAGGCAATTTTGTGTTATATTATACTTCATTAAAATCATTTAGAGTACTCTCTAGTAAGCTGTCACTTTGGTATTTTTTTGCTGAGTAGTCATTTTCCTTTAAAGAAAACTATAGTTTTCTATGGAAATAATGAATAGGTCAACATGAGGGTCCAGGTAATTTGCAAAGCACCAGATCAACACCAGGTTTTGGTAGGTTAATATTTTAATTAATTAATTAATTTTTACTTTTGGCCGTGTTGGGTCTTTGTTGCTGCACGCGGGCTTTCTCTAGCTGCGAGGAGCAGGGGTTACTCTTCGTTGTGGTGCGTGGGCTTCTCATTGCGGTGGCTTCTCCTGTTGTGGAGCACGGGCTTAGGCGCATGGGCTTCAGTAGTTGTGGCCCTCAGGTTCAGTAGTTGTGGCTCGCGGGCTCTAGAGCACAGGCTCAGTAGTTGTGGCGCACGGGCTTAGTTGCTCCACGGCATGTGGGATCTTCCCGGGCCAGGGCTCGAACCTGTGTCCCCTGCATTGGCAGGCAGATTCTTAACCACTGCACCACCAGGGAAGCCCCTCATGTTTTACTAAAATATTAACCTGGGCCTTCCTGGTGGAGCAGTGGTTAAGAATCCGCCTGCCAATGCAGGGGACACGGGTTCAAGCCCTGGTCTGGGAAGATCCCACATGCCGTGGAGCAACTAAGCCCGTGCGCCACAACTACTGAGCCTGCGCTCTAGAGCCCGCGAGCCACAACTACTGAAGCCTGCGCACCTAGAGCCCATGCTCCGCAACAAGAGAAGCCAGCACAATGAGAAGCCCGCGCACCACAACGAAGAGTAGCCCCTGCTCCTCGCAACTAGAGAAAGTCCGTGTGCAGCAACGAAGACCCAACACAGCAAAAAAAAAAAAAAAGCAAAAAACCATGAGAAGTCACCACTACTATATCTTTGTATTAGGATGTTGATATTGGCCGTTCTCTGTGTCATCCCCATGATACAGGTTAGGGAGAGAAAAGAGTTGGGAGGATGGAATGACTTGGTAGATATTTTCAGAGTCACACTTAGCTGGGTAGGGCAGTCACATATTGCTAAGGAAAACCCCCCCATGGTAGCAGAGCTGGGACCAGATGATGATTTATGTGAGAAAATATTTGTGTTGTTCTAATTCCCAAAAGATGAAAGTCTAATGACTAAGAACTTCCCGTGCTTCGTTTTAATACATTCCCCAGTTGCTATCTATGACCCCAAACCAAACCTTCTAGAAGGAACTGGGTGGAAAGCTAGCCTTTTCTTTGGAGATATCCTAACTCCTTGTGATTCAGGACAGCAGGCCCCTTCATGGAGAGGGCCATTCCTGGACTCCACTTAACAAGGCTAGTGTTTTACATTTAATATGAATTCAGGCATGTTGATGATTTCAAGTGGGGTTACTAGATCTATAACAAATATTAGGCAGGACTTAAATGGAAGAGACCATGGGCTTTGGTGTCAGAACTGGGATCAAGCCCCTGCTTTGTTCCTTAACTAACTGTGTGACCTCAGCCAAGATAGTTAACTTCTCCAACCCTGTGTCCTCCTCTGTATGAAATAGTTATAGTAATTCTTTCCTTACAGAGTGGTTTTGAGTATATGATGAAATTGTTGCTGTGAAGTGCTCAGCATACCACCTGGCTTTCGGGAAATGGTAATTATGATGATTGGGTTCAAGTGCTGGTCTTGCCATCTACTAGTTGTGTGGCTTTGAATAAGCTACTTAACCCTCATGAGCCTCAGTTTTTCTATCTGTAAAAAGGGAATAACTATCAATGTGGAAGGTTTGGCTTGAGGCTTTGATGAAATGAAATAAAGATGCGTCTGATAGCAAACACTTTCATAGATTTACAATGTACAACACTGGTCAAAGGGCTTTAGGTTTTTGTTTTGTTTTGGCTTTTTAGCTCACTTAATCTTCCCACCAACCCTATACTGTAGTTATCGTTTCTCCTATTTTACAGATGAGACAGTTGAGGCTCAATGAGATTAAATAACCAGCCCAAAGTCAACAGATTGTTAGTGCTGCACCCAGGATTTGAAGCAGAAATCCAGGTTCTAACCACTGAACGGGACTCAGTGAGTGTCCCTCCCTGTCTGCCCACCTCCCCACCCCTATGCTTGCCTCCTGGAATTGACCCACAGATGTGCTTGTGCTCTTTGTAGAGCTGCCCTTCTGGATACAAGGCCCTTCCAAAGAACTGTCTGCCTCTGCCTGCTTATGGAATGAACATGGGAACACCTGCACCACACCGATTTATAACTTTTAAACCTCAACCATTGCTTACACTGGATGACCTAATATCCACTCGTGGTGGGGGATGGTGATACTGGTATTGACCGACATTATTAGAGTGGATTATGATGTTTATTTTTGGGTAAATGTCATCTCAGTGCACTGAGATTGTTAGCTTGGGTGTAATAAAACACAGGCAGACATTCTGTGTTTCTAAACATATTCTAAAGCATTCACGCAGACAGGTGTGCTGGGTATTTGAGAAAACAGAAACCAGGCCTGGAGTTTCCCAGGATGGGACTCAGGTAGACATGATAGTATTTTAAATACACCCCATTGAAAATGCAGTGGCCTGTTCCACGTACACTACCTTTTTAAGAAAATCCATACTCATCCCTTCTTCTTTACACCCCAGTAGGTTTTATGTCTTTTGGGGCTCTGGCAATCTTCCAAGAGGCCTGGGCCAGTGGAACTCAGAGTCCAGAAAAGGGAATTCTCCATTGAGTGAATTGTGGATGCTTTAGCATTTCTGATAATGAGCTGGCAATTGTTTTTCTGGCTTTCCCATGGGTATGAAGTGCTTTGCTTGCTCCCCAGCCTGGTGTTGAAAGCTGTTAGAGAGCTATTTGTAGCTTCTGGTTCCTCCTGGCTCTTTGGGGCTTCAATTCTTCAACACACTCATTCAACAAATATTATCAGAAGACCTTGCTGGTGCCAGGAATCTCCCAAGTTTTGGGGATACAGCAAAGAATGAATCCAGGGGCTCAGCACCTGGCCAAATGGAATTTGCTGGCTACTGGAAGAGGAAGGGGTGGTACACACAAATACATAGTTATAAATGGGTTAAGTGCTGTGAGTGAAAATAACAGTACGTCATGAGACAGATTATCAGAGCTGTACTAGGATTAGGGGCGTCTGGGATCTGCTCCTCCAAGAATGAGCCTTTGCAACTAGTTCTTGGGGATGAGGAGGGGTTAGAGCATGCCAGATGCAGGGAACAGCATGTTTGAAGGCTCAGAGGTGGAAAGAACAGGGTGTATGGAGGAAGTTACAGTGAGGAAGGCCAAGCAGAGCCTCCTGGGCTGGGAAGGATTTGGAAATTTATTGTAAAGGACAGTGGGAGGCTTTGAGGAGTTCCCACCGCTGCCTTTTCTCAATGTTATCTGCAAGAAAAAGATAATTAACAATCCCTACTTATTAAGCTTTATAAACCTTGACTTAATGTGAGACAATTATGGAGGCGGAAATTATGGTTTTCAATTTCTAATGAAGGAACTGAAGCTCAGAGCAGAGAAAAGATGGCAGAACCAGGACGCAGAGCCTGGACTGCCTTGCCCACCACACCAGCTCCGTGGTTTTTGGGAGTGGATGTGTGTAAGTGCGTGCGGGCCAGCCAGGCGCCAGCATCCTTCAGCAGGAGCCTCAGTGGATGCACATGGGTGGAGTCCAGTCCTTCCTGGCTCCTTGGAAGCAGGAACAAAAGGGCCCAAAGAGCAGAGGCAGGCTGGCAGCGTGGGTGTCAGAGTCTGCGGATAAAAATTCTGGGAACTCCCTGGCCAAGGGAAGGGGCTTTGGACAGTTTTTCATGCTTGTCTGTTTTTCTCTGGCTTTAGCCCCAAAGCCCTGAAAGAGGTGCTTTCCCTACTTTGTTCATCTACCAGGGAATTTGCATACACTTAAAAAACCAGGGTGTTTAGAAAAAAAAATTCTTTGTTGGGAGCTTTTGGATCACAGAAGAAGCCTCTTGCTGTGGGACGTCTGCATTACCCCCTTTCTCCTCACTCCTGTGAAGCTGTCGTGAGGTCACAGAGTGAGAGACCTGGCAGGTCAGGTGTATCTTGGCTGGCAGGGAGGGCCTGCTCCCTAAGATAGGCCCTCGCTGGGTGGGGCCCCAGGGCGTGCCGCCTCTGGGAAGAACTTGGCATCTTCTCAATCTCTCGATGGCCCTCGGGAGTCCCCTCCTACACATCCCAGGTACCATCTGGCCGAGCTCCAGGTAGATTTGTGTCCCAGACAATAAAAGTCTCCTGCTAAGCATTTTGGCCAGCGATCAGCCAAGTGTTTATTTGTTCAAGGCCAGGTTTCAATTCAAGCTTCTGAGGTGACTAAAGTATTTTGTTCTTGTAAATTGCCTTTCATTTGCGAAGCTCCAGATACTTTCTGTGTCCGTCCTCAATGCCATCTCCAGACATCCTCTGGCTTCCGAACCTGCCCCTTCTGTAGAACTTTTTTCTGCGTAAGCACTTAAACTCTTAAATAGAGTTCCAGATCAGGGTTTCTGATTCAAGGCTCTGTTGTCTTCTGTTGGCTTTTTTTATTAAGGTATTTTTATTCACTGGGCCCTCAGAGATGAATACCGAGCAGGGTGTCTTTGGAACTTTGTTTTTCAAAGCCTGGGTAACACCAGGAAAATGTCAAACAACAATTGTATATCAGCCCCATAAGGCACAATGGAGGACATTGTCACAAAGCAATAGGTGATTATGTACCAAGAGAATGTATAGACTATGCTCTGGAAATTGAGAGCTGGGCTTTGGTTAAACTTTTCAAGGCAGCTGCTAACAGAAAAGTCTTAGAACAATAGAAAATATTGGTGCCTGCAAATCTGAATTTATCTACTAGTGAACTTGGCCAGTGACACTCCCTATGTGAGCCCGTGAATTCTGGAAATCCACATATTCGTTCAATGAGCATTAATGAAGCTCCCGTTATAAGCAGTGTGCTGTGCTAGATTCATTCATTCAACATTTTTTAATCTAGCATCCTCTCTGTGCTGGGGATACAGGGACTAACCAGATGGACACCATCCCTCATAGGCAAATGCTGGGCCTCCAAGTTGAACCAGACAGAAGCTCCAGCCTACACCACCCTCTCCTTGGTCATGATAAATGCTTGCAGTGTGACCAGTGTTGTGCTAAGTGTCATCTAAGTATTAACTCATTGAATCCTCACACCGATCCTAGGAGGTAGGTGCTGTTGTTATCTGCATGTTATAGATAAGAACACTGAAGCACAGAAGGGTGGTGTATTTCTCCAAATCACACAGCTAGTGATTGGAACCAGGTAGCCTGGTTTTAGAGTCTTGGCCCTTCCCTGCCACTGTCTGTTGATGTGGAGAAAGAGTTCAGGAGAAGAAAAAAGTGAACTACCACATCCTGTGAGAGCGGTGGGGATAAAGTACCATGGGGATTCCCAGTGGGGAGAGAGGGACTGAGGGGAGGAACATGGTGAGGTGGGGCCCCTGCCCATCTGACAGACGCCAGTCCCTGCTGGGGGGATGGGGTGAGACTCTCGGCTGCTGAGGGGGCTACCCTAACCAGAAGTAAATAAAAGAGCATTTGCCTCAGTGCCAAGAGACCTGGGACCTAGCTCTGGTTGATCCAGACAAGTCTTGGCCTTGCCTAGGGCCTCAGTTTCCTCATCTCTAAAATGGGGGTGTTGGACCGTACTCTGTTCCACTCCAGAAGTCCGCGGTTCCAGCAGAGAAGGGAGGGGCTGGCTCTGCACACACTCTGAACGGGGTTTCTTGACCAGAGGAGGTACTTGGCTCTGAGGATGTGGAGTCAGACATTTGAGTTCCCAGAAGGCCTGAAAGGATATCTGCGTTCCATCAGCCTCCACCCCCGAGTGCTCACATCCTCTGTCTGCATTCCTGTGCTTGTAGTAGGCAGGGTGGCAGAGTCTGTATCTGGAGTTCAAACTGTGTGGTACTTTCGCAAGAGAAAAAAAGGAGATGGAGAGATGGAGGGAGAGAGGGAGAGAGAGGAGATATTGAGAGGACAGACTGCCTTTTCGATCTGCTTTGAAATTCTGAGGGATTATGTGCTTTCAGATACTTAAAGTAAATGAATGTTAATGGAACTTAAAAGCTTCAAATGACTGTAGCCTCATCCGTCTGCTAAATTTTTTCCAGAGGGGGCTGTTAGTAGTTTTCTGGTATGGCAGAGGCATACAGGACTGGGCTTGTTTTCCAGGTTAAGAAATTGAAACCAAAACAAGAAAAATGAATAACCACCCCCCTCCCAAACCCCAAAACCTGAGAAGAGAGAGGGTTCCATGAAGACCCATTAAAGAATGGCAAATTGAGTTTGTCTAGTTTCTGAAGCCTGGAAGCAAAATAGAGCTGATGTTTTGTGGCTTACGCAGCAGGGAAAGTAGGACCCTGTTTGAGTTGACCCACTGTGTGTGATCTCTGTGCAGTTCTATCAATATTGTATAAAAACGTGCTTGGTCTTAGCTTCCTGTTCAATTGCTGATGGGAGGTGTTGGTCCACCCACCTCATTGTTGGGCAGCTTGAAGTAGGGTGGAGCCTTCCTGACCACATGATCAATGTCAGCAAACACGGTATAATTGTCTTCCTCACTGTAAGACTGGGCTGAGGAGGCTGTGAGTCCTCTTCACCAAAATGAACCTTATTCCAGAGAGAAGTCATTTCCTCGAGGAGCATCCAGATGTGTTCGACGATGTGCGTGTTGAGGTTACGCAGGGGTTTATGGTCAGGTTGGCAGAGCCTATTTTTGTTGGCATTTTGCAATCTGAGGAATGTCATCCCTGAGGTAGGCAGGTACCTATTTGAGGTAGGCAGGGAGGGATGGCTTTATTTTACATTATCTTAAATCTGAATTCAGTAAGTAAATAGCAATGATCAATTCCTATCGTCCAGGACTGCGGTAGACAGAATGTTTTAGAAGTCCATATCGTGCGTGGCAGATGTGGCTCTGCCAGAGATGGTATTTGCTGGATGGACTTTAGCCATAGGATGTGGTTTTAGCAGAAGGGAAGGAAGAATCTAAAATGGTTTCCTTGGTAACGGTAGCCACTTAGGTGGGGAGGAGATATTGGGTGGAAACTGTGAGGTACCTTTGGCATCATCCATCAAAGTGGAAACATCACTCGGGGTCAGAATGTTACACAGAAGGCAGTTGAGCCCATATTATTTTAAAGTGTTCAGAGGCTTGCGTTACATGAAAGGAAATACAAGACAATGGAAATGAGACCTTTGGTAATTATGGAGCATTTTTTCAATGTGGTATTGCCTGAGCTCCTAAGGTTTAAAAAGAGTCTACTTGAAGGTCAGTTCTGTTGACTCTTTTTGCTCCGTTCTGTTTTTGTAGGGCTTGATTTTTCACCTTACATTCCTTATTTCAAACCAGGTTTAGTGGCAATGCCATGAGTTGACAGACTCCTACTAAATTGAAGACAAAATAAAACTGTTCCCACCCACACACCCATCAGCTTGACTATGATATTTCACCAAATCAGGAGGAGTGTTCCATTTATTGACAGGCGCACAGAAAGAGTCATACCATTCCATCAGAGTTTGTTTTAACAGATTGTCGTTTAGTTTAATGGGGACTGAGCGTTTTTTGCTAGGAGGGTGAGCTGAAACTCAAAGTTCCCTAACAGATGGTGACTGCTGAGAATGTTACATTGAGCTGCCTCAAGGTTTCCTAAGATGCCCTGATGAATAAAAAGGCTTATTTAAAGTTTAAGTAACTTTGAGTATATATTCTTCTTATAAAAAATTAAAACATTATGAATAAAAGTACTATACCAATCCTGGTGCCCTTCCTTCCCTGTCTGGAAGTAATCTCTCTTCTCATAAAGTATGTCTTCTTCCAGATATTTTTCTTTGCATCTATGTTCATAGATGTATACTTGTAGAAAATGTATACTGTTTTGCGTGTCTGTAGGGCAGACAATATGGGCAAATTATATGTGTTGTTATACTCTTTCCAAAACGTGCATTTTTCAAATGACAATATGTCTTGAAGATCTTTCTATCGGTACATGGAGCTCCACCACATTCTTTTTCATCGCTGATCATGTCTCTTTAGCTTGTATGGTTCCTACTGGATGATTCTGACAGAAGTGGTGGTGGTGGAGGACTGGGCTGAGGTGGCTGAGGTTCTGATGTGGGACAAGAATCTGGGTGGAGTGAGGTGACGGGGATCTGAGACCACGACAAGCAGACTCGGCCCCCTCAGTACCAATGATGAGAATGTGTGGCTTACCCTTGTGCCTTTTTTTTCCCCCTTTAAATAAATTAGCATTTTCTTGTATAGATTACTTCTAAGTCTGAGGTAGGTAGGAAGTGAGGCTTCATTTTAACTTAACTCTTAATTCTAAAGTCGGTTTTACAGTATCTGAAAAAAAAAGATTGTAGTGGCTTTATCTTTACAGTGAGTAGTCCTTTCGTGTCGTGGGTCTCTGTCCTGTAGAAACTGCTGTCGTGTGAAGGCAGTGAGAGGGCTGTGGCGAGCATTGCAGCCCTCCTGCTCTGCCTTCCACCAGCTGTCTGGCCTTTGGCAGCTCATTTCACCCCTCTGGGTCTCAGTTTCTTAACGTGCTAAATGCTTTTCTTGTCCAGTGTTATAGTATCCGTCAGGCTAGGCTAGGTTGTGCTGCAGTAACAGATCATTTCAAAATCTCAGCAGCTCAAACAACAAAGGTTTGTTTCTTGCTCACACTCTATGCCCATCACAAGTTAGCAAGGGGCTCTCCTTACTGTCGTTACCTGTGGGCCAGGTGGATGGAGCAGCTACCAGCTAGAATGTTGCTGGTCCTAGTGCCAGAGGAAAAGGAGAGTCGCACGCTGACAAGTGATGCACCAATGCTGAGTAACTTGTTCTACTGTTGCTACATGTCATGAGTCGAAGCAGGTGACTTCAGTAGCATGTAATCCTACCTGGTACCTGGGAGGAGAATCCAAACTATGTGATGAGCAGCATGCTTTTCTCTCACAGTGTTGTTTGCCAAGAAAGGGTTAGGAAAGTCTGTGAAAACTGTCCTGTGGTCAGTAAAGTCATAGCCCAGAAGCTAATCCTTGCTGTATATATAAGATCATCAACCTTTTCCTGTGGCCTCCAAGGTTCCAGAGAACAGCATCCTGTATGGGGATCACATTTTCAGAAATGACCAGAGCTGGGGGAGGGAACAGTCAGGAAGGGAGCAGGGGCTGGTGGCCCTGAGCCAGATTCCATAGCACCTGGACACCAGCAAGGCCGGCCTTGATTTTGCTTATGTTTGTATTTGTTTCCAGCCTGTACGAAGAAAAAGTCAGCAGCAGAAATGCTTGTAGAACGGCCTGACTACATGGAGCTCGTTGTTTAAAGAACTCTGGGTTGTCACTCTACGTTAGCATCTTCCACACTGTTAAAGAATGTTTTAAGGACTAAGGCTGAGCTCTCTTAGGAATCTTATCTGCTGGTATTGCAATACCAATTTGCAGAAAGCTGTGTCGTTTATTTTGAAATATATATATATGTGTGTGTATATATATAAAAGAGTGAATGATGACTCCCAACAATTGGGTGTGTAAGAAAAGAATGAAATCACAAGGCCAGTGTGGATGTTGGGAAATGATTTTCTTGAGGTTTCTGTTCTCCATCTAGCCTCCACACCCCCTTCAGTTGGGATGGAGGCCAAATTGTCTGCTCAGCCTGGGAGTCAACGTTCATATCCACACTGTGAGCAGGGTGACCTCTGCAACCTCTGCACTTGGGCTCTGCTGGATGATTTTGCACAGAACAAAGCTGCTGCTGAATGGATGTGTTTGCCAGTAACTTCAGGGAACATTGAGGTGATTTCTGTTTGGGGTTTATTCTAATGATGCATGGGATGGGATGGCACACCTGGGTGGCTGTGGAGACCATGACCCTGAGCAGTGGGCAGTCTTTAGCCCCTAGCTTGTGTGCTGCGAGTTATCAGGGCTCGGCATCTCTCTGGGTGTCTCGGATCCAAACTCTTTAAGAGATAGAGGCTCTCGCCGCTTCTCTCTGTCACCTTTCACTACAGAGGGCTCCAGCGGGGCCAAGGAAGCCTTTGGGAGAGCTACAGACAGCCGTGGCTCTCTGTGGTCATTTCTCAGTCACTCTTGTGGTCCCTTGTTCTGTGTCCATCCGCCCGGCTGCGTTGTAACCTCTGTGGATGTTGGGAGCTGCTTACCCTCCGTGTGCCTCAGTTTCCTCATTGTAAATGGGTGGTAACAATGACCTCTGCCAGAGAACAGAGAAGATTAAGCAAGGTGATAATTACTGAGTATTCACTGTATGCCAGCCCTGGTCTAGGCAGTTCGTGACCATGAACTCAACCCTACAGCAACACTTGGAGGTAGGGACTATCAGAGACTTGGAGGCAAGTGAGGCACAGAGAGGATAGCTGACTTGCTGATGAGCAGTGGAGTCACGTCTGAACTCAGCCCACTGGCTCCAGAGACCACTTTGAATCCTTATGTTATCCGGCCTCCTGCAGTGAGTGGAAAGTGTTAGGTCAACACTGGGCCCCTAGTGAAGTCCTCACTCAGTTTTAGCAATGACTGTCAGGGCTCTGCTGGGGCCCCGAGCAGCACAGGCTTGATACTGGGTTTCCAGGGAAGGATGCCTGAAGCTGTGGCATCCCGAGTCTGCCCAGCATCCTGACCCCTGCCTACCCACTGAAGCCCTTCCTCAGGCCTGTCCGTGATGGATAGCATGCCGTTGTGTGCCTGGCAGCTGGCGGAGGCTGCAGAGCATGGTGTCCAGATTTGCCCTGGCAGTTCAGGCAGGCAGGGCCAAGCCAAGAAAGGGGCTACCATTTGGCATCAATTTTGATCCTCTGTTTGGCGCATGGAATTTCTCAGGTACGAGGCTTTAAAGCAGCAAAGAGTGGCAGGTGGTTCTTACACTATAAAATAAAAACCAGGGAAAGCAAAGCATCTGTCAGAAACCAGCTTCTGCAGCTCAAAAGAGGGCCTTGGCAGTTACAAAGAAACATGAGATAATGGTTAGAGGTACACCAAATACATATAGTGTGATGCCAAACATGCAAAAAAGATCAGTATAGGTATAACTGCACATAGAGAAAAGCAGAAAGGGAAAATACTCCAAAATGTTAACAGTGGGTGATGGGTGAGTTTTGTTTCTCTAAACTTTTTTTTTTTTTTTTTTTGCATTTCCAAATTTTCCACAGTGAGCAGGTGGAAAAGCACAATATAAATAATATGACTTAAGTTTTTGTTTTCCTTTTCTAATATATGCATGTAAGGCTATATATTTCTGTGACTTTTTAAATTGTATCCCACAAATTTTATATGTTGTAATTTCATTATTTTGCAATTCAAAATATTTTCTAATTTCCATTTTTATTTCTTCTTTGACCTATGGTTTGGGGATTTTTCTAGGTATTTTTTGTTTTTTATTTCTAGCTTTATTCCACTGTGGTCAGAGAACATTTTCTGAGTGATTTCAGTTCTTTAAAATTTGTTAAGAACTTGCTTTGTGGCCCAGTATATTGGTCAAGTTTACAGACACTCCACATGCACTCTAAATGCTGGGCATTCTGTTGCTGTTGGCTGCAGTGTTCTATAGACGTGAGTCTAGACATTTTGTTCATATTCTCCATATTCTTTGATTTTTTTGGTCTATTCTTTCAGTTATTCTGAGAAATGTATTAAAGTTGCTCACTGTTTGAAAATCCTCACTGATTGTGGGTTTGTATATTCCTCCTTATTATGTTTGTCAAGTTTTGCTTTATATATTTTGAAAATAATTTACTACGTGCATACAAACTAACATTTCTATAACAACCTTTAAAAGTAATTATTTTGGGGGCTTCCCTGGTGGCGTGGTGGTTGAGGGTCCGCCTGCCAATGCAGGGGACCACGGGTTCGAGCCCTGGTCTGGGAAGATCCCACATGCGCGGAGCAACTAGGCCCGTGAGCCACAACTACTGAGCCTGCGTGTCTGGAGCCTGTGCCCGGCAACAGGAGAGGCCGTGACGGTGAAAGGCCCGCGCACCGTGATGAAGAGTGGCCCCCGCTTGCCGCAACTAGAGAAAGCTCTCGCACAGAAACGAAGACCCAACACAGCCATAAATAAATAAATAAATAAATAAATAAATTTTAAAAAAGTAATTATTTTATCATTATGAAATGTTCCTTTACCTCTAATAACATTTCTTTCCTTAAATTCCACTTTAATTTTAATATAGCTCTACCAGCTCTCTTTTGGTTAGTTTATACCTAGTATATCATTTCCCACTTGGGGGAATGAGTAAATGAATGAATTAATTAAACCCTGTCATTTTATTTAAAGTATATCTTTTAAAGCAGCATATAGTTTTTTTCTCAAGTCTGCCAACCTATGTTGTATAATTGGTATATTTAGTCCATTTGTATTTAATTGAATTACTAATATATTTGGATTGATATATGTTGTTTAGTTTTTATTAGTCTCACCACTTTTGCATTCTTTTTTCCCCTCTCCCTGCCTTCTCTTAGAGTTAAGCATATTTATTATTACATTACCTCCTTCTATTGTCTTGTATTCTCTTGCTATTTTTAGTAATAGCAATTTTAGAGATTAAGACCTGGATCCTTGAATTATTACTGTCTAATATAAAGTAATACTTTTGCCTATTACCAGAAAATGCTTTGAACTTAGAACACTTTAACTCCATTTACTCCCTTCCACCTTTTTGTGTTATTACTGTTTAAATGTTTTTTTTTTTAAGTTGAGGTATAGTTGATGTACAACGTTATGTTTCATGTGTACAACATAGTGATTCATGATTTTTAAAGGTTATATTCCATTTATATTATTATAAAATATTGGCTGTATTCCCTGTGTTACACTATATATACTTGTAGCTTATTTATTTTATACATAATAGTTTGTACCTTTTAATCCCCTACCCCTATCTTGCCCCTCTCCTTTTCCTCTCCCTGCTGATAACCAATAGTTTGTTCTCTATATCTGTGAGTCTGTTTCTTTTTTGTTAAATTTACTAATTTGTTCTATTTTTAGATTCCACATATAAGTTGTATTATACATTGTCTTTCTCTGACTTATTTCACTTGGCACAGTACCCTGCAAGTCCATCTGTGTTGCTGCAAATGGCAAAATTTCATTCTTTTTTATGGCTGAGTAGTATTCCATTGTGTGTGTGCGCGCGCGTGTGTGTGTGTGTGTGTGTGTATCTCACATCTTCTTTATCCATTCATCTGTTGATGGATACTTATGTTGCTTCATATCTTGCCAATTGTAAACAATGCTGCTGTGCACATTGGGGTGCATGTATCTTTTTGAATTATTGTTTTCATGGGTTTTTTTCCGAATAAATACCCAGGAGTGGAATTGCTGGGTCATATGGTAGTTCTATT